>NC_034193.2:5253969-5476469 GCF_002021735.2 Oncorhynchus kisutch
CTATACCCTAACCCAACACCATATACCCTACACACACCCTAACCCTATACCCTGCCCCAACACCATATACCCTACACACACCCTAACCCTATACCCTGCCCCAACACCATATACCCTACCCACACTCTAACCATATACCCTACCCCAACACCATGTACCTTACCCACACTCTAACCCTATACCCTACCCCAACACCATATACCGTACCCCAACACCATTTACCCTACCCACACTCTAACCATATACCCTACCCCAACACCATATACCCTACCACACCCTAACCCTATAACCTACCCACACTCTAACCCTATACCCTACCCCAACACCATATACCGTACCCCAACACCATTTACCCTACCCACACTCTAACCATATACCCTACCCCAACACCATATACCCTACCCACACCCTAACCCTATACCCTACCCACACTCTAACCCTATACCCTACACCAACACCATATACCCTACCCCAACACCATATACCCTACCCCAACACCATATACCCTACCCTAATACCATATACCCTACCCCAACACCATATACCCTACCCCAACACCATATACCCTACCCCAACACCACAAACCCTACCCCAACACCATATACCCTACCCCAACACCATATACCCTACCCACACTCTAACCCTATACCCTACCCCAACACCATATACCCTACCCCCAACACCTTATACCCTACCCCAACACCATATACCCTACCCCAACACCATATACCCTACCCACACCATATACCCTACCCCAACACCATATACCCTACCCCAACTCCATATACCCTACCCCAACACTATATACCCTACCCACACTCTAACCATATACCTTACCCCAACACCATATACCCTACCCACACCCCAACACCATATACCCTACCCCAACACCATATACCCTACCCCAACACCCTATACCCTACCCCAACACCATATACCCTACTCCAACACCATATACCCTACCCCAACACCATATACCCTACCCCAAAACCATATACCCAACCCACACCCTAACCCTATACCCTACCCCAACACCCTATACCCTACCCCAACACCATATACCCTACTCACACTCTAACCCTATACCCTACCCCAACACCCTATACCCTACCCCAACACCCTATACCCTACCCCAACACCATATACCCTACCCCAACACCATATACCCTACCCCAACACCATATACCCTACCCCAACACCCTATACCCTATCCCAACACCCTATACCCTACCCCAACACCATGTACCCTACCCCAACACCATATACCCTACCCCAACACCATATACCCTACCCCACACTCTAACCCTATACCCTACCCCAACACCATATACCCTAACCCAACACCATATACCCTACCCCAACACCATATACCCTACCCCAACACCATATACCCTACCCCAACACCATATACCCTACCCACACTCTAACCCTATACCCTACCCGAACACCATATACCCTACCCCAACACCATATACCCTACCCCAACACCATATACCCTACCCCAACACCTTATACTCTACCCCAACACCATATACCCTACCCCAACACCATATACCCTACCCACACCATATACCCTACCCCAACACCATATACCCTACCCCAACTCCATATACCCTACCCCAACACTATATACCCTACCCACACTCTAACCATATACCTTACCCCAACCACCATATACCCCTACCCACACTCTAACCATAGACCCTACCCCCAACACCATATACCCTACCCCAACACCCTATACCCTATCCACACTCTAACCATATACCCTACCCCAACACCATATACCCTACCCCAACACCATATACCCTACCCCAACACCCTATACCCTATCCCAACACCCTATACCCTACCCCAACACCATGTACCCTACCCCAACACCATATACCCTACCCCAACACCATATACCCTACCCACACTCTAACCCTATACCCTACCCCAACACCATATACCCTACCCCAACACCATATACCCTACCCCAACACCATATACCCTACCCCAACACCATATACCCTACCCCAAACCCTATACCCTACCCCAACACCATATACCCTACCCCAACACCCTATACCCTACCCCAACACCACATATCCTACCCACACCCTATACCCTACCCCAACACCATATACCCTACCCCAACACCATATACCCTACCCACACTCTAACCCTATACCCTACCCCAACACCATATACCCTACCCCAACACCATATACCCTACCCCAACACCTTATACTCTACCCCAACACCATATACCCTACCCCAACACCATATACCCTACCCACACCATATACCCTACCCCAACACCATATACCCTACCCCAACTCCATATACCCTACCCCAACACTATATACCCTACCCACACTCTAACCATATACCTTACCCCAACACCATATACCCTACCCACACTCTAACCATAGACCCTACCCCAACACCATATACCCTACCCCAACACCCTATACCCTATCCACACTCTAACCATATACCCTACCCCAACACCATATACCCTACCCCAACACCATATACCCTACCCCAACACCCTATACCCTATCCCAACACCCTATACCCTACCCCAACACCATGTACCCTACCCCAACACCATATACCCTACCCCAACACCATATACCCTACCCACACTCTAACCCTATACCCTACCCCAACACCATATACCCTACCCCAACACCATATACCCTACCCCAACACCATATACCCTACCCCAACACCATATACCCTACCCCAAACCCTATACCCCTACCCCAACACCATATACCCTACCCCAACACCCTATACCCTACCCCAACACCACATATCCTACCCACACCCTATACCCTATCCCAACACCATATACCCTACCCCAACACCATATACCCTACCCACACTCTAACCCTATACCCTACCCCAACACCATATACCCTACCCCAACACCATATACCCTACCCCAACACCTTATACTCTACCCCAACACCATATACCCTACCCCAACACCATATACCCTACCCACACCATATACCCTACCCCAACACCATATACCCTACCCCAACTCCATATACCCTACCCCAACACTATATACCCTACCCACACTCTAACCATATACCTTACCCCAACACCATATACCCTACCCACACTCTAACCATAGACCCTACCCCAACACCATATACCCTACCCCAACACCCTATACCCTATCCACACTCTAACCATATACCCTACCCCAACACCATATACCCTACCCACACTCTAACCATATACCCTACCCGAACACCATATACCCTACCCCAACACCATATACCCTACCCACATCCTATACCCCACCCCAACACCATATACCCTACACACACCCTAACCCTATACCCTAACCCAACACCATATACCCTACACACACCTAACCCTATACCCTGCCCCAACACCATATACCCTACACACACCCTAACCCTATACCCTGCCCCAACACCATATACCCTACCCACACTCTAACCATATACCCTACCCCAACACCATATACCCTACCCACACTCTAACCCTATACCCTACCCCAACACCATATACCGTACCCCAACACCATTTACCCTACCCACACTCTAACCATATACCCTACCCCAACACCATATACCCTACCCACACCCTAACCCTATAACCTACCCACACTCTAACCCTATACCCTACCCCAACACCATATACCGTACCCCAACACCATTTACCCTACCCACACTCTAACCATATACCCTACCCCAACACCATATACCCTACCCACACCCTAACCCTATACCCTACCCACACTCTAACCCTATACCCTACACCAACACCATATACCCTACCCCAACACCATATACCCTACCCCAACACCATATACCCTACCCCAATACCATATACCCTACCCCAACCACTATACCCTACCCCAACACCATATACCTACCCCAACACCATAAACCCTACCCCAACACCCTATACCCTACCCCAACACCATATACCCTACCCCCAACACCATATACCCTACCCCAACACCATATACCCTACCCCAACACCTTATACCCTACCCCAACACCATATACCCTACCCCAACACCATATACCCTACCCACACCATATACCCTACCCCAACACCATATACCCTACCCCCAACTCCATATACCCTACCCCAACACTATATACCCTACCCACACTCTAACCATATACCTTACCCCAACACCATATACCCTACCCCAACACCCTATACCCTATCCACACTCTAACCATATACCCTACCCCAACACCATATACCCTACCCACACTCTAACCATATACCCTACCCCAACACCATATACCCTACCCACACCCCAACACCATATACCCTACCCCAACACCATATACCCTACCCCAACACCCTATACCCTACCCCAACACCATATACCCTACCCCAACACCATATACCCTACCCCAACACCATATACCCTACCCCAACACCATATACCCAACCCACACCCTAACCCTATACCCTACCCCAACACCCTATACCCTACCCCAACACCATATACCCTACTCACACTCTAACCCTATACCCTACCCCAACACCCTATACTCTACCCCAACACCCTATACCCTACCCCAACACCATATACCCTACCCCAACACCATATACCCTACCCCAACACCATATACCCTACCCCAACACCCTATACCCTACCCCAACACCATGTACCCTACCCCAACACCATATACCCTACCCCAACACCATATACCCTACCCACACTCTAACCCTATACCCTACCCCAACACCATATACCCTACCCCAACACCATATACCCTACCCCAACACCATATACCCTACCCCAACCCATATACCCTACCCCAACACCCTATACCCTACCCCAACACCATATACCCTACCCCAACACCCTATACCCTACCCCAACACCACATACCCTACCCACACCCTATACCCTACCCGAACACCATATACCCTACCCCAACACCATATACCCTACCCCAAAACCATATACCCTACCCCAACACCATATACCCTACCCACACTCTAACCCTATACCCTACCCCAACACCATATACCCTACCCCAACACCATATACCCTACCCCAACACCTTATACTCTACCCCAACACCATATACCCTACCCCCAACACCATATACCCTACCCACACCATATACCCTACCCCAACACCATATACCCTACCCCAACTCCATATACCCTACCCCAACACTATATACCCTACCCACACTCTAACCATATACCTTACCCCAACACCATATACCCTACCCACACTCTAACCATATACCCTACCCCAACACCATATACCCTACCCCAACACCCTATACCCTATCCACACTCTAACCATATACCCTACCCCAACACCATATACCCTACCCACACTCTAACCATATACCCTACCCCAACACCATATACCCTACCCACACCCTAACCCTATACCCTACCCCAACACCATATACCCTACCCCAACACCCTATACCCTACCCCAGCACCATATACCCTACCCCAACACCATATACCCTACCCCAACACCATATACCCTACCCCAACACCATATACCCAACCCACACCCTAACCCTATACCCTACCCCAACACCCTATACCCTACCCTCTCTGTCATACAGTAGTATGCAGTGAAAATAATCTGTACATTTTATGAACCTTAGGCAGAGTGTACATTGTAATCAGCCCTTTTATAGATGCACTAGCTTTGGTCAATCCTTCTCCTAGAGCGAATGCAAGGTTACAGTCTGGCCACGCTAGTTCTGCTCTGTCCCCCTACAGGACAGATGTGGAGTTGCAGTTTAAATGACATGGTGTTCTGCTATGTCCCCCTACAGGACAGATGTGGAGCTGCAGTTTAAATGACAGGGTGTTCTGCTCTGTCCCCCTGCAGGTCAGATGTGGAGTTGCAGTTTAAATGACAAGTTGTTCTGCTCTGTCCCCCTGCAGGTCAGATGTGGAGCTGCAGTTTAAATGACAAGTTGTTCTGCTCTGTCCCCCTGCAGGTCAGATCTGGAGTTGCAGTTTAAATGTTACCATCACGAGGACCGACAAATGAACACCAACTGGCCTGCCTCGGTCCAGGTCAGTAAGAACACCACACACACACACACACACACACACACACACACACACACACACACACACATACTAATCTTCCTTTCCTCTGTGCAGGTCAGTGTTAACGCCACGCCCCTCACCATCGAGCGCGGCGACAACAAGACGTCCCACAAGCCCCTGCACCTGAAACAAGTCTGCCAACCAGGAAGGAACACCATCCAGATCACAGTTACCGCCTGCTGCTGTGTGAGTACTGTACTGACAACAACAACCACTACTGCTACTAATGATGAGGATGGTGAGGATTGTGGTGATGATGAGGAGGATGAGGATTGTGGTGATGATGAGGAGGATGAGGAAGATGAGGATTGTGGTGATGATGAGGAGGATGAGGATGATGAGGATTGTGGTGATGAGGATGATGATGGTGGTGTGGGTGATTATGGTGATGAAGATGAGGATTCTGGAGATGATGATGATGATTGCGGTGATGATGATGATGAGGAGGATTGTGGTGATGATGATGATGAGGAGGATTGTGGTGATGATGATGAGGATTGTGGTGATGATGAGGATGATGAGGATTGTGGTGATGATGAGGAGGATGAGGAAGATAAGGATTGTGGTAATGATGAGGAGGATGAGGAAGATGAGGATTGTGGTGATGAGGATGATGATGATAATGAGGATTGTGGTGATGAGGATGATGATGGTGATGAGGATTGTGGTGATGATGAGGATTATGGTGATGATGATGGTGGTGTGGGTGATGATGGTGATGAAGATGAGGATTCTGGAGATGATGATGATTGCGGTGATGACGATGATTGTGGTGATAATGGTGATGATGATGAGGATTGTGGTAAGGATGATAGTAATGATAATGGTGAATATAATGAGGATGATGATGGTGTAAATGATGATGCTCCTCTCCTCCACAGTCTCACCTGTTTGTACTGCAGCTGGTCCACAGACCCTCTGTACGATCCGTCCTGCAAGGCTTACTGAAGAAGAGGTTACTGCCTGCAGAGCACTGCATCACCAAAGGTACACTACTGTCATCCCTCCTTCTGGTACTGAGTGACCCTCTCTCTCTGGTACTGAGTGACCCTCTCTCTCTGGTACTGACTGACCCGCTCCCTCTGGTACTGAGAGACCCGCTCCTTCTGGCACTGAGAGACCCGCTCTCTCTGGTACTGAGTGACCCGCTCCCTCGTGTACTGAGTGACCCGCTCCGTCTGGTACTGAGTTACCCACTCCCTCGTGTACTGAGTGACCCGCTCCCTCTGGTACTGAGTGACCCGCTCCCTCTGGTACTGAGTGACCCGCTCCCTCTGGTACTGAGTGACCCTCTGTCTCTGGTACTGAGTGACCCTCTGTCTCTGGTACTGAGTGACCCTCTGTCTCTGGTACTGACTGACCCTCTGTCTCTGGTACTGAGAGACCCGCTCTTTCTGGTACTGAGTGACCCTCTGTCTCTGGTACTGACTGACCCTCTGTCTCTGGTACTGACTGACCCTCTGTCTCTGGTACTGACTTACCCTCTGTCTCTGGTACTGACTGACCCTCTGTCTCTGGTACTGAGAGACCCTCTGTCTCTGGTACTGAGAGACCCTCTCCCTCTGGTACTGAGAGACCCTCTCCCTCTGGTACTGACTGACCCTCTCTCTCTGGTACTGACTGACCCTCTGTCTCTGGTACTGACTGACCCTATCTCTCTGGTACTGACTGACCCTCTGTCTCTGGTACTGACTGACCCTCTGTCTCTGGTACTGACTGACCCTCTCTCTCTGGTACTGACTGACCCTCTGTCTCTGGTACTGAGAGACCCTCTGTCTCTGGTACTGAGAGACCCTCTCCCTCTGGTACTGAGAGACCCTCTCCCTCTGGTACTGACTGACCCTCTCTCTCTGGTACTGACTGACCCTATCTCTCTAGATTAAATGATTGATCTTGTTGGACCTTTTAAATTGAACATGTGTCTACAGAACTTTTTAAAATCATCACAATGAAGTTGACCCCTTATCTCCACTGTGGTCTTCATCCCATCTCCACTGTGGTCCTCCTCCCATCTCCACTATGGTCCTCCTCCCATCTCCCTTATCTCCACTGTGGTCCTCCTCCCATATCCACTGTGGTCCTCCTCCCATCTCCACGGTGGTCCTCCTCCCATCTCCACTGTGGTCCTCCTCCCATCTCCACTATGGTCCTCCTCCCATCTCCACTGTGGTCCTCTTCCCATCTCCACTGTGGTCCTCCTCCCATCTCCACTGTGGTCCTCCTCCCATCGCCACTGTGGTCCTCCTCCCATCTCCACTGTGGTCCTCCTCCCATCTCCCTTATCGCCACTGTGGTCCTCCTCCCATCTCCACTGTGGTCCCCCTCCCATCTCCACTGTGGTCCCCCTCCCATCTCCACTGTGGTCCTCCTCCCATCTCCACTGTGGTCCTCCTCCCATCTCCCTTATCTCCACTGTGGTCCTCCTCCCATCTCCACTGTGGTCCGCCTCCCATCTCCCTTATCTCCACTGTGGTCCCCCTCTCATCTCCACTGTGGTCCGCCTCCCATCTCCCTTTTCTCCACTGTGGTCCGCCTCCCATCTCCCTTATCTCCACTGTGGTCCCCCTCTCATCTCCACTGTGGTCCGCCTCCCATCTCCCTTTTCTCCACTGTGGTCCCCCTCCCATCTCCACTGTGGTCCTCCTCCCATCTCCACTGTGGTCCCCCTCCCATCTCCACTGTGGTCCTCCTCCCATCTCCACTGTGGTCCTCCTCCCATCTCCACTGTGGCCCCCCTCCCATCTCCACTGTGGTCCTCCTCCCATCTCCCTTATCTCCACTGTGGTCCCCCTCCCATCTCCACTGTGGTCCTCCTCACATCTCCACTGTGGTCCTCCTCCCATCTCCACTGTGGTCCTCCTCCCATCTCCACTGTGGTCCCCCTCCCATCTCCACTGTGGTCCTCCTCCCATCTCCACTGTGGTACTCCTCCCATCTCCACTGTGGTCCTCCTCCCATCTCCACTGTGGTCCGCCTCCCATCTCCCTTTTCTCCACTGTGGTCCCCCTCCCATCTCCACTGTGGTCCTCCTCACATCTCCACTGTGGTCCCCCTCCCATCTCCACTGTGGTCCTCCTCCCATCTCCACTGTGGTCCTCCTCCCATCTCCCTTATCTCCACTGTGGTCCCCCTCCCATCTCCACTGTGGTCCTCCTCCCATCTCCCTTATCTCCACTGTGGTCCCCCTCCCATCTCCACTGTGGTCCTCCTTCCGTCTCCACTGTGGTCCTCCTCCCATCTCCTTTATCTCCACTGTGATCCTCCTGCCATCTCCACTGTGGTCCTCCTCCCATCTTCCTTATCTCCACTGTGGTCCTCCTCCCATCTCCACTGTGGTCCTCCTCCCATATTCCTTATCTCCACTGTGGTCTTCCTCTCATCTCCACGGTGGTCTTCCTCCCATCTCCACTGTGGACCTCCTCCCATCTCCCTTATCTCCACTGTGGTCCTCCTGCCATCTCCACTGTGGTCCTCCTCCCATCTCCCTTATCTCCACTGTGGTCCTCCTCCCATCTCCACTGTGGTCCTCCTCCCATCTCCCTTGTCTCCACTGTGGTCCTCCTCCCATCTCCACTGTGGTCCTCCTCCCATCTCCCTTATCTCTTCTGTGGTCCTCCTCCCATCTCCACTATGGTCCTCCTTCCATCTCCACTGTGGTCCTCCTCCCATCTCCACTGTGGTCCTCCTCCCATCTCCACTGTGGTCCTCCTCATCTCCACTGTGGTCTTCCTCTCATCTCCACTGTGGTCTTCCTCCCATCTTCATTGTGGTCCTCCTCTCATCTCCATTGTGGTCCTCCTCTCATCTCCATTGTGGTCCTCCTCTCATCTCCATTGTGGTCCTCCTCTCATCTCCATTGTGGTCCTCCTCTCATCTCCATTGTGGTCCTCCTCTCATCTCCATTGTGGTCCTCCTCTCATCTCCATTGTGGTCCTCCTCTCATCTCCATTGTGGTCCTCCTCCCATCTCCTTTATCTCCATTGTGGTCCTCCTCTCATCTCCATTGTGGTCCTCCTCTCATCTCCATTGTGGTCCTCCTCTCATCTCCATTGTGGTCCTCCTCTCATCTCCACTGTGGTCCTCCTCCCATCTCCTTTATCTCCATTTTGGTCCTCCTCTCATCTCCATTTTGGTCCTCCTCTCATCTCCATTGTGGTCCTCCTCTCATCTCCATTTTGGTCCTCCTCTCATCTCCATTGTGGTCCTCCTCTCATCTCCATTGTGGTCCTCCTCCCATCTCCACAGTTAAGAGAAACTTCAGCAGCGTAGCGGCGTCCTCTGGGAACACCACTCTGAACGGCGAGGACGGTGTTGAACAGACGGCCATCAAGGTCTCCCTCAAATGTCCAATCACCTTCCGGCGGCTCCAACTTCCAGCCAGAGGTCATGACTGTAAACATGTCCAGTGCTTTGATTTGGAATCCTACTTACAGTTGAACTGTGAGCGAGGAACGTGGCGATGTCCAGTATGCAAGTAAGTTGGGACTGCAGTTGAACACGGGGTGGGTGATACTAACCTGGCTGGGTGAAACTGGGACTTATACAGTAATGTTAAATTAATGTGCACTGTTACCTGTAAAACTACATTGAATAAAGTTATTTATGTTTATTTATGTTATATCTGAAATAAGATCACTGAACACTCTGATGTTTATCTTCTGTATCCTCTCTGTAATGTGTATGTCCTCTCTGTAATGTTGATGTCCTCTCTGTAATGTTGATGTCCTCTCTGTAATGTTGATGTCCTCTCTGTAATGTTGATGTCCTCTCTGTAATGTTGATGTCCTCTCTGTAATGTTGATGTCCTCTCTGTAATGTTGATGTCCTCTCTGTAATGTTGATGTCCTCTCTGTAATGTTGATGTCCTCTCTGTAATGTTGATGTCCTCTCTGTAATGTTGATGTCCTCTCTGTAATGTTGATGTCCTCTCTGTAATGTTTATATCCTCTCTGTAATGTTTATATCCTCTCTGTAATGTTGATGTCCTCTCTGTAATGTTGATGTCCTCTCTGTAATGTTGATGTCCTCTCTGTAATGTTGATGTCCTCTCTGTAATGTTTATATCCTCTCTGTAATGTTTATATCCTCTCTGTAATGTTGATGTCCTCTCTGTAATGTTGATGTCCTCTCTGTAATGTTGATGTCCTCTCTGTAATGTTGATGTCCTCTCTGTAATGTTGATGTCCTCTCTGTAATGTTTATGTCCTCTCTGTAATGTTGATGTCCTCTCTGTAATGTTGATGTCCTCTCTGTAATGTTGATGTCCTCTCTGTAATGTTGATGTCCTCTCTGTAATGTTTATGTCCTCTCTGTAATGTTGATGTCCTCTCTGTAATGTTGATGTCCTCTCTGTAATGTTGATGTCCTCTCTGTAATGTTGATGTCCTCTCTGTAATGTTGATGTCCTCTCTGTAATGTTGATGTCCTCTCTGTAATGTTTATGTCCTCTCTGTAATGTTGATGTCCTCTCTGTAATGTTGATGTCCTCTCTGTAATGTTGATGTCCTCTCTGTAATGTTGATGTCCTCTCTGTAATGTTGATGTCCTCTCTGTAATGTTGATGTCCTCTCTGTAATGTTAATGTCCTCTCTGTAATGTTGATGTCCTCTCTGTAATGTTTATGTCCTCTCTGTAATGTTTATGTCCTCTCTGTAATGTTGATGTCCTCTCTGTAATGTTGATGTCCTCTCTAATGTGTATGTCCTCTCTGTAATGTTGATGTCCTCTCTGTAATGTTGATGTCCTCTCTGTAATGTTGATGTCCTCTCTGTAATGTTGATGTCCTCTCTGTAATGTTGATGTCCTCTCTGTAATGTTTATATCCTCTCTGTAATGTTTATGTCCTCTCTGTAATGTTGATGTCCTCTCTGTAATGTTGATGTCCTCTCTGTAATGTTGATGTCCTCTCTGTAATGTTGATGTCCTCTCTGTAATGTTGATGTCCTCTCTGTAATGTTGATGTCCTCTCTGTAATGTTGATGTCCTCTCTGTAATGTTTATGTCCTCTCTGTAATGTTGATGTCCTCTCTGTAATGTGTATGTCCTCTCTGTAATGTTGATGTCCTCTCTGTAATGTTGATGTCCTCTCTGTAATGTTGATGTCCTCTCTGTAATGTTAATGTCCTCTCTGTAATGTTGATGTCCTCTCTGTAATGTTTACGTCCTCTCTGTCCTCCGCAGTAAAACAGCGTTGCTAGAGGGACTAGAAGTTGACCAGTACATGTGGGGGATTCTTAATGCCATCCAAAAGTAAGATGACTTTCCCAACATCCTCACCATACTCATCAAACCCTCCTACTGCACCAATAACCATGAACTTCATCACTTATCAACCTCCTTGAGAGATTTTTTTTTGTTAAAAGATTTTAGGCTGAATAAAGATATTTTATATATATTATTTTGACTTCTGTAAAGTGGAACCATTGTTTATTGGAATGCAGGAATAAAGCGCTGTGGAGCAGCAATATTCATTCTGCAGCTTTCTCTTTACATCATCTCATTACCCCCCCACCCCACGCCCCCCGCCCAGCTCGGAGTTTGAGGAGGTGACCATAGACCCTTCATGTAGTTGGAGACCTGTGGCCATCAAGTCTGCTATCCACATCAAGGAGGATCCAGATGGACCCATGGCCAAGAGGTTCAAGACCATGAGCCCCACCCAGATGACCCTGCCCAACGTGATGGAGATGATCGCCCTGCTCGGCCCAGGGCCCTCGCCCTACCCGCCCCAACAGGGGGGCAACAACAGCGAATACGGAAGCCATGGTACATTATTTACTTAGATACGTTCTTCCTAACTTAATCCTCTTAGTTCCTGGAGGAACACAGGACCATGGTACATTATTTACTGAGATACTTTCTTCCTAACTTAATCCTCTTAGTTCCTGGAGGAACATAGGGCCATGGTACATTATTTACTGAGATACTTTCTTCCTAACTTAATCCTCTTAGTTCCTGGAGGAACACAGGATCATGGTACATTATTTACTGAGATACTTTCTTCCTAACTTAATCCTCTTAGTTCCTGGAGGAACATAGGGCCAAGGTACATTATTTACTGAGATACTTTCTTCCTAACTTAATCCTCTTAGTTCCTGGAGGAACACAGGACCATGGTACATTATTTACTGAGATACTTTCTTCCTAACTTAATCCTCTTAGTTCCTGGAGGAACACAGGACCATGGTACATTATTTACTGAGATACTTTCTTCCTAACTTAATCCTCTTAGTTCCTGGAGGAACATAGGGCCAAGGTACATTATTTACTTAGCCTCTTTCTTCCTAACTTAATCCTCTTAGTTCCTGGAGGAACATAGGGCCATGGTACATTATTTACTTAGCCTCTTTCTTCCTAACTTAATCCTCTTAGTTCCTGGAGGAACATAGGGCCAAGGTACATTATTTACTTAGCCTATTTCTTCCTAACTTAATCCTCTTAGTTCCTGGAGGAACACAGGACCATGGTACATTATTTACTTAGATACTTTCTTCCTAACTTAATCCTCTTAGTTCCTGGAGGAACACAGGACCATGGTACATTATTTACTGAGATACTTTCTTCCTAACTTAATCCTCTTAGTTCCTGGAGGAACATAGGGCCAAGGTACATTATTTACTTAGATACTTTCTTCCTAACTTAATCCTCTTAGTTCCTGGAGGAACATAGGGCCATGGTACATTATTTACTTAGATACTTTCTTCCTAACTTAATCCTCTTAGTTCCTGGAGGAACATAGGGCCATGGTACATTATTTACTTAGATACTTTCTTCCTAACTTAATCCTCTTAGTTCCTGGAGGAACACAGAACCATGGTACATTATTTACTTAGATACTTTCTTCCTAACTTAATCATCTTAGTTCCTGGAGGAACACAGGACCATGGTACATTATTTACTGAGATACTTTCTTCGTAACTTAATCCTCTTAGTTCCTGGAGGAACATAGGGCCATGGTACATTATTTACTGAGATACTTTCTTCCTAACTTAATCCTCTTAGTTCCTGGAGGAACATAGGGCCAAGGTACATTATTTACTGAGATACTTTCTTCCTAACTTAATCCTCTTAGTTCCTGGAGGAACATAGGGCCATGGTACATTATTTACTGAGCTACTTTCTTCCTAACTTAATCCTCTTAGTTCCTGGAGGAACATAGGGCCATGGTACATTATTTACTTAGCCTCTTTCTTCCTAACTTAATCCTCTTAGTTCCTGGAGGAACATAGGGCCAAGGTACATTATTTACTTAGCCTCTTTCTTCCTAACTTAATCCTCTTAGTTCCTGGAGGAACATAGGGCCATGGTACCAACAATGAGTTTTTAGATTATGTTTCTGTGTACATAAATCACATATCATATCATAGTCATGTGATTTATAAACAAACAAACAAATAAACAAAAATAAAAATAACCTCTAAAACTTGCTTGTTGTGATTTTTGTTGTGTTACTAGGTAACAGTTACCAGGGCCACAGCGGG
The DNA here is from genome assembly GCF_002021735.2 of Oncorhynchus kisutch. Classification (NCBI taxonomy): domain Eukaryota; kingdom Metazoa; phylum Chordata; class Actinopteri; order Salmoniformes; family Salmonidae; genus Oncorhynchus; species Oncorhynchus kisutch. Next base: position 5,268,546 of record NC_034193.2, read on the forward strand.
GGCTTTGACTTCCCCCATGGGAACCCCGGTGGTACAACCATGAACGACTTCATGCACGGCCCCGTTCTGTCCCACCCGCCAAACATGGCACAGGACAAACCCCTCACACACAGCATGCCTGACTCTGTAAGTTAAAGTTTAAATGTTTTCAAATGTACTGCCTTGTGGGATGTATACAGAGGGTTGTGCGTACGGCCCAGTACGTCACCGGGGCCAAGCTTCCTGACAACAAGGACCTCTATACCAGGCAGTGTCAGGGGAAGTCCCTAAAAATTGCCAAAGACTCCAGCCACCCTAGTCATAGACTGTTCTCTCTGCTACCGCACGGCAAGCGGTACCGGAACGCCGAGTCTAGGTCCAAGAGGCTTCTTAACAGCTTCTACCCCCAAGCCATAAGACTCCTAAATAGCTAATCAAATGACTAACCAGACCCCTCTTTTACGCTGCTGCTACTCTCTATTTATTATCTATGCATAGTCACTTTAACTCTACATACATGTACATATTACCTCAATTACCTCGACTAACCAGTGCCCCCGCACATTGACTCTGTACCGGTACCCCCTGTATATAGCCTCCACATTGAATCTGTACCGTAACACCCTGTATATAGCCTCCACATTGACTCTGTACCGTAATACCCTGTATATAGCCTCCACATTGACTCTGTACCTTAATACCCTGTATATAGCCTCCACATTGACTCTGTACCGTAACACCCTGTATATAGCCTCCACATTGACTCTGTACCGTAATACCCTGTATATAGCCTCCACATTGACTCTGTACCGGTACACCCTGTATATAGCCTCCACATTGACTCTGTACCGGTACACCCTGTATATAGCCTCCACATTGACTCTGTACCGGTACACCCTGTATATAGTCTCCATATTGACTCTGTACCGGTACCCCCTGTATATAGCCTCCACATTGACTCTGTACCGGTACCCCCTGTATATAGCCTCCACATTGACTCTGTACCGGTACCCCCTGTATATAGTCTCCATATTGACTCTGTACCGTAACACCCTGTATATAGCCTCCACATTGACTCTGTATCGTAACACCCTGTATATAGCCTCCACATTGTCTCTTTACCGTAACACCCTGTATATAGCCTCCACATTGAATCTGTACTGTAACACCCTGTATATAGCCTCCACATTGACTCTGTACCAGTACCCTCTGTATATAGCCTCCACATTGACTCTGTACCGGTACCCCCTGTATATAGCCTCCACATTGACTCTGTACCGGTACCCCCTGTATATAGCCTCCACATTGACTCTGTACCGGTACCCCCTGTATATAGTCTCCATATTGACTCTGTACCGTAACACCCTGTATATAGCCTCCACATTGACTCTGTATCGTAACACCCTGTATATAGCCTCCACATTGTCTCTTTACCGTAACACCCTGTATATAGCCTCCACATTGACTCTGTACTGTAACACCCTGTATATAGCCTCCACATTGACTCTGTACCAGTACCCTCTGTATATAGCCTCCACATTGACTCTGTACCGGTACCCCCTGTATATAGCCTCCACATTGACTCTGTACCAGTACCCTCTGTATATAGCCTCCACATTGACGCTGTACCATAACACCCTGTATATAGCCTCCACATTGACTCTGTACCAGTACCCTCTGTATATAGCCTCCACATTGACGCTGTACCATAACACCCTGTATATAGCCTCCACATTGACTCTGTACCGTAATACCCTGTATATAGCCTCCACATTGACTCTGTACCGGTACCCCCTGTATATAGCCTCCACATTGACTCTGTACCGTAACACCCTGTATATAGCCTCCACATTGACTCTGTACCGTAATACCCTGTATATAGTCTCCACATTGACTCTGTACCGGTACCCCCTGTATATAGCCTCCACATTGACTCTGTACCGTAACACCCTGTATATAGCCTCCACATTGACTCTGTACCGTAACACCCTGTATATAGCCTCCACATTGACTCTGTACCGTAATACCCTGTATATAGCCTCCACATTGACTCTGTACCGTAACACCCTGTATATAGCCTCCACATTGACTCTGTATCGTAACACCCTGTATATAGCCTCCACATTGACTCTGTACCGTAACACCCTGTATATAGCCTCCACATTGACTCTGTACCGTAACACCCTGTATATAGCCTCCACATTGACTCTGTACCGGTACCCCCCTGTATATAGCCTCCACATTGACTCTGTACCGTAATACCCTGTATATAGCCTCCACATTGACTCTGTACCGTAATACCCTGTATATAGTCTCCACATTGACTCTGTACCGTAATACCCTGTATATAGTCTCCACATTGACTCTGTACCGGTACCCCCTGTATATAGCCTCCACATTGACTCTGTACCGTAACACCCTGTATATAGCCTCCACATTGACTCTGTACCGTAATACCCTGTATATAGCCTCCACATTGACTCTGTACCGTAATACCCTGTATATAGTCTCCACATTGACTCTGTACCGTAATACCCTGTATATAGTCTCCACATTGACTCTGTACCGGTACCCCCTGTATATAGCCTCCACATTGACTCTGTACCGTAACACCCTGTATATAGCCTCCACATTGACTCTGTACCGTAACACCCTGTATATAGCCTCCACATTGACTCTGTATCGTAACACCCTGTATATAGCCTCCACATTGACTCTGTACCGTAACACCCTGTATATAGCCTCCACATTGACTCTGTACCGTAACACCCTGTATATAGCCTCCACATTGACTCTGTACCGGTACCCCCTGTATATAGCCTCCACATTGACTCTGTACCGTAATACCCTGTATATAGCCTCCACATTGACTCTGTACCGTAATACCCTGTATATAGTCTCCACATTGACTCTGTACCGTAATACCCTGTATATAGTCTCCACATTGACTCTGTACCGGTACCCCCTGTATATAGCCTCCACATTGACTCTGTACCGTAACACCCTGTATATAGCCTCCACATTGACTCTGTACCGTAATACCCTGTATATAGCCTCCACATTGACTCTGTACCGTAATACCCTGTATATAGCCTCCACATTGACTCTGTACCGTAATACCCTGTATATAGCCTCCACATTGACTCTGTACCAGTACCCCCTGTATATAGCCTCCACATTGACTCTGTATATAACTAATAACTAACTAATAAGTCTATTGTTATTTTACTGCTGCTATTTTTATTTTCTACTTATCTATTTTTTTACTTAACACTTATTTTTATATTTTTGTTGGTTAAGGGCTTGTATCTAACCTTTTCACTAAGGTTTACACCTGTTGTATTCGGCGCATGTGACAAATACAATTTGATTTGATTTAAACATTGGCAAACTGTCTCTCACTGCTCAGGGTAAGAGTCACTCAGTGTACAGGTTATATGCAACTGCAGTAAGCTTTAACACTACAGACATGGAAGTGATTATTAGCTTCAACCCTGTTCTAATTTACATGACTCAACGTACAGAACTCAACTCACACTATCATATTAATGATTCTCTCTCTCTCTCTCTCTCTCTCTCTCTCTCTCTCTCTCTCCCCTTGTCTCTCTCGCTCGCTCTCTCTCGCTCTATCTCTGTCTCTGTCTCTCTCCTTTTCTCTCTTTTCTCTCTCACCCTCTCTCTCTCGCTCTCTCGCTCTCTCTCTCTCCTATTCTCTCTCTCTCTCTCTGTTTCTCTCTCTCTCTGTTTCTCTCTCTCTGTGTCTCTCTCTCACCCCCTCTCTCTCTCTCTCTCTCTCTCTCGCTCTCTCTCTCACTCTCTCTCTCTCCTATTCTCTCTCTCTCTCTCTCTCTCTCTGTTTCTCTCTCTCTCTCTGTTTCTCTCTCTCTGTCTCTCTCTCTCCTACTCTCTCTCTCTCTCTCACCCTCTCTCTCCCTCGCTCTCTCTCTCTCTCTCTCTCTCCTATTCTCTCTCTCTCTCTCTGTTTCTCTCTCTCTCTGTTTCTCTCTCTCTGTCTCTCTCTCTCATACTCTCTCTTTCTTCTTCCCTTCTCAGATACCTCATCCTACCATCACTGACCAGTCCCACAACTTGTTACAGCATAGCCTACACGCCCAATCTCACCCCGGCAGCCAATCGGGACAGCCGTTGCATCACAGTGGACCTCCTCAGCCGTCACGACAACAGGCTCCGCCCCCACAGCAACAACAGCCCGGCCCTAACAATCACCCTCTGCAGCACGGTGACCCCTTAGAGGGACTGGGTGGAGGGCTCCCAGATATGCCCGAACCTTCCTTGGATGTAAGTTAGACACACATGGGCTACGTCCCAAATGGCAACCTATTCCCTATATAGTGCACTACTTATTTAGAAAATAGGGTGCTATTTGAGACGTATATTTTAGTGATGGGTTATGGGTTAACCGTGGGTTATGAGTCGGGTTGTCCCACGGTGTCTGCGGTTATATCCACGTGGGTTTAGGGTCATTAAATATTTTGTGGCTGAAGGTTGAGTAAATGTAATTTATTTTGTGCGATTTATATCTATAGGCTACATATTATTTTTGTCTTTCATTGTTTTTATCTGCTGTTATTGCGTAAGCCTAAGATTTAGGGCCTAACGCCTCGATCACACCGACAGCGTCGCAGCACCAAACGGTACGCAGCGTCATCTAGATGTGTGAGCAACAACAGTTCAACATTCACCTTCTGCTACCATTTATGTCAATGTTTTTATTTTCTTTTAACCTTTATATAACTAGGCAAGTCAGTTAAGAACAAATTCTTATTTTCAATGACGGCCTAGGAACAGTGGGTTAACTGGCCTAGGAACAGAGGGTTAACTGGTCTAGGAACAGTGGGTTAACTGGTCTAGGAACAGTGGGTTAACTGGTCTAGGAACAGTGGGTTAACTGGCCTAGGAACAGTGGGTTAACTGGTCTAGGAACAGTGGGTTAACTGGCCTAGGAACAGTGGGTTAACTGGTCTAGGAACAGTGGGTTAACTGGTCTAGGAACAGTGGGTTAACTGGTCTAGGAACAGTGGGTTAACTGGTCTAGGAACAGTGGGTTAACTGGTCTAGGAACAGTGGGTTAACTGGTCTAGGAACAGTGGGTCAACTGGTCTAGGAACAGTGGGTTAACTGGCCTAGGAACAGTGGGTTAACTGGTCTAGGAACAGTGGGTTAACTGGCCTAGGAACAGTGGGTTAACTGGCCTAGGAACAGAGGGTTAACTGGCCTAGGAACAGTGGGTTAACTGGTCTAGGAACAGTGGGTTAACTGGTCTAGGAACAGTGGGTTAACTGGCCTAGGAACAGTGGGTTAACTGGCCTAGGAACAGTGGGTTAACTGGTCTAGGAACAGTGGGTTAACTGGTCTAGGAACAGTGGGTTAACTGGCCTAGGAACAGTGGGTTAACTGGCCTAGGAACAGTGGGTTAACTGGCCTAGGAACAGTGGGTTAACTGGCCTAGGAACAGTGGGTTAACTGGTCTAGGAACAGTGGGTTAACTGGCCTAGGAACAGAGGGTTAACTGGTCTAGGAACAGAGGGTTAACTGGCCTAGGAACAGTGGGTTAACTGGTCTTGGAACAGTGGGTTAACTGGCCTAGGAACAGTGGGTTAACTGGCCTAGGAACAGTGGGTTAACTGGCCTAGGAACAGTGGGTTAACTGCCTGTTCAGGGGAAGAATGACAGATTTATACCTTGTCAGCTCGGGGAATGGAACTTGCAACCATCCTGTTACTAGCCCAACGCTCTAACCACTAGGCTACCCTGCCGTCTACAGCACACAGTTTGATGCTTACGTTAGATAAATCCTACCTACGCACCACACAGAAGCAACTGCCTCAGCAACGCTGCGAGGCAAACGCAGCGTTTCACTGGAAACGAATGTACTTCATGTGTACCAAATTGAAATGACGCCGTCGGTGTGATCGAATCGTAACTGTATGCGCGCTAAAAAAGTTACCCGTCAGATCCACTGGGGTAAAAAGGACTGTGTCAGAGTTTAATTCACTAATGTTATGAAAAGAGAGGGCCAGAACAGTAGTCTAATGTTATGAGAAGGGAGGGCCAGAACAGTAGTCTAATGTTATGAGAAGGGAGGGCCAGAACAGTAGTCTAATGTTATGAGAAGGGAGGGCCAGAACAGTAGTCTAATGTTAGGAGAAGGGAGGGCCAGAACAGTAGTCTAATGTTTGGGAAAGATGACCAGAACAGTAGTCTAATGTTATGAGAAGGGAGGGCCAGAACAGTAGTCTAATGTTATGAGAAGGGAGGGCCAGAACAGTAGTCTGATGTTATGAGAAGGGAGGGACAGAACAGTAGTCTAATGTTTGGGAAAGATTTTATGAGAAGGGAGGGCCAGAACAGTAGTCTAATGTTACGAGAAGGGAGGGCCAGAACAGTAGTCTAATGTTAGGGAAAGATGACCAGAACAGTAGTCTAATGTTATGAGAAGGGAGGGCCAGAACAGTAGTCTAATGTTATGAGAAGGGAGGGCCAGAACAGTAGTCTAATGTTAGGGAAAGATGACCAGAACAGTAGTCTAATGTTATGAGAAGGGAGGGCCAGAACAGTAGTCTAATGTTATGAGAAGGGAGGGCCAGAACAGTAGTCTAATGTTAGGGAAAGATGACCAGAACAGTAGTCTAATGTTATGAGAAGGGAGGGCCAGAACAGTAGTCTAATGTTAGGGAAAGATGACCAGAATAGTAGTCTGATGTTATGAGAAGGGAGGGCCAGAACAGTAGTCTGATGTTAGGAGAAGGGAGGGCCAGAACAGTAGTCTAATGTTTGGGAAAGATGACCAGAACAGTAGTCTAATGTTATGAGAAGGGAGGGCCAGAACAGTAGTCTAATGTTATGAGAAGGGAGGGCCAGAACAGTAGTCTAATGTTAGGAGAAGGGAGGGCCAGAACAGTAGTCTGATGTTATGAGAAGGGAGGGCCAGAACAGTAGCCTAATGTTATGAGAAGGGAGGGCCAGAACAGTAGTCTGATGTTATGAGAAGAGAGGGCCAGAACAGTAGTCTAATGTTATGAGAAGAGAGGACCAGAACAGTTATCTAATGTTATGAGAAGGGAGGGCCAGAACAGTAGTCTAATGTTATGAGAAGGGAGGGCCAGAACAGTAGTCTAATGTTATGAGATGGGAGGGCCAGGACAGTAGTCTAATGTTAGGAGAAGGGAGGGCCAGAACAGTAGTCTAATGTTTGGGAAAGATGGCCAGAACAGTAGTCTAATGTTTGGGAAAGATGTTATGAGAAGGGAGGGACAGAACAGTAGTCTAATGTTATGAGAAGGGAGGGCCAGAACAGTAGTCTAATGTTATGAGAAGGGAGGGCCAGAACAGTAGCCTAATGTTTGGGAAAGATGACCAGAACAGTAGTCTAATGTTATGAGAAGGGAGGGCCAGAACAGTAGTCTAATGTTATGAGAAGGGAGGGCCAGAACAGTAGTTTAATGTTTGGGAAAGATGGCCAGAACAGTAGTCTAATGTTATGAGAAGGGAGGGCCAGAACAGTAGTCTAATGTTATGAGAAGGGAGGGCCAGAACCGTAGTCTAATGTTATGAGAAGGGAGGGCCAGAACCGTAGTCTAATGTTAGGAGAAGGGAGGGCCAGAACAGTAGTCTAATGTTATGAGAAGGGAGGGCCAGAACCGTAGTCTAATGTTACGAGAAGGGTGGGCCAGAACAGTAGTCTAATGTTTGGGAAAGATGTTATGAGAAGGGAGGGACAGAACAGTAGTCTAATGTTATGAGAAGGGAGGGCCAGAACAGTAGTCTAATGTTAGGGAAAGATGACCAGAACAGTAGTCTAATGTTATGAGAAGGGAGGGCCAGAACAGTAGTCTAATGTTATGAGAAGGGAGGGCCAGAACAGTAGTCTAATGTTATGAGAAGGGAGGGCCAGAACAGTAGTCTAATGTTAGGGAAAGATGACCAGAACAGTAGTCTAATGTTATGAGAAGGGAGGGCCAGAACAGTAGTCTAATGTTAGGGAAAGATGACCAGAACAGTAGTCTGATGTTATGAGAAGGGAGGGCCAGAACAGTAGTCTGATGTTAGGAGAAGGGAGGGCCAGAACAGTAGTCTAATGTTTGGGAAAGATGACCAGAACAGTAGTCTAATGTTATGAGAAGGGAGGGCCAGAACAGTAGTCTAATGTTATGAGAAGGGAGGGCCAGAACAGTAGTCTAATGTTAGGAGAAGGGAGGGCCAGAACAGTAGTCTGATGTTATGAGAAGGGAGGGCCAGAACAGTAGCCTAATGTTATGAGAAGGGAGGGCCAGAACAGTAGTCTGATGTTATGAGAAGAGAGGGCCAGAACAGTAGTCTAATGTTATGAGAAGGGAGGGCCAGAACAGTAGTCTAATGTTATGAGAAGGGAGGGCCAGAACAGTAGTCTAATGTTATGAGATGGGAGGGCCAGGACAGTAGTCTAATGTTAGGAGAAGGGAGGGCCAGAACAGTAGTCTAATGTTTGGGAAAGATGGCCAGAACAGTAGTCTAATGTTTGGGAAAGATGTTATGAGAAGGGAGGGACAGAACAGTAGTCTAATGTTATGAGAAGGGAGGGCCAGAACAGTAGTCTAATGTTATGAGAAGGGAGGGCCAGAACAGTAGCCTAATGTTTGGGAAAGATGACCAGAACAGTAGTCTAATGTTATGAGAAGGGAGGGCCAGAACAGTAGTCTAATGTTATGAGAAGGGAGGGCCAGAACAGTAGTCTAATGTTTGGGAAAGATGGCCAGAACAGTAGTCTAATGTTATGAGAAGGGAGGGCCAGAACAGTAGTCTAATGTTATGAGAAGGGAGGGCCAGAACCGTAGTCTAATGTTATGAGAAGGGAGGGCCAGAACCGTAGTCTAATGTTAGGAGAAGGGAGGGCCAGAACAGTAGTCTAATGTTATGAGAAGGGAGGGCCAGAACCGTAGTCTAATGTTACGAGAAGGGAGGGCCAGAACAGTAGTCTAATGTTAGGAGAAGGGAGGGCCAGAACAGTAGTCTAATGTTATGAGAAGGGAGGGCCAGAACAGTAGTCTAATGTTAGGAGAAGGGAGGGCCAGAACAGTAGTCTAATGTTATGAGAAGGGAGGGCCAGAACAGCAGTCTAATGTTAGGAGAAGGGAGGGCCAGAACAGTAGTCTAATGTTATGAGAAGGGAGGGCCAGAACAGTAGTCTAATGTTATGAGAAGGGAGGGCCAGAACCGTAGTCTAATGTTACGAGAAGGGTGGGCCAGAACAGTAGTCTAATGTTTGGGAAAGATGTTATGAGAAGGGAGGGACAGAACAGTAGTCTAATGTTATGAGAAGGGAAGGCCAGAACAGTAGTCTAATGTTAGGGAAAGATGACCAGAACAGTAGTCTAATGTTATGAGAAGGGAGGGCCAGAACAGTAGTCTAATGTTATGAGAAGGGAGGGCCAGAACAGTAGTCTAATGTTATGAGAAGGGAGGGCCAGAACAGTAGTCTAATGTTAGGGAAAGATGACCAGAACAGTAGTCTAATGTTATGAGAAGGGAGGGCCAGAACAGTAGTCTAATGTTAGGGAAAGATGACCAGAACAGTAGTCTGATGTTATGAGAAGGGAGGGCCAGAACAGTAGTCTGATGTTAGGAGAAGGGAGGACCAGAACAGTAGTCTAATGTTATGAGAAGGGAGGGCCAGAACAGTAGCCTAATGTTATGAGAAGGGAGGGCCAGAACAGTAGTCTGATGTTATGAGAAGAGAGGGCCAGAACAGTAGTCTAATGTTATGAGAAGGGAGGGCCAGAACAGTAGTCTAATGTTATGAGAAGGGAGGGCCAGAACAGTAGTCTAATGTTAGGGAAAGATGACCAGAACAGTAGTCTGATGTTATGAGAAGGGAGGGCCAGAACAGTAGTCTGATGTTAGGAGAAGGGAGGGCCAGAACAGTAGTCTAATGTTTGGGAAAGATGACCAGAACAGTAGTCTAATGTTATGAGAAGGGAGGGCCAGAACAGTAGTCTAATGTTAGGAGAAGGGAGGGCCAGAACAGTAGTCTGATGTTATGAGAAGGGAGGGCCAGAACAGTAGCCTAATGTTATGAGAAGGGAGGGCCAGAACAGTAGTCTGATGTTATGAGAAGAGAGGGCCAGAACAGTAGTCTAATGTTATGAGAAGAGAGGACCAGAACAGTTGTCTAATGTTTGGGAAAGATGTTATGAGAAGGGAGGGCCAGAACAGTAGTCTAATGTTATGAGAAGGGAGGGCCAGAACAGTAGCCTAATGTTTGGGAAAGATGACCAGAACAGTAGTCTAATGTTATGAGAAGGGAGGGCCAGAACAGTAGTCTAATGTTATGAGAAGGGAGGGCCAGAACAGTAGTCTAATGTTTGGGAAAGATGGCCAGAACAGTAGTCTAATGTTATGAGAAGGGAGGGCCAGAACAGTAGTCTAATGTTATGAGAAGGGAGGGCCAGAACCGTAGTCTAATGTTATGAGAAGGGAGGGCCAGAACCGTAGTCTAATGTTAGGAGAAGGGAGGGCCAGAACAGTAGTCTAATGTTATGAGAAGGGAGGGCCAGAACCGTAGTCTAATGTTACGAGAAGGGTGGGCCAGAACAGTAGTCTAATGTTATGAGAAGGGAGGGCCAGAACAGTAGTCTAATGTTAGGAGAAGGGAGGGCCAGAACAGTAGTCTAATGTTAGGAGAAGGGAGGGCCAGAACAGTAGTCTAATGTTATGAGAAGGGAGGGCCAGAACAGTAGTCTAATTTTAGGAGAAGGGAGGGCCAGAACAGTAGTCTAATGTTATGAGAAGGGAGGGCCAGAACAGTAGTCTAATGTTTGGGAAAGATGTTATGAGAAGGGAGGGCCAGAACAGTAGTCTAATGTTTGGGAAAGATGGCCAGAACAGTAGTCTAATGTTACGAGAAGGGAGGGCCAGAACAGTAGTCTAATGTTATGAGAAGGGAGGGCCAGAACAGTAGCCTAATGTTTGGGAAAGATGTTATGTGTGATGATTGTGAGGCGTTATACAAATTCAACAGTCACAAGACGGGAACTTCAAATACGGCATGTCAAAGGAACTGCACTGTTCAGATGGGTTAAATAGGAACTGAAATCTGGACACTGACTGTAGGTCTATAACCTCTGTCTATTACCTCTCACAGTTGAATATTAACTCTTGCAAAATTAAGCATTTCTTTCAGTAAAATGATATTACCAAATGTAAATTTTGACTCGGGAACAGGAGTGGAGAAATATGATTTGATTTATTTCAGCATCTTGAGAAAATGAATGTGCGGTTAAAGAGCGTCTGTAAAGGTGCTGTCATCATCAGCATCATTAAGGGTCATAGTATTTCTACCACAGTTAGGGACCGCCTGTAAAGGTGCTATCATCATCAGCATCATTAAGGGTCATAGTATTTCTACCACAGTTAGGGACCGTCTGTAAAGGTGCAGTCATCATCAGCATCATAAAAGCTGATAGTATTTCTACCACAGTTAGGGACCGTCTGTAAATGTGCTGTCATCATCAGTGTCATAAAAGCTGATACTATTTCAAACACATAAAGTATGCATCCAACCCGAAGTGAAATCTTATCATAAACATGTTGGGTCATTTTCCACAGCTTTAATTCCCTTAAAAACAGTCAAACTGATGTAATTTGCAAATTTAGCATGACAAATATTTTCAGAAAAAAAAAATGTTTAAAGAATTCCATTGTGTCGATGTTTGACATTGTTCTGGTGAGCATTGGTTTATTTAGTCTTCTAGGGCAACATAAACTCAGCAAAAAAGAAACGTCCTCTAACTGTCAACTGCGTTTATTTTCAGCAAACTTTAACATGTGTAAATATTTGTATGAATATAACAAGATTCAACAACTGAGACATGAACTGAACAAGTTCCACAGATGTGATTAACAGAAATTGAATAATGTGTCCCTGAACAAAGGGGGGGGGGTCAAAATCAAAAGTAACAGTCAGTATCTGGTGTGGCCACCAGCTGCATTAAGTACTGCAGTGCATCTCCTCCTCATGGACTGCACCAGATTTGCCAGTTCTTGCTGTGAGATGTTACCCCACAATTCCACCAAGGCACCTGCAAGTTCCCCGACATTTCTGGGGGGGAATGGCCCTAGCCCTCACCCTCCGATCCAACAGGTCCCAGACGTGCTTAATGGGATTGAGATCCGGGCTCTTCGCTGGCCATGGCAGAACACTGACATTCCTGTCTTGCAGGAAATCACGCACAGAACAAGCAGTATGCCTGGTGGCATTGTCATGCTGGAGGGTCATGTCAGGATGAGCCTGCAGTACCACATGAGGGAGGAGAATGTCTTCCCTGTAACGCACAGCGTTGAGATTGCCTGCAATGACAACAAGCTCATTCCGATGATGCTGTGACACACCGCCCCAGACCATGACGGACACTCCACCTCCAAATCGATCCTGCTCCAGAGTACAGGCCTCGGTGTAACGCTCATTCCTTCGACGATAAATGTGAATCTGACCATCACCCCTGGTGAGACAAAACCGTGACTCGTCAGTGAAGAGCACTTTTTGCCAGTCCTGTCTGGTCCAGCGACGGTGGGTTTGTGCCCATAGGCGAGGTTGTTGCCGGTGATGTCTGGTGAGGACCTGCCTTACAACAGGCCTACAAGCCCTCAGTCCAGCCTCTCTCAGCCTATTGAGGACAGTCTGAGCACTGATGGAGGGATTGTGCTTTCCTGGTGTAACTTGGGCAGTTGTTGTTGCCATCCTGTACCTGTCCCGCAGGTGTGATGTTCGGATGTGCTGATCCTGTGCAGGTGTTGTTACACATGGCCTGCCACTGCGAGGATGATCAGCCGTCCGTCCTGTCTCCCTGTAGCGCTGTCTTAGGCGTCTCACAGTACGGACATTGCAATTTATTGCCCTGGCCACATCTGCAGTCCTCATGCCTCCTTGCAGCATGCTTAAGGAACATTCACGCAGATGAGCAGGGACCCTGGGCATCTTTCTTTTGGTGTTTTTCAGAGTCAGTAGAAAGGCCTCTTTAGTGTCCTAAGATTTCATAACTGTGACCTTAATTGCCTACCGTCTGTAAGCTGTTAGTGTCTTAACGACCGTTCCACAGTTAATTGTTTATGGTTCATTGAGCAAGCATGGGAAACAGTGTTTAAACCCTTTACAATGAAGATCTGTGAAGTTATTTGGATTTATACGAATTATCATTGGAAGACAGGGTCCTGAAAAAGGGACGTTTCTTTTTACTGAGTTTATAATGACAGAAGAGAAACTGCATGTATCTAACTATAGACAAGTTGACAAAAAATAGTCTACCAAAATGTTGGACATTCTCAGCAGAAACAGGCCTATCTAAATATGAGGCCTGCATCCCCTGTCAAAAATGTTTTACGGACTGTACAGCGCATCTTCTATATTTAGATTTTTCGTATGTTGTCGGGCGGTTGCGAATGGGTTATTAGAAATTGCGGGTTGGTGTGTATTGCGGGTGGGTGTGGGTATTGCGGGTGGGTGTGGGTATTACTGGTGGGTGTAGGTATTGCTGGTGGGTGTGGGTATTACTGGTGGGTGTGGGTATTACTGGTGGGTGTGGGTATTACTGGTGGGTGTGGGTATTGCTGGGTGGGTGTGGGTATTCTGGGTGGGTGTGGGTATTGCTGGGTGGGTGTGGGTATTCTGGGTGGGTGTGGGTATTGCTGGGTGGGTGTGGGTATTGCTGGGTGGGTGTGGGTATTGCTGGGTGGGTGTGGGTATTCTGGGTGGGTGTGGGTATTCTGGGCGGGTGTGGGTATTGCTGGTGGGTGTGGGTATTACTGGGTGGATGTGGGTATTGCGTGTGGGTATTACTGGGTGGGTGTGGGTATTGCTGGTGGGTGTGGGTATTGCTGGGTGTGTGTGGGTATTGCGTGTGGGTATTACTGGGTGGGTGTGGGTATTGCTGGTGGGTGTGGGTATTGCTGGGTGGGTGTGGGTATTGCGTGTGGGTATTACTGGGTGGGTGTGGGTATTCTGGGTGGGTGTGGGTATTACTGGGTGGGTGTGGGTATTCTGGGTGGGTGTGGGTGGGTGGGTATTCTGGGTGGGTGTGGGTATTGCGTGTGGGTATTACTGGGTGGGTGTGGGTATTGCTGGTGGGTGTGGGTATTGCTCGGTGGGTGTGGGTATTGCGTGTGGGTGTGGGTATTCTGGGTGGGTGTGGGTATTGCGGGTGGGTGTGGGTATTGCTGGTGGATGTGGGTATTGCCGGTGGGTGTGGGTATTGCCGGTGGGTGTGCGTATTGCGGGTGGGTGTGGGTATTGCCGGTGGGTGTGCGTATTGCCGGTGGGTGTGGGCATTGTTGGTGGGTGTGGTTATTGTTGGTGGGTGTGGGTATTGCGGGTGGGTGTGGGTATTACTGGGTGGTTGTGGGTATTGCTGGTGTGTGTGGGTATTGCCGGTGGGTGTGGGTATTGCCGGTGTGTGTGGGTATTGCTGGTGGGTGTGGGTATTGCCGGTGTGTGTGGGTATTGCCGGTGGGTGTGGGTATTGCCGGTGGGAGTGGGTATTGTGGGTGGGTGTGGGTAAACAAACAGCTGACCAATGCATCACTAGAATAAATGTTTTCTGTGTTGTTGTTTTTTGTTTACATTGTTTATTTGAGATTTTATATATTTCAAAGTGGACTATTACAGATCCTACATTTGTGATGAGATACGTTGGAATGGAATGTACAGATATAATTTTTTTGGTGTGACGCTTCTTCATTCACCTTTTCCATGTCAACGTTAGATCGACCTTCTCCTGCAGATCTTTACTAAAGAGCGTGTTCTCTTCCTCTTTCTCTTCTCTGTAGCTCCTTCCAGAGCTGGCTAACCCAGATGACTTGTTGTCTTACCTGGATCCTCCAGACCTCCCGAGCAGTAGCAACGATGACCTTCTCTCGCTCTTCGAAAACAACTGACTCTGATTCTAGATCAGTTCATTTTAAAAAATGTATTAAAGAAAACACTTATAGGACTGCCTGGAGTTGGACCTATAACATCTGACCTGAGACCTGCTCCAGTACTTGACAAACACAAAGATGCACTCCCTTTCTCCTTTTCCCCTTGTACAGTTTGCATTGATTCTCCAGCAGACTGACTGACAGACTGACTGATTGACTGAACAATGTTTTAAAACTCAAAAAGACATAGCAGGACAGGGTAGGGCAGTGAGTGATGTCTGCCTCCCTGCAGCGCCCCCATGTGACCATCGATGATACCAGCTATCTGATATTCAGTTCATTTTGTATGCCACCAGTGTCTGTGTGCACATTTAGGAAAGTGTTGATGTGTTTTTTAAAATTCATATTTTGTTTCCTTTTAAAGAAAATAAAAGAGGAATTCATTAAATATATAAGGGGGGGAAAAAACAAAATGTCCTGCACTATCTGGCCAGTGTGTGTAATGTCCACGTTATTGTTTCACCTTATAAGACTCAGCGTCTCAGCTTCCTGTTGTCCCAAACGTTGTCACAGTTACTGTTCCCGGGACTGGTTACTACGTATCACTGTCTGTCTGTCTGTCTGTCTTGTCTGTCTGTCTGTCTGTCTGTCTGTCTGTCTGTCTGTCTGTCTGTCTGTCTGTCTGTCTGTCTGTCTGTCTGTCTGTCTGTCTGTCTGTCTGTCTGTCTGTCTGTCTGTCTGTCTGTCTGTCTGTCTGTCTGTCTGTCTGTCTGTCTGTCTGTCTGTCTGTCTGTCTGCCACTGCACGTCATGTGAAAGCACAAGATATAACAACACATACATCTCAAAGGAACAAAACACATTTAAAGTGACATCTTTGTCTAACACTAGTACCATAACATTTACGAGAAATTTGCGAAGATTTTTTTTGGGGGGGGGTGTTCAACAGCTTCCACTTTAGTTTCGACAACAACGAAAAAAGAAAACAAACATTTTGGTTCAAGTTTTTTTTGTTTTTGTTTTCTTTTGGGAAGTGGAGAGGAAGGAATCTTCCCTTCTTCTTTTGAAAATAAAGAGCGATGGAGGAAACCAAGTGGAGAGGAAGGAATCTTCCCTTCTTCTTTTGAAAATAAAGAGCGATGGAGGAAACCAAGTGGAGAGGAAGGAATCTTCCCTTCTTCTTTTGAAAATAAAGAGCGATGGAGGAAACCAAGTGGAGAGGAAGGAATCTTCCCTTCTTCTTTTGAAAATAAAGAGCGATGGAGGGAACCAAGTGGAGAGGAAGGAATCTTCCCTTCTTCTTTTGAAAATAAAGAGCGATGGAGAGGAAGGAATCTTCCCTTCTTCTTTTGAAAATAAAGAGCGATGGAGGAAACCAAGTGGAGGGAGAAGGCGGAGCCGCGGGGGGGTTGGAAATTGGCAATCATCCTCTTCTAGGAGAGAGAGTCAACCCTACAACATAGACATTTAGAATCTCCAATCAGAGAAATACATTTTCGTACTGTGATCTTGTTTCTTTATTATCCTGGCCAGAGTAGAGTCACAAATTGATTGATTAATTGATAGTCATCAATGGTAAAGGGAAGCAGACGTGGGAGGATGATGTTTGTTACCAGGGTTTGGGTCAATTTGAATTGAAGGCAGTCAATTCAGGAAGTTAACTAAAATTCCAATTTAATCTTTAATTCCAATTAAATAATTAAAATAGGGCATATATTTTAAATTACTCTCAATTAGCTGAAAAAGGAGAAGCTATTTAACTATGTCAACATATCACTTCCAGAATTGATTGACTTCAATTTGAATTGTTCCCAACCCTGTGGGTTACTATTTGAGTTTCCTGTCAGGCCGATATCAAGCCAGTTAGAGCTCCTATCTTATCCGTCTTTCTTCTGTGCATGCGCCCCCTGGTGTTGCTCCTCTCATCATTATGTCTTCTCTGCGTGCACCGCCTGGTGTTGCTCCTCTCATCATTCTGTCTTCTGTGCATGCACCACCTGGTGTTGCTCCTCTCATCATTCTGTCTTCTCTGCATGCACCGCCTGGTGTTGCTCCTCTCATCATTCTGTCGTCTGTGCATGCACCGCCTGGTGTTGCTCCTCTCATCATTCTGTCTTCTCTGCATGCACCGCCTGGTGTTGCTCCTCTCATCATTATGTCTTCTGTGCATGCACCGCCTGGTGTTGCTCCTCTCATCATTCTGTCCTCTGTGCATGCACCGCCTGGTGTTGCTCCTCTCATCATTCTGTCCTCTGTGCATGCACCGCCTGGTGTTGCTCCTCTCATCATTCTGTCCTCTGTGCATGCACCGCCTGGTGTTGCTCCTCTCATCATTCTGTCCTCTGTGCATGCACTGCCTGGTGTTGCTCCTCTCATCATTCTGTCCTCTGTGCATGCACCGCCTGGTGTTGCTCCTCTTCCCATTTTACAGAGCTGCGTCTCTAGCTCTCCCAGTTGAATTCTGTTATTAGTAATAATAATAAAAAGTGCCAGGTGCCAGGCCCTTGTCTGGGGGGGTGTTCTCCCTGTAGTAAAGATAGTGTGTGACTGAAATAGCACGCTGTTCACTGTATAGTGCACTACTTTTGAGGGTACTAAGGTACCATTCCTGAGAAATGTATGGTGTGCTTTTTAAAGTTGCTGTTACCACCGCTTTCTGTCTTTCTGTGAGTCTTTTATTCAACAGTAATATTGGATGGGATAGTGCTGTTATCACACTGTTATTATGGGTTGAAATTGGCTTTCGTTTTGTTTCTACTAGCTTTTTGTTGCTGGAAATTGTGACTTCATCAAACATTGTGAAAATTCTTAGCATAACCAAAGAGGGATTGGGAAGTGTGTGTGTGCGTATGTGCGTGTGCGTATGTGTGCGTGCGTGTGTGCTTGTGTGTGTGCTTGCGTGTGTGTGTGTGTGTGTGTGCGCGTGTGTATGTGTGTGTGTGGTGTGTGTGTGTGTGTGTGTGTGTGTGTGTGTGTGTGTGTGTGTGTGTGTGTGTGTGTGTGTGTGTGTGTGTGTGTGTGTGTGTGTGTGTGTGTGCTGGTAGTTATCCTTCATTTCAAAGATATGGAGGAAAACTAGCAGGGATCATCCGTCAGTCACCACTGTTGTAACGAACGCAGTACTGGAGCTGAAAGTCACGTTTGTTTTCAAGTTCACTTCATGACAAGAGTGTTGTTGAGTATGCAAATGTATTATTTTTAAAGAAAAGCTATTGTAAATATAATTTGTGAATATTTTTGTATCATCTTGATAATTCTTTGTCCTTTTACGTTAATTAGTCAAAGTCCAACTGATCTCATCCTCCCGAAACAAACCCAACACTGACTGGGGTTGGGTCTCAAATTGCACCCTATTCCCTTTATAGTAGTGTTGCCATGATGCCAGTATCGCGATTCTACGACATCGGATTTTCCTTGGTAAATAACACGATATATTGTGTTAACAGCTTCAAAATAAGACTGTCATTATTAGGACTGTTTTCGTCAAAGACATCGAGTCTCCTTCGTGTTTTGTCTCCTTTGCTTCCTTACTTCCTAGTATCGCGACACGTCTAGTATCGCGGCACGTCTAGTATCGCGACACGTCTAGTATCGCGACACGTCTGGTATTGCGACACGTCTAGTATCGCGACACGTCTAGTATCGCGACACGTCTAGTATCGCGACACGTCTAGTAACGCGACACGTCTGGTATCGCGACACGTAGTATCATGACAAAACTACTATATACTGTAAAACTGCTATACACTTGACCAGGGCCAATAGGGAAACTCATAGAGCTCCGGTCAAAAGAAATGCACGACATCTTCTGTCTCCTCTCATAGGTGAACCTAATCCCCTCCAAATGTCTCATTGTCAGCTACATACTGCAGACATCTCTCTCTCTGTGGTGGTCCATCCAGTTTAACAGATATCTCTCTCTCTCTGTGGTGGTCCGTCCACTTTAACAGATATCTCTCTCTCTGTGGTGGTCCGTCCACTTTAACAGATATCTCTGTCTGTGGTGGTCCATCCAGTTTAACAGATATCTCTCTCTCTCTGTGGTGGTCCGTCCACTTTAACAGATATCTCTCTCTCTGTGGTGGTCCGTCCACTTTAACAGATATCTCTGTCTGTGGTGGTCCGTCCACTTTAACAGATATCTCTCTCTGTGGTGGTCCGTCCACTTTAACAGATATCTCTCTCTGTGGTGGTCCGTCCACTTTAACAGATATCTCTCTCTCTCTGTGTGTGATCTGTCATAACGAACCCCAGTGGACCCATTGTAGAATCCACTGTGTTCCTAGACAGCAACTGTCCTGCAGCTTCTCTTTCTGTCGTAAGGCTTTGTCCCAAATACGCTCCGTTTTGGGATGTAGATTCTCTCTGTCTGCCACCTTCTTCGTCCCTGGTGTCATTAATAACAGACTAGTCAGGCCTTCTTTTTATTTTTATAATTTTTTTAGATACAAATTTAAATAAAATGTATCAAGTGTGATAAAGCAATATTCACAGATCTTCTTTTGTGCTCAAATGTTGTAGAGTAAAATTTGTGTATTTTTCGTAAACTAACATTCACATTTTTAGGTTAAGAATGGACAATAATGATTCACAAAAACTGTGATAGCTATCCACTATCCACTATCAGAGAACTATGTGAATATCAGAATTGTTGCTAATTATTGTCAATATACAAGTGGTATTTTAAAGATACCACAGCCTTATGTTAAAGAAATGTTTGACATTGTTTTTATTTTTGTTATTGAAAATGTGTTTTTTTAAAGCTTAAAGACCATTTACATTTTGTTTCCCATTTTAAATGCTGTTTGTTTTTTTGGAAGGGGGGTAAATTATTTCGTATTGTTTTTATTTTATTTGAAATGTAAAGTTAGACATATAATTTAATTTAACTGTAGCAATGTACTGATTAAAACATCCTGGTTATTGTAAAACCTAACATTTTAAACTTCATTATTGCTCTAGAAATAGTTACAGTGCAAGAGATATTTCGATAGAATAGCTGATATTAATGTGTAAAGCCTGTCACTTAAATCATGAAATCAATTGATCTTCTTCAATCTTCTTGACAAAGGACTGCCAACAGCAACTTTTTTTTAATTTTTTTTATTGATATCAGAATTGAAACCTAAACTTGATCGTTCCCACGGCGATCGTTCCCACGGCGATCGTTCCCACGGCGATACCTAGCTCTGGTCCCGGGGTGTGTTTCCAGAGCTAGGAGATGCATAGCTATCATTTCACATTTTGCCATGTTTACATATGAACAGGTTTGTGTAGAGGGCAACCTAAATCTGTAACAATCATCCCGGAAGTATAGTGTTTCTGTGGAAAATACAGTTTCAAAAAAAAGGGAAAAAAAAAATACAAAACTGAGAGGCGGCGCACCACCCGTTTAGGCTTTTAGAGTAGGATCTGCATGGGAGAGTGCTAAAGTGGATATCTGTTGGCCCTAAGATAAACCTGTACACAATGTAAATGAATAGAGACACTTTGTGAATGAAAAATTTGTTCATTTTCCCTGCGAATGTGTAAAAAAAAATCTGAATATGAAGAAGGTAGGCCTGACTTACGGGAAAATGAAAAACGTGTTAGTTATGCTGGTCTGTATGAAAAATCTTTTCTTGACATTTTTTTTGTGACCCTTCTCTGTAATTTGACCTCTTTTGTTACTTAAGTGGGACTGGGACAGCTATGTTTGACCTACATGTTAATAATTAGCTTCCGTGTACTAGTCAATCACCTGAGTATCTGAG
The DNA here is from genome assembly GCF_002021735.2 of Oncorhynchus kisutch. Lineage (NCBI taxonomy): Eukaryota > Metazoa > Chordata > Actinopteri > Salmoniformes > Salmonidae > Oncorhynchus > Oncorhynchus kisutch. The sequence continues at coordinate 5,289,184 of NC_034193.2, forward strand.
GTGCTACAACTGTAAAGAAAAGAAGAAGAGAATATTGAGGAAAATACCAGGGGGAGGGGTGAATTGGGGGTCCAAACCCAAACAGATTGTAACCAAATCCATAGTTTGGGCATTTTTTTTATGAAATCTAAATAGTACAAGCTAAGGTGAAAAGGTGGCCATTTTGTCTCTATGTTTGTACATTGTATGTACAATCATTTCATATTCTAAATACTGGTCAGAAAAAATAAAAGGAACTAATTGTGATTTTTAGTCTTGCAGAATTATTGTATGTAGTTAGATGATGTGACAAGCTAATATTTATCTAATAAATATGTATTCAGATGATATCTGTATACCATTGTTTTTCTTGTCGTCAATTATTTTTCTGGATTATAAACCAAGTTGGGGCCCGAGGGGCCCACCCTATACCATATACCTGAGTCGTCAGGAGGACCCCGGACGTGAGTAGGTACATGTAACTGCCAAAACGACAACATAATACTTTACTCCTACCCCGGACAACAGCACTGCACCCCCAACAGCAACTCGCCCAAGCCTTCCCCATTTCTCCTTCTCCCAAATCCATTCAGCTGATGTTCTGAAAGAGCTGCAAAATCTGGACCCCTACAAATCAGCCGGGCTAGACAATCTGGACCCTTTCTTTCTAAAATTATCTGCCGAAATTGTTGCCACCCCTATTACTAGCCTGTTCAACCTCTCTTTCGTGTCGTCTGAGATTCCCAAAGATTGGAAAGCAGCTGCGGTCATCCCCCTCTTCAAAGGGGGGGACACTCTTGACCCAAACTGCTACAGACCTATATCTATCCTACCGTGCCTTTCTAAGGTCTTCGAAAGCCAAGTCAACAAACAGATTACCGACCATTTCGAATCTCACCATACCTTCTCTGCTATGCAATCCGGTTTCAGAGCTGGTCATGGGTGCACCTCAGCCACGCTCAAGGTCCTAAACGATATCTTAACCGCCATCGATAAGAAACATTACTGTGCAGCCGTATTCATTGATCTGGCCAAGGCTTTCGACTCTGTCAATCACCATATCCTCATCGGCAGACTCGACAGCCTTGGTTTCTCAAATGATTGCCTCGCCTGGTTCACCAACTACTTCTCTGATAGAGTTCAGTGTGTCAAATCGGAGGGTCTGCTGTCCGGACCTCTGGCAGTCTCTATGGGGGTGCCACAGGGTTCAATTCTTGGACCGACTCTCTTCTCTGTATACATCAATGAGGTCGCTCTTGCTGCTGGTGAGTCCCTGATCCACCTCTACGCAGACGACACCATTCTGTATACTTCCGGCCCTTCTTTGGACACTGTGTTAACAACCCTCCAGGCAAGCTTCAATGCCATACAACTCTCCTTCCGTGGCCTCCAATTGCTCTTAAATACAAGTAAAACTAAATGCATGCTCTTCAACCGATCGCTACCTGCACCTACCCGCCTGTCCAACATCACTACTCTGGACGGCTCTGACTTAGAATACGTGGACAACTACAAATACTTAGGTGTCTGGTTAGACTGTAAACTCTCCTTCCAGACCCATATCAAACATCTCCAATCCAAAGTTAAATCTAGAATTGGCTTCCTATTTCGCAACAAAGCATCCTTCACTCATGCTGCCAAACATACCCTTGTAAAACTGACCATCCTACCAATCCTCGACTTTGGCGATGTCATTTACAAAATAGCCTCCAATACCCTACTCAACAAATTGGATGCAGTCTATCACAGTGCAATCCGTTTTATCACCAAAGCCCCATATACTACCCACCATTGCGACCTGTACGCTCTCGTTGGCTGGCCCTCGCTTCATACTCGTCGCCAAACCCACTGGCTCCATGTCATCTACAAGACCCTGCTAGGTAAAGTCCCCCCTTATCTCAGCTCGCTGGTCACCATAGCATCTCCCACCTGTAGCACACGCTCCAGCAGGTATATCTCTCTAGTCACCCCCAAAACCAATTATTTCTTTGGCCGCCTCTCCTTCCAGTTCTCTGCTGCCAATGACTGGAACGAACTACAAAAATCTCTGAAACTGGAAACACTTATCTCCCTCACTAGCTTTAAGCACCAACTGTCAGAGCAGCTCACAGATTACTGCACCTGTACATAGCCCACCTATAATTTAGCCCAAACAACTACCTCTTTCCCAACTGTATTTAATTTTAATTTATTTATTTATTTTGCTCCTTTGCACCCCATTATTTTTTATTTCTACTTTGCACATTCTTCCATTGCAAAACTACCATTCCAGTATTTTACTTGCTATATTGTACTTACTTTGCCATCATGGCCTTTTTTGCCTTTACCTCCCTTCTCACCTCATTTGCTCACATTGTATATAGACTTGTTTATACTGCATTATTGACTGTATGTTTGTTTTTACTCCATGTGTAACTCTGTGTCGTTTTATCTGTCGAACTGCTTTGCTTTATCTTGGCCAGGTCGCAATTGTAAATGAGAACTTGTTCTCAACTTGCCTACCTGGTTAAATAAAGGTAAAATAAATAAAATAAATAAATAAAATGTTAGCATTGCCATGCTAGCCAAAATAATGGCCTGCCCGGCATTTCTATACGTCACACATGCATTACCTCAGGAACCGTAAGCATTACCTCAGGAACCTTAAGCATTACCTCAGGAACATTAAGCATTACCCCAGGAGCATTAAGCATTACCTCAGGAACATTAAGCATTACCCCAGGAACATTAAGCATTACCTCGGGAACCGTAAACATTACATCAGGAACCGTAAGCATTACCTCAGGAACCGTAAGCATTACCTCAGGACCTTAAGCATTACCTCAGGAACCGTAAGCATTACCTCGGGAACCTTAAGCATTACCTCAGGAACTGTCACGAACCCCGCTTCCTGAGTCTGTGTTTGCCTGTGTTTCTGTCCTGGAGTGTGTTTCCGGTGTCCTGGAACGCACCCTGTCTGGTTGCCGGGCAGATTAGCTTGTTGGGAGATCGATGTTCACCCGCACCTGTATCCCATCAGTAATCTGCACACCTGTCCTGATCATCACCTCTCCCCTTCAAAAGCTCTGACCTGACATCCATTCCCTGCCGGATCGTTAGCCATGAACATTACTCACCCGGATCATTTACCCCATTCCCGCCTGGTCATCGGAGGATTCCGCTTCCCCATTGGATCCACCTATTTACTCCCATCAACTCACCACCGCTGCCCGCTACGCCACCTGGATGTATCTACCCATTCACATTCACTTGTAAATAAATACTCACCTTCTTCCTACTCTCCTTGTCCTGGTCTGCTTCTGGGTTCGATTTTGAAGAATCGTGACAGAACGATCCAGCCAAGGATGAACCCAGCGGACCTGGATTCCGTTTGCCATGCCATTACCCAGCAGGGGAAGACACTGGGACAACACAAGACGACGCTACAGGAGATAGCGGGTGCAATCCAGAATTTATCTGCTAGCTTGACACAAATCCAGGATCAGCTCAGTTTGCCGGCGATTCATTCACCACCTGTTTCACCCATCTCACCTGCCGTGTCTGATGCGGTTTCCTTCCGTGAACCCAAGGTACCGACGCCTGATAAATATGAAGGGGATTTGGGAAGATGCCGTTCGTTTCTTATGCAGTGTGGGTTAGTGTTTGATCTGCAGCCCCATTCTTACGCCACTGACAAGGCTAGGATAGCCTTTGTTATTGAACTGCTGCGTGGAAGAGCTCTGGAATGGGCTTCAGCCGTTTGGGAACGACAGGAGACCTGCATGGCTTCATACCAGGAATTCACGGGAGAGATGAGAAGGCTTTTTGACCATCCAGTCCGAGGTAAGGACGCAGCTAAACGTTTGTTCACTCTTCGCCAAGGAGCTTGCAGTGTGGCAGACTTTGTGATAGAATTCAGGACATTGGCTGTGGAGAGTGGTTGGAATGAGGAATCACTACAAGCGGTTTTTTACCAGGGGTTGTCGGAGCAACTCAAGGACGAGCTGATCTCCTATCCAGAGCCTAGTGACCTAGATAGTTTGGTTACCTTAGCTATTCGGGTAGATAATAGAGTCCGAGAGAGAAGGAGGGAGAAGCAGTGGTGTCCATCTAATCAATCTGAGACTCGGTTACCATTCGGGTCAGGAAGTGGTAGCTCGGGACATTACATCTCCGTTTGTCCTCAGCGCCCGTTAAACTGCTCGGCTCGTTAAGTTTGGGAGGTTTGTTAGCGAGCCAGTTTCAACCTCTCAAGAGCCCTGTCAGACCTCGTTTTCCTGCTACCCTCATAAATAAGAATCAGAGTTTAGCGATTAACGCTTTCATCGATTCAGGTGCCGATGACAGCTTCATTGATGCCGACTTAGTGGAACAGCTGGGGCTTTCCAAGGAGCAACTACCGGAAGCCATTGAAGCAACCACTCTGAACGGCAGTAGTCTGGCACGAATCACTATGAGGACCGAACCGGTTAAGATGTTGTTGTCGGGGAATCATTCAGAGGTTATTTCTTTTTTCATTTTGCCTTCCCCCCATGTTCCTCTGGTTCTTGGATACCCCTGGCTAAGAGAACACAATCCTTCGTTCGATTGGGTGACTGGTAAGGTGACTAGTTGGAGCATTGAGTGCCATGCTAACTGCCTCAGGACTGCCTGTTCTCATGCTGTCCCCAGTCGGGTCAGTGAGTCTGCTCCTCCTGATTTGTCCCTGGTTCCTGAAACATATCATGAGTTGGGTGAGGTGTTCAGTAAGCAGAAAGCTCAGTCACTTCCTCCCCACCGACCTTATGATTGCACAATTAAGCTGTTCCCTGGAGCTGCCTTTCCCAAGGGACGGTTATACAGTATTTCTCGACCTGAGCAGGAAGCCCTGGAGACCTACATAAAGGAGTCTCTTGCTGCAGGTCTCATTCGTCCCTCATCATCACCCCTGGGAGCCGGATTTTTTTTTGTGAGTAAGAAGGATGGCTCTCTTCGACCGTGTATTGATTATCGGGGGTTGAATGATATTACGGTCAAAAACAAGTACCCCTTGCCCTTGATGAGCTCCGCTTTCGATTCTTTACAGGGTGCTACTGTGTTTACGAAGCTTGATCTACGCAATGCGTATCATCTGGTTCGGATCAAAGAGGGGGACGAGTGGTTGACTGGATTCAATACACCTATGGGACATTTCGAGTACCAGGTGATGCCGTTTGGACTTTCCAACGCTCCAGCAGTGTTCCAAGGTTTGGTGAATGACGTACTGAGGGATATGATCGGTCTGTTTGTGTTCGTTTACCTGGATGACATCCTGATTTTCTCCAAGGAGCTTTCCAGCCACATCCAGCATGTTAAACAGGTTCTGCAGCGGTTATTGGAGAACCGTCTGTTTGTGAAGGCAGAGAAGTGTGATTTTCACGCCCACACTACATCCTTCCTCGGGTACATCATCTCCAGGGGTGAGATCAAGATGGACCAAGAGAAGGTTCGGGCGGTTCGGGATTGGGCCCGGCCCGGTACGAGATTGCAGCTCCAGAGATTCCTGGGATTTGCGAACTTCTATCGGAGGTTTATCCGTGATTACAGCCGGGTGGCCGCCCCTTTAACTGCTCTGACATCTTGCACCAGAATATTCTGTTGGACTCCTGAGGCAGACCGAGCATTTCTGAACTTGAAGAGCCGATTCACCAACGCGCCGATTCTATCTCAACCTGACACTTCCCGTCAGTTTGTTGTTGAGGTGGACGCGTCTGATGTGGGGGTGGGCGCCATCCTGTCCCAGCGTAGCTCCACTGACGGTAAACTCTATCCCTGCGCCTTCTACTCTTGTCGTCTTTCACCAGCTGAGAGAAACTACGATGTGGGTAACCGGGAGCTTCTCGCTGTGAAGCTTGCCTTGGAGGAGTGGCGTCACTGGTTGGAGGGAGCGGAGCAACCGTTTGTGGTCTGGACTGACCACAAGAATCTGGCTTACGTGCAATCGGCTAAACGTCTCAACTCCCGTCAGGCCAGGTGGGCTTTGTTTTTTGGACGCTTCAATTTTTCCCTGACGTTCCGACCTGGGTCGAAGAACGGCAAAGCGGACGCCTTGTCCCGGATGTTCTCCAAGACGGATGAGAGTGGGGCCAAGACTGAGACGATTCTTCCCCAGAACCTTGTCGTGGGAGCCGTTACATGGAAGATTGAGGAGGATGTGATGGCGGCCCTTCGGACGCAGCCCGGCCCCGGTAACGGTCCACCCGGTCGGTTGTTCGTGCCTGAGTCGGTCCGTTCTGCTGTTCTTCAGTGGTCCCACGCCAGCAAGATAGCTTGTCACCCTGGCGTTGCTCGGACTATGGCGCTACTGCGCAGACGATTTTGGTGGCCTGCCATGGGAGAAGATACCCGGAGGTTTGTTGCCGCATGTCCTGTTTGTGCTCAGAACAAAAGTACCAATCGGCCCAGCTCTGGGCTTCTTCACCCCCTACCTATTCCTCGGCGACCTTGGTTTCTGACCGGTATCAGATCCAGGTGAATCATCGCCGTATTCCTGCTCCCGCTTACACCATCGGAGATAAGGTTTGGTTGGCTACACGGGATCTTCCTCTACGGACTGAGTCGAGGAAACTGTCACCGAAGTTCATTGGTCCGTTGTGGTGGAGAGAATCATTAACCCTGTTGTGGTCCGACTCAAATTGCCGGCAACGCTTCGAGTACACCCCACTTTTCATGTCTCCTGCCTCAAGCCGGTTCTCATCAGTCCTCTGTTGCCCCCTCCTCCTCGTCCTCCTCCTCCTCGGATGATCGGAGGTGGTCCTGCCTACACGGTGCGCCGCATAATGGATTCCAGACGGCGGGGTCGAGGTTTCCAATATCTCGTGGATTGGGAAGGATATGGTCCAGAGGAGAGGAGTTGGATCCCTCGGCGTCAGATCCTTAATGACGACCTACTTCGTGACTTCTACCGCCTCCACCCTGGTGCTCTAGGTAGTCCGCCCGGTGGCGTTCGTCGGAGGGGGGGTACTGTCACGAACCCCGCTTCCTGAGTCTGTGTTTGCCTGTGTTTCTGTCCTGGAGTGTGTTTCCGGTGTCCTGGAACGCACCCTGTCTGGTTGCCGGGCAGATTAGCTTGTTGGGAGATCGATGTTCACCCGCACCTGTATCCCATCAGTAATCTGCAGACCTGTCCTGATCATCACCTCTCCCCTTCAAAAGCTCTGACCTGACATCCATTCCCTGCCGGATCGTTAGCCATGAACATTACTCACCCGGATCATTTACCCCATTCCCGCCTGGTCATCGGAGGATTCCGCTTCCCCATTGGATCCACCTATTTACTCCCATCAACTCACCACCGCTGCCCGCTACGCCACCTGGATGTATCTACCCACTCACATTCACTTGTAAATAAATACTCACCTTCTTCCTACTCTCCTTGTCCTGGTCTGCTTCTGGGTTCGATTTTGAAGAATCGTGACAGGAACCTTAAGCATTACATCAGGAACCTTAAGCATTACCTCAGGAACCTTAAGCATTACCTCAGGAACCTTAAGCATTACCTCAGGAACCTTAACATTACCTCAGGAACCTTAAGCATTACCTCAGGAACATTGAGCATTACCTCGGGAACCTTAAGCATTACCTCAGGAACCTTAACATTACCTCAGGAACCTTAAGCATTACCTCAGGAACCATAACATTACCTCAGGAACCTTAGCATTACCTCAGGAACCTTAAGCATTACCTCAGGAACCTTAAGCATTACCTCAGGAACCACTCCTGTGTGGAAGCACCTGCTTTCAATATACTTTGTTTCCCTCATTTACTCCACGTGTTTCCTTTATTTTGGCAGTTACCTGGATGTCTATTTGATTTAAAAATATATATATATTCAGTGGGGCAAAAAAGTACGTAGTCAGCCACCAATTGTGCAAGCTCTCCCACTTAAAAAGAAGAGAGAGGCCTGTAATTTCCATCATAGGTACACTTCAACTATGACAGAAAAATGAGGGGGAAAAATCCTGAAAATCACATTGTAGGATTTTTTATGAATTTATTTGCAAATTATGGTGGAAAATAAGTATTTGGTCACCTACAAAACATGCTAGATTTCTGGCTCTCACAGACCTGTAACTTCTTCTTTAAGAGGCTCCTCTGTCCTCCACTCGTTATCTGTATTAATGGCACCCGTTTGAACTTCTTATCAGTATAAAAGACACCTGTCCACAACCTCAAACAGTCACACTCCAAACTCCACTATGGCCAAGACCAAAGAGCAAAGGATAAGGATACCAGAAACAAAATTGTAGACCTGCACCAGGCTGGGAAGACTGCATCTGCAATTGGTAAGCAGCTTAGCTTGAAGAAATCAACTGTGGGAGCAATTATCGGGAAATGGAAGACATACAAGACCACTGATAATCTCCCTCGATCTGGGGCTCCATGCAAGATCTCACCACGTGGGCTCAAAATGATCACAAGAACGGTGAGCAAAATTCCCAGAACCACACAGTGAATGACCTGCAGAGAGCTGGGACCAAAGTAACAAAGCCTACCATCAGTAACACACTACGCCGCCAGGGACTCAAATCCTGCAGTGCCAGACGTGTCCAGGCCCGTCTGAAGTTTGCTAGAGGGCATTTGGATGATCCAGAAGAAGATTGGGAGAATGTCATATGGTCAGATGAAACCAAAATATAACTTTTTGGTAAAAACTCAACTCATCGTGTTTGGAGGACAAAGAATGCTGAGTTGCATCCAAAGAACACCATACCTACTGTGAAGCATGGGGGTGGAAACATCATGCTTTGGGGCTGTTTTCTGCAAAGGGACCAGGACGACTGATCCGTGTAAAGGAAAGATTTCCATCAGCAAGGGCATTGACGATGAAACGTGGATGGGTCTTTCAGCATGAATGATCCCAAACACACTGCCCGGGCAACGAAGGAGTGGCTTCGTAAGAAGCATTTGAAGGTCCTGGAGTTGCTTAGCCAGTCTCCAGATCTCAACCCCATAGAAAATCTTTGGAGGGAGTTGAAAGTCTGTATTGCCCAGCAACAGCCCCAAAACATCACTGCTCTAGAGGAGATCTGCATGGAGGAATGGGCCAAAATACTAGCAACAGTGTGTGAAAACCTTGTGAAGACTTACAGAAAACGTTTGACCTCTGTCATTGCCAACAAAGGTTATATAACAAAGTATTGAGCTAAACTTTTGTTATTGACCAAATACTTATTTTCCACCATAATTTGCAAATAAATTCATTAAAAATTCTACAATGTGATTTTCTGGATTTATTTTTCTCATTTTGTCTGTCATAGTTGAAGTGTACCGATGATGAAAATTACAGGCCTCTCTCATCTTTTTAAGTGGGAGAACTTGCACAATTTGTGGCTGACTAAATACTTTTTTGCCCCACTGTATATATAGATAATGCAATGTTAATTATTTGTTAAATATGGACTCTGATGATAATTTATTTTGGTACTGTCCATATGTAGCTTTTTTTGGGTCACAGGTCCATGAATGGCTGAAGAATTGCAACATTTACCTGGAGTTAACTCTGCAGATAGCACTACTGGGTGATTAGAAATGTCATAGTCAATTGATCCGTATAATAATGTTTATTTTTTATTTACAATCTGTAAGAAACTATGAGAATTGAAAGGCTCAGACCTTTTGTAAAACATCACGGCACATTTGAAAAATATGAGGCAAATAGAAATCCAGTATGGATGTTGTTAAGAGAACGGAGCTGAAGGATGAGACTGGACGGTGTTAAGAGATAGATGTGAGGGGTTGAGGGGAGCTGAAGGATGGGACTGGAAGGTGTTCAGAGATAGATGGGAGGGGTTGAGGGGAGCTGAAGGATGGATGGTGTTCAGAGATCGATGGGAGGGGTTGAGGGGAGCTGAAGGATGGATGGTGTTCAGAGATAGATGTGAGGGGTTGAGGGGAGCTGAAAGATGGGACTGGATGTTGTTAGAAGATAGATGGGAGGGGTTGAGGGGAGCTGAAGGATGGATGGTGTTCAGAGATAGATGTGAGGGGTTGAGGGGAGCTGAAGGCTGGGACTGGATGGTGTTCAGAGATAGATGGGAGCGTTGAGGGGAGCTGAAGGCTGGGACTGGATGGTGTTCAGAGATAGATGGGACGGGTTGAGGGGAGCTGAAGGATGGGACTGGATGGTGTTCAGAGATAGATGGGAAGGGTTGAGGGGAGCTGAAGGATGAGACTGGACGGTGTTCAGAGATAGATGGGAGGGGTTGAGGGGAGCTGAAGGATGGGACTGGATGGTGTTCAGAGATAGATGGGAGGGGTTGAACAGAGCTGAAGGATGGGACTGGATGTTCTTCAGAGATAGATGGGAGGGGTTGAGGGGAGCTGAAGGATGGGACTGGATGTTGTTAGGAGATAGATTTGAGGGGAGCTGAAGGTTGGGACTGGATGGTGTTCAGAGATAGATGGGAGGGGTTGAACAGAGCTGAAGGATGGGACTGGATGTTCTTCAGAGATAGATGGGAGGGATTGAGGGGAGCTGAAGGACGGGACTGGATGGTGTTAAGAGATAGATGGGAGGGGTTGAGTGGAGCTGAAGGATGGGACTGGATGGTGTTCAGAGATAGATGGGAAGGGTTGAACAGAGCTGAAGGATGGGACTGGATGTTCTTCAGAGATAGATGGGAGGGATTGAGAGGAGCTGAAGGACGGGACTGGATGGTGTTAAGAGATAGATGGGAGGGGTTGAGTGGAGCTGAAGGATGGGACTGGATGGTGTTCAGAGATAGATGGGAAGGGTTGAACAGAGCTGAAGGATGGGACTGGATGTTCTTCAGAGATAGATGGGAGGGGTTGAGGGGAGCTGAAGGCTGGGACTGGATGGTGTTCAGAGATAGATGGGAGGGGTTGAGGGGAGCTGAAGGATGGGACTGGATGGTGTTAAGAGATAGATGGGAGGGGTTGAGGGGAGCTGAAGGATGGGACTGGACGGTGTTCAGAGATAGATGGGAGGGGTTGAGGGGAGCTGAAGGATGGGACTGGATGGTGTTCAGAGATAGATGGGAGGGGTTGAGGGGAGCTGAAGGATGGGACTGGACGGTGTTCAGAGATAGATGGGAGGGGTTGAGGGGAGCTGAAGGATGGGACTGGATGGTGTTAAGAGATAGATGGGAGGGGTTGAGGGGAGCTGAAGGATGGGACTGGACGGTGTTCAGAGATAGATGGGAGGGGTTGAGGGGAGCTGAAGGATGGGACTGGACGGTGTTCAGAGATAGATGGGAGGGGTTGAGGGGAGCTGAAGGATGGGACTGGATGTTGTTAAGAGATAGATGGGAGGGGTTGAGGGGAGCTGAAGGATGGGACTGGATGGTGTTAAAAGATAGATGGGAGGGGTTGAGGGGAGCTGAAGGATGGGACTGGATGTTGTTAAGAGATAGATGGGAGGGGTTGAGGGGAGCTGAAGGATGGGACTGGATGGTGTTCAGAGATAGATGGGAGGGGTTGAGAGGAGCTGAAGGTTGGGACTAATAACAACAAGATAACAAATGTAACATATACTGAGTCTGTAAAATGTATTTAGGTTCAGAACTTCTGTGAAACAGCACAGTTACAAATATATGGCAAATAGAAATGAAACTGGATTCGACATCAGAAATAGATGGTTGAGGTTAGAGGAAGGACAGGAGTAAAAACAAACTAAATGTAACTATTGTAAAATAGACTGTGCCTGTAAAATGTATATAGTGGTGATTTTAGCATATACATCTTGGTGGGGAAAATAACAAATTATTGTGGGATGCATGCCAGCAAAGCCACAACACTAAACAATACATTCATTGCACTATAACGGTGACAAACGGTGCCCACAAACTGTTAGGGCCTACAGAAATCTGTCCCAACAGCAGAGTCCCAACACCTTACCACTGCTACACCTGGCTATCAGCGGAGCCTTGTCTGGCAGCCAAACAGTTCATTCAGCCTCTTTAAAAAAAAACATAGCTGATATGGCTGACTTGCTTAAACAAAGGTGGTTTCTTCTGACAATTGAGATGTACAAACTATGGCATAAGGGGACAAGCGGATAATTTCGATTAAGACATTAATGATTGAGCGACGACGGATATAGTCAATATAACAATTTGTTCACTTTTGAAATGTACAGCGACAGAATTCAGAACATGGACCATTCTTACAGTCTTACAGTGTACTCCCTGTACACCAAGTCAAAAGCGTAGGATAAATAAAGGGGGCATATAGATAGAAAATGAAAGCTCTTACAATATTTGATGTTTACATTTCTCTAAAACAGGTTATAGGCTCCATGTGCACCACCAAGTTAGAAGAGTCTTTCTTAGCTACAGTATACATTTCTCCCTTGCATATTACATCATTTATGCAGCAGCATACAAGACATTTTTGGACTCACCTTGTGAAGGTGGCGCGGCGGTGCTTTGTAGGCAAATTGTGTCATTCTCAGGATATATGGTGGGAACTCAGGGGGGGAACACCCACAGCCACTCCATTGAATAACAGGCTAACTTTAGTGGTTGCTTTGCAATGCTTCGCAGTTAGCCACTGATTCCTTCCAAATGATTGGAAGGAATGATCGTCCTCGCAGTGGCAGACCACGTGTAACAACACCTGCACAGGATCGGTACATTCGAACATCACACCTGCGGGACAGGTACAGGATGGCAACAACAACTGCCCGAGTTACACCAGGAATGCACAATCCCCACATCAGTGCTCAGACTGTCCGCAATTGGCTAAGAGAGAGGCTGGACTGAGGGCTTGTAGGCCTGTTGTATTGCAGGTCCTCGCCAGACATCAAGGGCATCAACCTCGCCTATGGGCACAAACCCACTGTCGCTGGACCAGACAGGACTGGCAAAAAGTGCTCTTCACTGACGAGTGTGGTTTTGTCTCACCAGGGGTGATGGTCAGATTTGCGTTTGTCGTTGAAGGAATGAGCATTACACCGAGGCCTGTGCTCTAAAGTGGGATCGATTTGGAGGTGGAGGGTCCGTCATGGTCTGGGGCGGTGTGTCACAGCATCATCGGACTGAGCTTGTTGTCATTGTAGGCAATCTCAATGCTGTGCGTTACAGGGAAGACATCCTCCTCCCTCATGTGGCAGCTTCATTAAATAGTACCCGTAAAACACCAGTCTCAACATCAACAGCGAAGAGGCGACTCCGGGATGCTGGCCTTCTAGGCAGAGTTCCTCTGTCCAGTGTCTGTGTTCTTTTGCCCATCTTAATCTTTTATTTTTATTGGCCAGTCTGAGATATGACTTTTTCTTTGCATCTCTGCTTAGAAGGACAACATCCCGGAGTCGCCTCTTCACTGTTGACGTTGAGACTGGACAGAGGAACTCTGCCTAGACGGTCAGCATCCCGGAGTCGCCTCTTCAATGTTGACGTTGAGACTGGACAGAGGAACTCTGCCTAGAAGGCCAGCATCCCGGAGTCGCCTCTTCAATGTTGATGTTGAGACTGGACAGAGGAACTCTGCCTAGACGGTCAGCATCCCGGAGTCGCCTCTTCGCTGACTGCACCGCCCTCGATCACATGGCGCTAAAAAGCCCAGTACATCACTTGGGCCCCCTGCCATCCAGGACCTTTATATGAGGCGGTGTGAAAATTGATAAAACCCCAGCTACCCAAGCCATAGACTGTTCTCTCTGCTTCCACACGACAAGTGGTACCGGAGCAACAAGTCTGGCACCAACAGGCTCCTGAATACCTTCTATCCCAAAAACCAGAAGACTTCTACATAGATAAAGAAAATGGCTTTACGGATTATCTGCATTGATCATGTATTTTAGCACTGACATTCGAAAACACACTTTTTTTATTCATCCTTTATTTAAACTAGGCAAGTCAGTTAAGAACAAATTTTTATTTACAATGACGGCCTACACCGGTCAAACCCGGACGACCGTGGGCCAATTGTGTGCTGCCATATGTGTCTCCCAATCATGTTATACAGCCTGGAGTCAAACCAGGGTCTGTAGTGATGCCTCTAGCACTGAGATGCAGTGTCTTAGACCACTGCGCCACTTCATTGGCTCACAAACGCATAACGTACACAGACATTAATACTGACTCTGCACAAACGCACACACTCGCATTCAATCATCATATACGCTGCTGCTACTCCGTGTATCATATATCCTGATGCCTAGTCACCTTACCCCTATACATATCTAGCCCTCCAGTGTCCCTGCACATTGTAAATATGGTATTGGCACTGACCCTGTATATACACTATACTGTATATACAGATGTATGTGGACTCCCCTTAATTTTTTTCCACTCAAGACCGTTTTGCGAGGCTGCTTGGGCAGCATGACGAGTCAGCTGACAGCTGGCATTTTAGCTAAACCTAATCCTTTTCCTTAACCTTAACCTCATTCACCTAACCTGCTACGTTAGTTCTCTTTAACCTGCTATGTAAACATTAAGCTGACCCGCAATGGACTTAGCTATGCCCGGTCTAACCAATAATGTAGCTCTGATGTTACTCCCCGTCGCTGTTGATCCACCCACTTGTTTTGCAACGTCCACTTTCAGACACACTCCAGGTACGCAGGAACCTATCTATACTTGCAGCACAACCCTGATTGCCAGAGAACACATGCGCAGCACAGTAAAATGCTGATTCCTTGATAGCATTAATGCGCAGCACAACGCAAAGCTGATTCCTTTAAACACCACACTGTCCTTGATATTCTTGTGAACTTCCTCTTTCACGTCGGCTGTGTGTGTCAGCGCCTTGCGTGATAGTTCACTCCATCTCAAGTGCATTTTGTGTTAACACGTTGCGTTGAAATGTTACTTAACGCTTTATCGAGTCGGATAAAGCTCATTTCAGGATGTTCGTTGGCGTTCACCGCCGCCCGGATGTATTCTGCTGGCCCGGCAGCCACTAACCCAGTTGTCTACTTTGACATTGCTGCAGACAACCAGTCCCTCGGGAGAGTAACCTTCGAGGTGAGTTCAGTTATCTTGACCAGGAACTTGATCCGCGAGTTGCGTAGCTATACAAATGTTATTTCTGATTGTTTAGGGCTCGGCTTTATGAGATAATGGGTAGCCTGTCCATTGGTATCATGAGGTGCACTAGGACACGGAGCAGGTTAAAGCATGACAACATGCTGCAACTTGTAACCAACGTGAAGAACACTCTGTCGGAGTTAAAACACAATGAAATAACATGCCAGCTCTGCAAACTTTTACTATAGGTCTATTTTTATTAACGCTGCATGCAACGGACTAGACTATATCACAACGGACTAGACTATATCACAACGGACTAGACTATATCACAACGGACTAGACTATATCACAACGGACTAGACTATATCACAACGGACTAGACTATATCACAACGGACTAGACTATATCACAACGGACTAGACTATATCACAACGGACTAGACTATATCACAACGGACTAGACTATATCACAACGGACTAGACTATATCACAACGGACTAGACTATATCACAACGGACTAGACTATATCACAACGGACTAGACTATATCACAACGGACTAGACTATATCACAACGGACTAGACTATATCACAACGGACTAGACTATATCACAACGGACTAGACTATATCACAACGGACTAGACTATATCACAACGGACTAGACTATATCACAACGGACTAGACTATATCACAACGGACTAGACTATATCACAACGGACTAGACTATATCACAACGGACTAGACTATATCACAACGGACTAGACTATATCACAACGGACTAGACTATATCACAACGGACTAGACTATATCACAACGGACTAGACTATATCACAACGGACTAGACTATATCACAACGGACTAGACTATATCACAACGGACTAGACTATATCACAACGGACTAGACTATATCACAACGGACTAGACTATATCACAACGGACTAGACTATATCACAACGGACTAGACTATATCACAACGGACTAGACTATATCACAACGGACTAGACTATATCACAACGGACTAGACTATATCACAACGGACTAGACTATATCACAACGGACTAGACTATATCACAACGGACTAGACTATATCACAACGGACTAGACTATATCACAACGGACTAGACTATATCACAACGGACTAGACTATATCACAACGGACTAGACTATATCACAACGGACTAGACTATATCACAACGGACTAGACTATATCATAACCAATGCTATTTTTATTTTGCAGCTGAATGCTGATGTGGTACCAAAAACAGCAGGTATAGGGGTGGGAGTGTGGGGGGGGGGGGGGAACGATTCAACAATGTGACATCATACTTTGTATCCATAGACTAGGTCCTGTTGTGATGGGTAAACAAAACCTTTGTTTTTGTCCCTCAGAGAACTTCAGAGTCCTGTGCACAGGAGCAAATGGTTTTGGCTACAAAGGGTCCGTCTTCCACAGAGTCATTCCTCAGTTCATGTGCCAGGTAGGTTGGCCTAATGACTGTTAAGGGTTATGTCATTTCGTGGGGGTAAAGCATGACGTCTGTCTCTGTGTCTTTCACAAGCCTGTCCTCGACCCCTCTAAATGTGTCTCTTATTCATCTCCTATAGGGAGGAGACTTTACTAATCACAACGGAACCGGAGGAAAATCAATCTACGGAACCAAATTCGAAGATGAGAACTTCAAGCTGAAGCACACAGGACCTGGTAATTATTAATTCCCCTTCTTGGTAAATAGTGTGTGTAAAAAATGTTTGAAGTTATGTCTCCTCTCAACACTTAGGTGGCAGCATTGCACTGCCCATATTTCAATGAGAGCTTAACAGCATAATGAACCCAATGTGGTGTAGCAGGATGATGAATTATTCTGGGTTAACACAGCCATAAGGAACCCAATGTGGTGTAGCAGGATGATGAATTATTCTGGGTTAACACAGCCATAATGAACCCAATGTGGTGTAGCAGGATGATGAATTATTCTGGGTTAACACAGCCATAATGAACCCAATGTGGTGTAGCAGGATGATGAATTATTCTGGGTTAACACAGCCATAATGAACCCAATGTGGTGTAGCAGGATGATGAATTATTCTGGGTTAACACAGCCATAATGAACCCAATGTGGTGTAGCAGGATGATGAATTATTCTGGGTTAACACAGCCATAAGGAACCCAATGTGGTGTAGCAGGATGATGAATTATTCTGGGTTAACACAGCCATAATGAACCCAATGTGGTGTAGCAGGATGATGAATTATTCTGGGTTAACACAGCCATAAGGAACCCAATGTGGTGTAGCAGGATGATGAATTATTCTGGGTTAACACAGCCATAATGAACCCAATGTGGTGTAGCAGGATGATGAATTATTCTGGGTTAACACAGCCATAATGAACCCAATGTGGTGTAGCAGGATGATGAATTATTCTGGGTTAACACAGCCATAAGGAATCAATTGACCAAATAGTGCTTTTCTTTGTCTTTTTTGTTTGTTTTGATGATAGCTAATTAAGCAGTGCCTCTTATTGATGTTTTAGTTCAGGGCTGTTCGATCCTGATCCTAGTGAGCCATTTCTGGTTGTCATTCTCTCCTTCTAATCAGGGACTGACTCAGACCTGGGACACCAGGGGTGTGGTATTAACTACCAGGTAGAAGCATAAAACCAGAACCGGATTTCAACAGCCCTGTTTTAGATTATCTTAATATTGTCATAGTAACTCTCCTTACCCAAATGCGACTTGGCTTGACTTCAGCTGTGCAGTATCTCAGCTAACAGGCGTCACTTGTAATGTGCTGCTGTTTCTTTGTCCATTTAGGCATTTTGTCAATGGCCAACGCTGGGCCCAACACCAACGGCTCTCAGTTCTTCATCTGCACCGACAAGACAGAGTGGTATGTACAGACAGACCTTTTGAGACAGAGTGGTACGTACAGACAGATCTTACTAGGGCAGTCCATGGCCCATAGTAGAGCTGGGACGATAATGATATCAGTAAAATATTTTCAGTTCATGTACAATAATTATCCTATACTAAAGAAAATGTATGTATGCTAATTTGGACAATTGATAACTACAATGTTCAAAGTAGTAGAAATTCATAGCAAAGTAACTGAGGTGCACGTCGATGTATCGTTTTATATATCATTGTGTTAAATCAGCCAATTTTACCGTGCTGTGGATTTCCCTCCATATTGACCAGCTCATAGTCATTAAGAGTCTCAGAGTAAAAGGGCTGATTTAGGATCAGTTCTGCCTTTTAGATCATAAACAACAGATATTATATGGACTGGAGGGGTCTGATCCTAGATCAGCACTGCAACGCTGAGACGCTTCATGAGTACAGTACTTACCCATATCGTAATGACTCTTCCCAGTCCAGTGATAATAGACGTTTTTTTCCCCCTTCACTTTTCTTCTCCTCTCTCAGGTTGGATGGCAAACATGTTGTGTTTGGCAGTGTGACCGAGGGACTGGATGTGATCAGGAAAGTGGAGTCGTTCGGATCTCGTTCTGGGCGTACCTCCAAGAGGATCACCATCGCAGACTGTGGAGAGCTTAAGTAGCTTTGGACCAGCCAAATGGCACCTTATACCCTCTATAGTGCACTACTTTTGACCAGAGTCCTATGGACCCCTATTCCCTATGTAGTGCATACCTTTTGACCAGAGCCTTAATAGTGCACTATAGAGGGAACTGGTATGGAGTAGGTGTGATGGTTTCTGAACCCCCTGCTACTGTGATCTTTAATGTGAAATAATCTACAGTGGATCTACTGTTGACGATACAGACTGGAACATAGGCTGTGTTTACACAGACAGCTCAATTTTATTGGTAAAAGATCTGAGCTCATTGATCAAAATAGCAATTATTAGCAAAATATCAGAAAAGGATTGTGTCTTTAAACACATCAATTGTGTCTGTATGGCATGTTGACAAGTGTGTTTTTCTTTCTTCAGGGATATTATGTCAAACACTGTTTTTATTGGGGAAAGGGAAAGTTAGACTTATTCTGTGGTTGATCTTTTCGGTAAAGTTCTCAACCACCCACTTACTGGGCCAGTGCTAAGCTAACTCATTTAATGTGAACGTATCTGATAAACTAGTTGATGCCTCTCCGTACAACTCAGTTAACCAGTTTGTCTGTAAAAGGAAAAAAAAAGACAATGATTCTGGAAAGCCTAAAATGTTTTGTAACAGGGACTGGCAGTGACATCTGGAATAAACGTCAGATGGGTTTTGGCATTTTGTGTGTTTTCTTTGCCTTCATACTTTTCTTGCTCCAGCACATTTTCACAAGTAAAGTTCTGGCAGTGTGGTGCCAGGACAACTACCTCTACCTCAATGTGAGCAAGACAAAGGAGCTGATCGTGGACTACAGGAAAAAGACGGCCGAACAGGCCCCCACTAACATCGATGGGGCTGTAGTGGAGCTGGTTGAGAGTTTCAAGTGCCTTTGTGTCCACATGACCAGCGAACTATTATTTTCCAAACATAGCAAGACTATTGTGAAGAGGGCACGACAAAACCTATTCCCCCTCAGGAGGCTGAAAATATTTGGCATGGGTCCTCAGCTCATCAAATGTTCTACAGCTGCACCATCGAGAGCTTCCTGACAGGTTGCATCACCGCCTGGTATGGCAACTGCTTGACATCTGACCATAAGGCACTACAGAGGGTAGTTCGTACGGCCCAGTACATCACTGGAGCCAAGCTTCCTGCCATCCAGAACCTCTATGCCAGGCGGTGTCAGAGGAAGGCCCAAAAAATTGTAAGAGACTCCAGCCACCCTAGTCATAGACCGTTTTTTTTTTCCTGCTACCGCCCAGCAAGCGGTAAGCCTACGTAGGACCAAAAGGCTCCTTAACAGCTTCTACCCCAAACCATAAGACTGCTGGACAATCAAATGGCCACCGGACTATTTGCATTTTTGTTTGTTTATTTGGTACATATTTTCGTAAACAGTTCAAGAAGAGTTAAGGGCATTTCACGGTAAGACTTGTTGTATTCGGCACGTGACGAAGTTTTGATTTGTAATTCAGAAATGACGTGCCACAAGATTGGGACATTTTAGAACGGTACACCACATCAAAGTTAAGATCATTGACTTTTTCTATTCATTCACAAAGCAATCAGTCGAAGATCATGATCCATGTTATTGTAAAGATGAATGTTTTCATTTCTTCTCGTTGAGGAACATGAGCTTGGCTCACCGATGATCTTATGTCCTGTGTGACCCCTCCTCCTTGACCCGAACCATGGATCCTCTGAACACGTTGCCAATAGTTACCCATGAAGCATTGAGCAAGAAAAACAACTACTTCCAAGGTCAGAGTGACATCACTGATTGAAACACTACTAGCGTGCACAGCTGACTAGCTAGCCAGTTACAGTGGGGCAAAAAAGTGTTTTCCACCATAATTTGCAAATAAATTCATTAAAAAGTCCTACAATGTGATTTTCTGGATTTTGTTTTTCCCCTCATTTTGTCTGTCATATTTGAAGTGTACCTATGATGGAAATTACAGGCCTCTCATCTTTTTAAGTGGGAGAACTTGCACAATTGGTGGCTGACTAACTACTTTTCTTGCCCCACTGTATATCAGAAACAACCATTTTGTTTTGGGCTGGTTCTCATTTAATATTTGTATATATTATGGATCCCCATTAGTTCCTGCCATGGCAGCAGCTACTCTTCCTGGGGTTTATTATGGATCCCATTTAGTTCCTGCCAAGGCAGCAGCTACTCTTCCTGGGGTTTATTATGGATCCTCATTAGTTCCTGCCAAGGCAACAGCTACTCTTCATGGGGTTTATTATGGATCCCCATTAGTTCCTGCCAAGGCAGCAGCTACACTTCCTGGGGTTTATTATGGATCCTCATTAGTTCCTGCCAAGGCAGCAGCTACACTTCCTGGGGTTTATTATGGATCCCCATTAGTTCCTACCAAGGCAGCAGCTACACTTCCTGGGGTTTATTATGGCTCCTCATTAGTTCCTGCCAAGGCAGCAGCTACACTTCCTGGGGTTTATTATGGATCCCCATTACTTCCTGCCAAGGCAGCAGCTACTCTTCCTGGGGTTTATTAAGGATCCCCATTAGTTCCTGCCAAGGCAGCAGCTACTCTTCCTGGGGTTTATTAGGGATCCCCATTAGTTCCTGCCAAGGCAGCAGCTACACTTCCTGGGGTTTATTATGGATCCCCATTAGTTCCTGCCAAGGCAGCAGCTACTCTTCCTGGGGTTTATTATGGATCCTCATTAGTTCCTGCCAAGGCAGCAGCTACTCTTCCTGGGGTTTATTATGGATCCCCATTACTTCCTGCCAAGGCATCAGCTACACTTCCTGGGGTTTATTATGGCTCCTCATTAGTTCCTGCCAAGGCAGCAGCTACTCTTCCTGGGGTTTATTATGGATCCCCATTAGTTCCTGCCAAGGCAGCAGCTACTCTTCCTGGGGTTTATTAAGGATCCTAACTAGTTAAAATGGATCATTTCTTTGTTATTGTGTAGTGGGAAAGAGGTGAGTAAAGAATGTCGGAAAAAAATGGCACGACAGGCCTGACGGAAACGGGATGGATCGGTGAATTTTCAAAAAAGTTGACACAACAAAATATCCTAGACATACTTCAATATGGTTATTATATCAACTCGTGTGCATAAAGGCATCTCCATCATCTCTCCCGTAATTTATTTTACCAACACAAAAAGATCCAACCTTGTCTAGACGATTTTTGTTTTGTCAACGTTTGGATAGTTTAGCCTACCGACTAATTTGCTGTTTCCATCGGGCCTGTCTGTTTACTTTTCTCACTTAAAAAGGTTGGATGGAAACCTGGTTAATGACAGATATTCAATCTATGTTATAAACTGGAAGAAAACAAAATTGTACAACAAATTTAAACATTTGAATACAAATATCCCTCAAAGTACAACAGAAACTCTGTTTCAGATCGACTAAGAGCAAACAAGGCACATTGTGCTGTTGGTTTAAAGAGTTGATTACCTTCACAGTTCCATTAGAACACCTTCACAGTTCCATTAGAACACCTTCACAGTTCCATTAGAACACCTTCACAGTTCCATTAGAACACCTTCACAGTTCCATTAGAACACCTTCACAGTTCCATTGGAACACCTTCACAGTTCCATTAGAACACCTTCACAGTTCCATTGGAACACCTTCACAGTTCCATTAGAACACCTTCACAGTTCTATTAGAACACCTTCACAGTTCCATTAGAACACCTTCACAGTTCCATTAGAACACCTTCACAGTTCCATTAGAACACCTTCACAGTTCCATTAGAACACCTTCACAGTTCCATTAGAACACCTTCACAGTTCCATTAGAACACCTTCACAGTTCCATTAGAACACCTTCACAGTTCCATTAGAACACCTTCACAGTTCCATTAGAACGTTCCCATTTCTACAGTACATCTACATTCTGAGGCCGTAGGATCTAGCCTGGTCCCAGATCTGTTGTCTCCTTCTATATCCTGGTCCCAGATCTGTTGTCTCCTCCTATAGCCTGGTTCCCAGATCTATTGTCTTTTTCTATAGCCTGGTCCCAGATCTGTTGTCTCCTTCTATAGCCTGGTCCCAGATCTGTTGTCTCCTTCTATAGCCTGGTCCCAGATCTGTTGTCTCCTCCTATAGCCTGGTCCCAGATCTGATGCCTCCTTCTATAGCCTGGTCCCAGATCTGTTGTCTCCTTCTATAGCCTGGTCCCAGATCTGTTGTCTCCTTCTATAGCCTGGTCCCAGATCTGTTGTCTCCTTCTATAGCCTGGTCCCAGATATGTTGTCTCCTTCTATAGCCTGGTCCCAGATCTGATGTCTCCTTCTATAGCCTGGTCCCAGATCTGTTTGTGCTTTTGCCAATTGTTGTCATATGTCATTGTCAAGCCAATGATTTGGCATGATGGCACAAACAGACTGGCCACACACACACACACCATTTGATCAATGGACTGCTGAATGTATATTTTCTCTGACTTCATTCGCTCTTTTCCATATTATCTCTATCTGTGATCAGCTACCCAGGAAAGGGCTGAAAATAGCTCATATTAATATATGTAGCCTTAGAAATAAGGTTCATGAAATCAACAACTTGCTAACATCAGATAACATTCATATTTTAGCCATAGCAGTAGCACTACACGGATATAACATCTATAGGTGTTGTTGTATATATTCAGAG
Organism: Oncorhynchus kisutch; assembly: GCF_002021735.2. NCBI lineage: Eukaryota > Metazoa > Chordata > Actinopteri > Salmoniformes > Salmonidae > Oncorhynchus > Oncorhynchus kisutch. The sequence continues at coordinate 5,312,296 of NC_034193.2, forward strand.
CCATATCCCTGTAATGTTTATAGGGGAGGTGTTGCTGTATATATTCAGAGCCATATCCCTGTAATGTTTATAGGGGAGGTGTTGCTGTATATATTCAGAGCCATATCCCTGTAATGTTTATAGGGGAGGTGTTGCTGTATATATTCAGAGCCATATCCCTGTAATGTTTATAGGGGAGGTGTTGCTGTATATATTCAGAGCCATATCCCTGTAATGTTTATAGGGGAGGTGTTGCTGTATATATTCAGAGCCATATCCCTGTAATGTTTATAGGGGAGGTGTTGCTGTATATATTCAGAGCCATATCCCTGTAATGTTTATAGGGGAGGTGTTGCTGTATATATTCAGAGCCATATCCCTGTAATGTTTATAGGGGAGGTGTTGCTGTATATATTCAGAGCCATATCCCTGTAATGTTTATAGGGGAGGTGTTGCTGTATATATTCAGAGCCATATCCCTGTAATGTTTATAGGGGAGGTGTTGCTGTATATATTCAGAGCCACATCCCTGTAATGTTTATAGGGGAGGTGTTGCTGTATATATTCAGAGCCATATCCCTGTAATGTTTATAGGGGAGGTGTTGCTGTATATATTCAGAGCCATATCCCTGTAATGTTTATAGGGGAGGTGTTGCTGTATATATTCAGAGCCATATCCCTGTAATGTTTATAGGGGAGGTGTTGCTGTATATATTCAGAGCCATATCCCTGTAATGTTTATAGGGGAGGTGTTGCTGTATATATTCAGAGCCATATCCCTGTAATGTTTATAGGGGAGGTGTTGCTGTATATATTCAGAGCCATATCCCTGTAATGTTTATAGGGGAGGTGTTGCTGTATATATTCAGAGCCATATCCCTGTAATGTTTATAGGGGAGGTGTTGCTGTATATATTCAGAGCCATATCCCTGTAATGTTTATAGGGGAGGTGTTGCTGTATATATTCAGAGCCATATCCCTGTAATGTTTATAGGGGAGGTGTTGCTGTATATATTCAGAGCCATATCCCTGTAATGTTTATAGGGGAGGTGTTGCTGTATATATTCAGAGCCATATCCCTGTAATGTTTATAGGGGAGGTGTTGCTGTATATATTCAGAGCCATATCCCTGTAATGTTTATAGGGGAGGTGTTGCTGTATATATTCAGAGCCATATCCCTGTAATGTTTATAGGGGAGGTGCTGTATATATTCAGAGCCATATCCCTGTAATGTTTATAGGGGAGGTGTTGCTGTATATATTCAGAGCCATATCCCTGTAATGTTTATAGGGGAGGTGTTGCTGTATATATTCAGAGCCATATCCCTGTAATGTTTATAGGGGAGGTGTTGCTGTATATATTCAGAGCCATATCCCTGTAATGTTTATAGGGGAGGTGTTGCTGTATATATTCAGAGCCATATCCCTGTAATGTTTATAGGGGAGGTGTTGCTGTATATATTCAGAGCCATATCCCTGTAATGTTTATAGGGGAGGTGTTGCTGTATATATTCAGAGCCATATCCCTGTAATGTTTATAGGGGAGGTGTTGCTGTATATATTCAGAGCCATATCCCTGTAATGTTTATAGGGGAGGTGTTGCTGTATATATTCAGAGCCATATCCCTGTAATGTTTATAGGGGAGGTGTTGCTGTATATATTCAGAGCCATATCCCTGTAATGTTTATAGGGGAGGTGTTGCTGTATATATTCAGAGCCATATCCCTGTAATGCTTAGAGAAGATCTTATGTCAGGTGTTATTGATGTGTTGTGGTTGCAGGTCCACCTGGCACATCTTAAGCCTTTTCTTTTGGGGCTACAGGCCACCAAGTGCTAACAGTCAGTCTCTAAATAATATGTGTGAAATGCTTGATAGTGTTCATGATATAAACAGAGAGGTCAACTTTCTTGGGGACCTGAATATTGACTGGTTTTCATCAAGCTGTCCGCTCAAGAGGAAGCTTCTCACTGTAACCAGTGCCTGTAATCTGGTTCAGGTTATTACTTAACCTACCAGGGTGTTTACAAAACACTACAGGAACAAGATCATCCGCATGTATTGATCACATGTTTACTAAAACTGTAGAACTTTGTTCTGAAGCTGTATCTGTACCCATTGGATGCAGTGATCACAATATAATGGCTATATCCAGGAAAGACAAAGTTCCAAAAGCTGGGCCTAAAATAGTATATAAGAGATCATACAAAATATTTTGTTGTGACTCATGTGGATGATGTAAAAAAGATTTGTTGGTTTGATGTGATGAGGAGCATCCAGACGCTGCACTTGTGGAATTTATTAAATGGAATTTATTAAAGTCTGGCTGCACATCTGACTGGCTAACTTACTGCAAACTGAGAAATGATGTGACTAAACTAAACAAATATAAGAAGAAACTGTATTATGAAGCCAAGATCAATAACAGTGTGTTTTAATGAAATTATGGGCAGAAAGACCAATTCAACTCCATCTTTCATCGAATCAGGTAGCTTATTCATCACACAGCCATTTGATGTTGCCAATTATTTTAATGATTACCTCATTGGAAAAGTGGACAAACTTAGGCAGGAAATGGCAACAATGAAACAGTGAGTCATCGTATTCATGCATAAAAAAACGAATGATGAAAGAAAAGCATTGCAAATTAGAATTTTGTAAAGTTAGTGTGGGAGAGGTGGAACAATTATTGTTATCGATCAATAATGACAAACCTCCTGGCATTGACAACTTAGATGAAAAGCTACTGAGGATGGTAGCTGACTCTATAGCCACCCCACTTTCAGCATGCTTATAGAGAAGGGTGCTCAACATGTACTGCACTGACACTAATGACTGATGATTGGTTGAAAGAAATTGATAATAATAAGATTGTGGGAGCTGTACTGTTAGATTTCAATGCAGCCTTTGATATTATTGACCATAACCTGTTGTTAAAAAATCTTGTCATAATGTGGATTCAGAGCTATCAATCTAATAGTGCTCAAAGGGTTTTCTTTAATGGAAGTGTCTCTAATGTCAAACATGTAAAGTGTGGTATACACATGTAGTCTATCCTATAACTGTAGATACATTCAGGAAGTAAAGTATACACATGTAGTCTATCCTATAACTGTAGATACATTCAGGAAGTAATGTATACACGTATCCTATCCTATAACTGTAGATACATTCAGGAAGTAAAGTATACACATATATCCTATCCTATAACTGTAGATACATTCAGGAAGTAAAGTATACACGTATCCTATCCTATAACTGTAAATTCATTCGTTCTACTAGGTGGGATGAAACATTTTATTTCATACAAAGCACACAAAAAGTTAAAAACAAGTAATGATCTTGTAAACAAAGAGAATAGCCACTGCAGCATTAAAAATGGTTTTATTTCATATAGCACTGTGGTGAATAACTATCTAGTTTTTGGTGCGAAAAGAGGCTATATAATATATAATATAATTATATAAGCCTATTTGCATTTATAATACCATTAGAGCTCCAATATTACATTATTATTATTAATATAATTATTATTATTATATTGGGTTTAACAAAAACTCTTGTCAAATACATCTTCGGAATGGTAACATACAGTGGGGAGAACAAGTATATGATACACTGCCGATTTTTGCAGGTTTTCCTACTTACAAAGCATGTAGAGGTCTGTAATTTTTATCATAGGTCTACTTCAACTGTGAGAGGCGGAATCTTTAAAAAAAATCCAGAAAATCACATTGTATGATTTTTAAGCAATTAGTTTGCATTTTATTACATGACATAAGTATTTGATCACCTACCAACCAGTAAGAATTCCGGCTCTCACAGACCTGTTAGATTTTCTTTAAGAAGCCCTCCTGTTCTCCACTCATTACCTGTATTAACTGCACCTGTTTGAACTCGTTACCTGTATAAAAGACACCTGTCCACACACGCAATCAAACAGACTCCAACCTCTCCACAATGGCCAAGACCAGAGAGCTGTGTAAGGACATCAGGGTTAAATTGTAGACCTGCACAAGGCTGGGATGGGCTACAGGACAATAGGCAAGCAGCTTGGTGAGAAGGCAACAACTGTTGGCGCAATTATTAGAAATTGGAAGAAGTTCAAGATGACGGTCAATCAACGTCGGTCTGGGGCTCCATGCAAGATCTCACCTCGTGGGGCATCAATGATCATGAGGAAGGTGAGGGATCAGCCCAGAACTACACGGCAGGACCTGGTCAATGACCTTAAGAGAGCTGGGACCACAGTCTCAAAGAAAACCATTAGTAACAGACTACGCCATCATGGATTAAAATCCTGCAGCGCACGCAAGGTCCCCCTGCTCAAGCCAGAGCATGTCCAGGCCCGTCTGAAGTTTGCCAATGACCATCTGGATGATCCAGAGGAGGAATGGGAGAAGGTCATGTGGTCTGATGAGATAAAAAATAGAGCTTTTTGGTCTAAACTCCACTCGCCGTTTGAAGGAAGAAGAAGGATGAGTACAACACCAAGAACACCATCCCAACCGTGAAGCATGGAAACATCATTCTTTGGGGATGCTTTTCTGCAAAGAGGACAGGACGACTGCACCGTATTGAGGGGAGGATGGATGGGGCCATGTATCGCGAGATCTTGGCCAACAACCTCCTTCGCTCTCAGTAAGAGCATTGAAGATGGGTCGTGGCTGGGTCTTCCAGCATGACAACGGCCCGAAATACACAGCCAGGGCAACTAAGGAGTGGCTCCGTAAGAAGCATCTCAAGGTCCTGGAGTGGCCTAGCCAGTCTCCAGACCTGAACACAATAGAAAATCTTTGGAGGGAGCTGAAAGTCCGTATTGCCCAGCGACAGCCCCGAAACCTGAAGGATCTGGAGAAGGTCTGTGGAGGAGTGGGCCAAAAACCCTGCTGCAGTGTGCAAACCTGGTCAAGAACTACAGGAAATGTATGATCTCTGTAATTGCAAACAAAGGTTTCTATACCAAATATAAAGTTCTGCTTTTCTGATGTATCAAATACTTATGTCATGCAATAAAATGCTAATTAATTACTTAAAAATCATACAATGTGATTTTCTGGATTTTTTTTTTTTAGATTCCGTCTCTCACAGTTGAAGTGTACCTATGATAGAAATTACAGACCTCTACATGCTTTGTAAGTAGGAGAACCTGCAACATTGGCAGTGTATCAAATACTTGTTCTCCGCACTGTAGATACCGTCCACAATAAGCACAATAAGCATATATTTTCACAGATAACAATATATAAGGCACTTACTTGTTATTACAAAATAATCAACAAAACCATTATAATGAATTTTCATTGTAGATAATCAAAAAAGTATGAACCATCCTTTAATACCGATACTAATTACACAGATTATACAAATTATACAGATTATACAGATTATACTAATACAGATTATACTAATTACACAGATTATACAGATTATACAGATTATACTATTTACACAGATTATACAAATTATACAGATTATACAAATTATACAGATTATATGTATACAGATTATACTAATACAGATTATACTAATACAGATTATACTAATACAGATTATACAGATTATACAGATTATACTAATACAGATTATACTAATATATATTATACAGATTATACAGATTATACAGATTATACTAATACAGATTATACTAATATATATTATACAGATTATACAGATTATACTAATACAGATTATACAGATTATACAGATTATACTAATACAGATTATACTAATATATATTATACAGATTATACAGATTATACTAATACAGATTATACTAATATATATTATACAAATTATACAGATTATACTAATACAGATTATACTAATACAGATTATACTAATACAGATTATACAGATTATACAGATTATACTAATACAGATTATACTAATATATATTATACAGATTATACAGATTATACTAATACAGATTATACTAATACAGATTATACTAATACAGATTATACTAATATATATTATACTAATTATACTAATTATACAGATTATACTAATACAGATTATACTAATACAGATTATACTAATATATATTATACAGATTATACAGATTATAGTAATTATACATTAATATTTCCTTCGTACTAGATATTTGTTGCATATTACAGACAAAATCACAGTTCAGAAAACCTATATTTTTCCATTAATTACTTCTGTAAAATACATCAAACATAACAGAAAGCATACTTATCAAATGACCCCATTTGATAATATATATCAGAATAATAAATGCAGGAAAGGTGGTGTATAAAATAGAAAGATGAACTGTATGATTGACAGGATCTAAAATAAGAGATCGGAGTCAATTTGAATGAATCAATTGAGATGAATAATCAATGAATTGATTCAAATGAATCATGTGCAGTTGTTTGGTTCTGTTTTCATAAAGGTATTGGACAGAAACGTTCAGAAAATATTCAGACACCTTGACTTTTTCCAGATTTTGTTACGTTACAGCCTTATTCTAAAATGTATGAAATCGTTTTTTCCCTCATCAATCTACACACGATACCTCATAATGACAAAGTAAAAACTGGCTTTTAGACATTTTTGCATTCATAAAAAAAATTATATGGAAATATCACATTTACATACTTTTTCAGACCATTTACTCAGTACTTTGTTGAAGCACCTTTGGCAGCGATTACAGCATCGAGGCTTGTTGGGTATGACGCTACAAGCTTGGCATGCCTGTATTTGGGGAGTTTCTCTCATTCTTCTCTGAAGATCCTCTCAAGCTCTGTCAGGTTGGATGGGGAGCGTTGCAGCATAGCTATTTTCTGGTCTCTCCAGAGATGTTCGATCGGGTTCAAGTCCAGGCTCTGGCAGGGCCACTCAAGGAAGTTCAGAGACTTGTCCCAAAGGCACCCCTGCGTTGTCTTGGCTGTGTGATCAGGGTCGTTGTCCTGTTGGAAGGTGAACCTTCGCCCCAGTCTGAGGTCCTGTGCTCTGGAGCAGGTCTGTACTTTGCTCTGTTTATCTTTGCCTTGATCCAGATTAGTCTCCCAGTCCATGTCACTGAAAAACATCCCCACAGAATGACGCTGCCACCACCATGCTTCAGCGTAGAGATAGTGCCAGGTTTCCTCCAGATGTGACGCTTGGCATTCAGGCCAAAGAGTTCAATCTTGGTTTCATCATACCAGATAATATTTTTTCTCATGGTCTGAGAGTCTTTAGGTGCCTTTCGGCAAACTCCAAGCGGGCGGTCATGTGCCTTTTACTGAGGAGTGGCTTCCGTCTGGCCACTCTACCATAAAGGCCTGATTGGTGGAGTGCTGCAGCGATGGTTGTCCTCCTGGAAGGTTCTCTCATCTCCACAGAGGAACTCTGGAGCTCTGTCAGAGTGACCATCAGGTTCTTGGTCACCTCCCTGACTAAGACCCTTTTCCCTCGATTTCTCAGTTTGGCCGTGCTCTAGGAAGAGTCTTCTTCCATTTAAGAATGATGGAGGCCACTGTGTTCTTGAGGACCTTCAATGCTGCAGACATTTTTTGGTACCCTTCCCCAGATCTGTGCCTCGACACAATCCTGTCTCACAATTCCTTAGACCTCATTGCTTGGTATTTGCTCTGTCATGCACTGTCAACTGTGGGACCTTATATAGACAGGTGTGTGCCTTTTCAAATCATGTCCAATCAATTGAATTTACGACACGTCAAGTTGTAGAAACCTGTCAAGGATAATCAATAGTAACAGGATGCACCTGAGTCACATAGCAAAGGGTCTGAATAATTATTTAAATAAGGTATCTGTATTTTATTTTTAATACATTTGAAAATTAAACCTGTTTTGCTTTGTCATTATGGTGTAGTTACGGAGGATGTAATTTTTTTTAATCCATTTTTACAATAAGTCTAATGTAACAAAATATGGAAAAAGTCAAGGGGTCTCAATAATTTCTGAAGGCACTGTGTGTACAGTGGGTATACGATACTGCAATATGTGCTTTCAACAGCTACTGATACTGAATATTTTGACCCACATCAGTCTCGTAAGATATGGTTCTGACCCACAGCAGTCTGGGAAGATATGGTTCTGACCCACAGCAGTCTCTGAAGATATGGTTCTGACCCACAGCAGTCTCTGAAGATATGGTTCTGACCCACAGCAGTCTGGGAAGATATGGTTCTGACCCACAGCAGTCTGGGAAGATATGGTTCTGACCCACAGCAGTCTCTGAAGATATGGTTCTGACCCACAGCAGTCTCTGAAGATATGGTTCTGACCCACAGCAGTCTCTGAAGATATGGTTCTGACCCACAGCAGTCTCTGAAGATATGGTTCTGACCCACAGCAGTCTCTGAAGATATGGTTCTGACCCACAGCAGTCTCTGAAGATATGGTTCTGACCCACAGCAGTCTGGGAAGATATGGTTCTGACCCACAGCAGTCTCTGAAGATATGGTTCTGACCCACAGCAGTCTCTGAAGATATGGTTCTGACCCACAGCAGTCTCTGATAAAAACATACAGTAACTAGTCTATGTTCTATATTTCCAATGAAACATGTTAGATGTAAAGTAATAAATATATAAACAGGTCTGACATCTTTATAATCCCTTTTTTAGTTAATTCACAGTTGATAAAATATGCTGTTGACCCCCAACAACATAATCCACTTCACCAGGAGCCAGGATTCAATCAAATGTGCGTTGTCGATAAGTGCATTGTTGACAAATACACATTTTTATTAAAGGCACATTTCTCCGACATTAACGGAGATCTCATTCACGGTAAACAGTGCGGATGACCACTCAAGCTTAAATTGCTTTTAAAAGTGCTACGCGTCTGTTGTTGTTGTTGTTTGTTGACAAACACACCTTTGATGGAATCCCAGCCTTGGTGATTTTATTAAGAAATGAAATGAATGAACACATCTACATAAAATAAAACCTAGTACAGTTGAGGTCGGACGTTTACATACACTTTAGCCAAATACGTTTAAACTCCGTTTTTGACCATTCCTGACATTTAATCATTTAGTAAAAAATTCCCTGTCTTAGGTCAGTTAGGATCATTTATGGCGGTTTTGGAGCAGTGGCTTCTTCCTTGCTGAGCGGCCTTTCAGGTTATGTCGATATAGGACTCATTTTACTGTGGATATAGATACTTTTGTACCTGTTTCCTCCAGCATCTTCACAAGGTCCATTGCTGTTGTTCTGGGATTGATTTGCACTTTTCGCACCAAAGTACTTTCATCTCCAGGAGACAGAACGAGTCTCCTTCCTGAGCGGTATGACGGCTGTGTGGTCCCATGGTGTAAATACTTGGGTACAATTTTCTGAGGTCTTGGCTGATTTCTTTAGATTTTCCCATGATGTCAAGCAAAGAGGCAGTGAGTTTGAAGGTAGACTTTGAAATACATCCACTGATACACCTCCAATTTACTCAAATTATGTCAATTAGCCTATCAGAAGCTTCTAAAACCGTGGCATCATTTTCTAGAATTTTCCAAGCTGTTTAAAGGCACAGTCAACTTAGTGTATGTAAACTTCTGACCCACTGGAATTGTGATACATTGAATTATAAGTGAAATAATCTGTAAACAATCGTTGGAAAAATTACTTGAGTCATGCACAAAGTAGATGTCCTAACCAACTTGCCAAAACTATAGTTTGTTAACAAGAAATTTGTAGAGTGGTTGAAAAACAAGTTTTAATTACTCCAATCTAAGTGTATGTAAACTTCCGACTTCAACTGTTATAACAAATTACTAAATGAACGAATCTTGTAAACACAGAGGCTGCGTTTAGACAGGCAGCCCAATTTTTATATTTCTTTTCACTAATTGGTCTTTTAACCAATCAGATCACCTCTGAAAAAAGGATTTGACTGAAAAGATCTGATGTGATTGGTCAAAAGACCTGTCTAAACCCAGCCTAACAGATGTCACTTAAGCCCCATTTATACCAGGTTCTAACATGCTTCCTTTGTCATGATCTTGTCCACGTTCTGATTGTGTCAACATTTTCAGACAGGTGTAGACGATTAAAAGATGCACTGTGATCTGATCTTCCTGACCACGCCCGGAGGTGGTCGATCATTTAAAATCGTCGGTATCCCCGCCTTCTAAAAATATTTCACAGGTGGCACCACTTACACAGGTGGCACCACTTTCACAGGTGGCACCACTTACACAGGTGGCACCACTTACACAGGTGGCACCACTTACGGCATCAAATTGTGTCTTAAAATAAATAAACAAATACAACTCCGAAAGAACGGCTGTCAGCATCATGAGGATACAGTGATGGACCATTTATGAATGGTCATTTATGAACAGTTGAACATCTTGGCCATGTTCTGTTATAATCTCCACCCGGCACAGCCAGAAGAGGACTGGCCACCCCTCATAGCCTGGTTCCTCTCTTCCTAGGTTCTGGCCTTTCTAGGGAGTTTTTCCTAGCCACCGTGCTTCTACACCTGCATTGCTTGCTGTTTGGGGTTTTAGGCTGGTTTCTGTACAGCACTTTGAGATATCAGCTGATGTACGAAGGGCTATATAAATACAGTTGATTTGATTTGATTTGATGGAACCCAGGGATCAATCTGGTCACAATGCGGACACAGTGGACGGATATGATACATTTTTAATACCATGTTGTAGACATATTTTCAGAAAATGTCAGCACAATAAGAATGCGGACAACATCAGGACAAAGCATGCTTGTTCATGGTATGAAGAAAAGCCTAGAGGTACAGCTTAACATTGGGTAGGTAGACAGGAGCTACTACATCATAAAACACACAACACACACAAGGTTTGGGATCAATTCCACTTCAATTCAGGAAGTAATTGAATCCTGACAAGACTTAAGTGAAATGGAATTGTCCCCGATTCACACATGTAGGGAACAGCGAAACAGGTCAAAAATGTTTTTTATAAACATAATAACAATAACAACAGATTATTGACGGTTGATCAGGCCTATTTTACTGAGATATACACAACACATTAGATGAGCGGCAACTCTTCATTAACCACTGGAGGGTTAAGTCAACTTAAGGCAAAGGGAAGTGAACCAGGGAAGTCAACTACAGGCCAGGGAAGTGAACCAGGGAAGTCAACTACAGGCCAGGGAGGTCAACTACAGGCCAGGGAAGTCAACTTAAGGCAAAGGGAAGTGAACCAGGGAAGTCAACTACAGGCCAGGGAAGTGAACCAGGGAAGTCAACTACAGGCCAGGGAGGTCAACTACAGGCCAGGGAAGTCAACTTAAGGCAAAGGGAAGTGAACCAGGGAAGTCAACTTAAGGCAAAGGGAAGTGAACCAGGGAAGTCAACTTAAGGCAAAGGGAAGTGAACCAGGGAAGTCAACTTAAGGCAAAGGGAAGTGAACCAGGGAAGTCAACTTAAGGCCAAAGGGAAGTGAACCAGGGAAGTCAACTACAGGCCAAGGAAGTGAACCAGGGAAGTCAACTACAGGCCAGGGAAGTGAACCAGGGAAGTCAACTAAAGGCCAGGGAAGTGAACCAGGGAAGTCAACTAAAGGCCAGGGAAGTGAACCAGGGAAGTCAACTACAGGCCAGGGAAGTGAACCAGGGAAGTCAACTACAGGCCAGGGAAGTGAACCAGGGAAGTCAACTTAAGGCAAAGGGAAGTGAACCAGGGAAGTCAACTTAAGGCCAAAGAAGTGAACCAGGGAAGTCAACTTAAGGCCAAGGAGGTGAACCAGGGAAGTCAACTAAAGGCCAAAGAAGTGAACCAGGGAAGTCAACTTAAGGCCAAAGAAGTGAACCAGGGAAGTCAACTTAAGGCCAAAGTAGTGAACCAGGGAAGTCAATTTAAGGCCAAAGAAGTGAACCAGGGAAGTCAATTTAAGGCCAAAGAAGTTAACCAGTGAAGTCAACTTAAGGCCAGGGAAGTCAACTAAAGGCCAGGAAGTCAACTAAAGGCCAGGGAAGTCAACTAAAGGCCAGGGAAGTCAACTTAAGGCCAGGGAAGTCAACTACAGGCCAGGGAAGTCAACTACAGGCCAGGGAAGTCAACTAAAGGCCAGGGGAGTGAACCAGGGAAGTCAACTTAAGGCCAGGGAAGTCAACTACAGGCCAGGGAAGTCAACTAAAGGCCAGGGAGGTGAACCAGGGAAGTCAACTACAGGCCAGGGAAGTCAACTAAAGGCCAGGGTAGTGAACCAGGGAAGTCAACTACAGGCCAGGGAAGTGAACCTGGGAAGTCAACTTAAGGCCAGGGAAGTCAACTACAGGCCAGGGAAGTCAACCAGGGAAGTCAACTACAGGCCAGGGAAGTCAACCAGGGAAGTCAACTACAGGCCAGGGAAGTCAACTACAGGCCAGGGAAATGAACCAGGGAAGTGAACTTGACTTCGGGGTGAAGTTTACCCTACTGTAGGTAGATATCTAGGATCAGCTTCCCCTCCCCCAGACCCGACCTTAAACATTAGTGTAGAAAATGCTAAACTGACCCAAGATCAGTGTCTAGAGGGCAACTCCATGAACTTGCGGCCAGATAACGACAGGTTATTATTGCACGCGACGACAGTAGTACCCGAGGACCTTGCATTTTTCACACAGGTGCTGTGGGTGCTCCTTGCTCTGGTCTGAAACATCTAACCCATCAGGTTTCTCCAGAGGTCTCTACACAGAGAAACAGAGGTAACATTAAGCTGTTTAAAACACAGAGAAACACAGGTAACATTAAGCTGTTTAAAACACAGAGAAACACAGGTAACATTAAGCTATTTAAAAACACACTTTACATTAAGTTATTAAAAGCACAATCGATTCAACCTTTTATGTATCCAGGTCCCATTGACGTCAGAGGATCTCTTTTACAAGGGAGTGGCCACCGATATTTTTTTTATTTTTTTCTCCCCAATTTCGTGGTATCCAATTGTTAGTAGTTACTATCTTGTCTCATCGCTACAACTCCCGTACAGGCTCGGGAGAGACGAAGGTCGAGAGCCATGCGTCCTCCGAAACACAACCCAACTGCTTCTTAACACAGCGCGCATCCAACCCGGAAGCCAGCCGGAAGCCAGCCGCACCAATGTGTGAGGAAACACCGTACACCTAGCGAGCTCGTCAGCGTGCACCGCGCCCGGCCCGCCACAGGAGTCGCTAGTGCGCGATGAGAAAAGGATATCCCTACCGGCCAAACCCTCCCTAACCCGGTCGACGCTGGGCCAATTGTGCCTCGCTCCATGTACCTCCCGGTCGCGGCCTGCTGCGACAGAGCCTGGGCTCGAACCCAGAGTCTCTGGTGGCACAGCTAGCACTGCGATGCAGTGCCTTAGACTACTGCACCACCCGGCAGGCCCGGCCACTGATATTTAAAGGGTTTATAAACGGTTAATTATTAGTTTATAAATCAGTAATAAACACTTCAAAGTTACACAATCAGTTGAAATAATGTCCTTGAGACAATAGAACAATAGGATGGAGGTACGTCATGGTAGCCTGGTCTTATATGTAGGCCTATATGCAAGACAACACAAACAGATCTGAGACCAGGCTAATATCATGGATAATAAACAAAATGGAAGTATTTACCTGCTTGTGAGGGTAAACGTTGATGTGGCACTTGATACATTCTTGTCCCATGTTGGCCCAGGAGTTCCCACTCATCCACTTCCTCTTGCATTTAGGGCACTTGTATTCCCCGAAACATCTCTTCTTGCCCTGATATGGGGTCTGGCCTTCCCCTTTCGGCCGAGCCTGGAGACAAAGCATATAGAAGCATTGCACTGAATTTACAGATGAAACAACATCAAATGGGCATATTTCATTTTAGTATACAGAGAGAAGTCTCTGTGCTCAGCAGGCCCTCTACACCCAGGTGCTGCTTTTGGCAGATACAACAAGTACCCAGAAAAACAGTGTAAAAACTGCAAACTGTTAAAAAAAAAATGCGGACCAATCTTCACTTCTATTTATTTGTAATTTGCCGTGAATCAACTAACAATGTTTCACATACGACTTTCTTCGGTGTCACTGAACGACAACTGACGTTACGACCACTGACAATGGTCTTACATTTTAGCAGCCACTCTTATCCAGAGTGACTCGTAGGAAAGTTAAGTGCCTTGCTCAAGAGCACATCGACATATTTTTTACCAAGTCGGGTCAGGGATTCCAACCAGCGACATTTCAGTTTCTGGCCAAATCGCTTAACCGCTACCTGCTATCTTGACTCCAGGTGACGTGACGACCATTGACCGCGGTCTTGACTCTAGGTGGGTCTTGACTCTAGGTGACGTTACGACCACTGACCACTGGTCTTGACTCTAGGTGACGTTATGACCACTGACCGCGGTCTTGACTCTAGGTGGGTCTTGACTCTAGGTGACGTTACGACCACTGACCGTGGTCTTGACTACAGGTGACGTTACGACCACTGACCGCGGTCTTGACTCTAGGTGACGTTATGACCACTGACCGCGGTCTTGACTCTAGGTGGGTCTTGACTCTAGGTGACGTTACGACCACTGACCGTGGTCTTGACTACAGGTGACGTTACAACCACTGACCACTGGTCTTGACTCTAGGTGACGTTATGACCACTGACCGCGGTCTTGACTCTAGGTGGGTCTTGACTCTAGGTGACGTTACGACCACTGACCACTGGTCTTGACTCTAGGTGACGTTATGACCACTGACCGCGGTCTTGACTCTAGGTGACGTTATGACCACTGACCGCGGTCTTGACTCTAGGTGGGTCTTGACTCTAGGTGACGTTACGACCACTGACCGTGGTCTTGACTACAGGTGACGTTATGACCACTGACCACTGGTCTTGAATCTAGGTGACGTTACGACCACTGACCACTGGTCTTGACTCTAGGTGACGTTACAACCACTGACCGCGGTCTTGACTCCAGGTGACGTTACGACCACTGAACTGACCACTGGTTTGACTCTAGGTGACGTTATGACCACTGACCACCGGTCTTGACTCCAGGTGACGTTATGACCACTGACCGCGGTCTTGACTCTAGGTGACGTTATGACCACTGACCACTGGTCTTGACTCAAGGTGACGTTACGACCACTGACCGCGGTCTTGACTCTAGGTGGGTCTTGACTCTAGGTGACGTTACGACCACTGACCACTGGTCTTGACTCTAGGTGACGTTACGACCACTGACCACTGGTCTTGACTCTAGGTGACGTTATGACCACTGACCGCGGTCTTGACTCTATGTGACGTTACGACCACTGACCACTGGTCTTGACTCTAGGTGACGTTATGACCACTGACCGAGGTCTTGACTCTAGGTGGGTCTTGACTCTAGGTGACGTTATGACCACTGACCACTGGTCTTGACTCTAGGTGGGTCTTGACTCTAGGTGACGTTACGACCACTGACCACTGGTCTTGACTCTAGGTGACGTTATGCCCACTGGTCTTGACTCTAGGTGACGTTACGACCACTGACCGCGGTCTTGACTCTAGATGACGCTATGACCACTGACCGCGGTCTTGACTCTAGGTGACGTTATGACCACTGACCACTGGTCTTGACTCTAGGTGACGTTATGACCACTGACCGCGGTCTTGACTCTAGGTGGGTCTTGACTCCAGGTGACGTTATGACCACTGACCACTGGTCTTGACTCTAGGTGGGTCTTGACTCTAGGTGGGTCTTGACTCTAGGTGACGTTACGACCACTGACCACTGGTCTTGACTCTAGGTGACGTTACGACCACTGACCACTGGTCTTGACTCTAGGTGACGTTATGACCACTGACCACTGGTCTTGACTCTAGGTGACGTTACGACCATTGACCACTGGTCTTGACTCTAGGTGATGTTACTACCACTGACCGCGGTCTTGACTCTAGGTGGGTCTTGACTCTAAGTGACGTTTCGACCACTGACCACTGGTCTTGACTCTAGGTGACGTTATGACCACTGACCGCGGTCTTGACTCCAGGTGACGTTACGACCACTGACCGCGGTCTTGACTCCAGGTGACGTTACGACCACTGACCACTGGTCTTGACTCTAGGTGACGTTATGACCACTGACCGCGGTCTTGACTCTAGGTGACGTTATAACCACTGACCACTGGTCTTGACTCTAGGTGACGTTATGACCACTGACCGCGGTCTTGACTCTAGGTGGGTCTTGACTCTAGGTGACGTTACGACCACTGACCACTGGTCTTGACTCTAGGTGGGTCTTGACTCTAGGTGACGTTACGACCACTGACCACTGGTCTTGACTCTAGGTGACGTTATGACCACTGGTCTTGACTCTAGGTGACGTTACGACCACTGACCGCGGTCTTGACTCTAGATGACGTTATGACCACTGACCGCGGTCTTGACTCTAGGTGACGTTATGACCACTGACCACTGGTCTTGACTCTAGGTGACGTTATGACCACTGACCGCGGTCTTGACTCTAGGTGGGTCTTGACTCCAGGTGACGTTATGACCACTGACCACTGGTCTTGACTCTAGGTGACGTTACGACCACTGACCACTGGTCTTGACTCTAGGTGACGTTATGACCACTGACCACTGGTCTTGACTCTAGGTGACGTTACGACCATTGACCACTGGTCTTGACTCTAGGTGATGTTACTACCACTGACCGCGGTCTTGACTCTAGGTGGGTCTTGACTCTAAGTGACGTTTCGACCACTGACCGCGGTCTTGACTCTAGGTGACGTTATGACCACTGACCACTGGTCTTGACTCTAGGTGACGTTTCGACCACTGACCACTGGTCTTGACTCTAGGTGACGTTATGACCTCTGACCGCGGTCTTGACTCTAGGTGACGTTACGACCACTGACCACTGGTCTTGACACTAGGTGACGTTACGACCATTGACCACTGGTCTTGACTCTAGGTGACGTCACGACCACTGACCACTGGTCTTGACTCTAGGTGGGTCTTGACTCTAGGCGACGTTATGACCACTGACCACTGGTCTTGACTCTAGGTGACGTTACGACCATTGACCACTGGTCTTGACTCTAGGTGACGTCACGACCACTGACCGCGGTCTTGACTCTAGGTGACGTTACGACCACTGACCACTGGTCTTGACTCTAGTTGACGTTACAACCACTGACCGCGGTCTTGACTCTAGGTGACGTTACGACCACTGACCACTGGTCTTGACTCTTGGTCCACATATTGTATATTTAGAAATACATTACATTGCCAAATGCACATAATGTGTATCAATCCAATTGCCTCCCATCACTTTAGCAGGAGGAGATAACATATTGGGTTTCTCAACTTAGGCAGAAGGGGATAACATATTGGGTTTCTCAACTTTAGCAGGGAGGGATAACATATTGTGTTTCTCAACTTTAGCAGGAGGAGATAACATTGTGTTTCTCAACTTTAGCAGGGAGGAGATAACAATGCGTTTCTCAACTTTAGCAGGAGGAGATAACATATTGGGTTTCTGTGGAGCATTGCCAGCTCAAATCACTGAAGCAGAATTATGAAGAGATTTGATAACAGCCTCGTCGGTGGTTAAGATGAAGGGAAAAGCAGCTCATAATCACATTGAATGTTAGTGTAAGTTTCTGTCAAACTGCATATTGAGAAATAAGGCAGTATCCCCTATGGACCACTATTCACTATATAGAGCACTACTTCTGACCAGAGTCCTATGGACCCCTAATCACTATATAGAACACTACTTCTGACCAGAGTCCTATGGACCCCTGTTCACTATATAGAGCACTACTTCTGACCAGAGTCCTATGGACCCCTATTCACTATATAGAGCACTACTTCTGACCAGAGTCCTATGGACCCCTAATCACTATATAGAGCACTACTTCTGACCAGAGTCCTATGGACCCCTAATCACTATATAGAGCACTACTTCTGACCAGAGTCCTATGGACCCCTAATCACTATATAGAGCACTACTTCTGACCAGAGTCCTATGGACCCTTAATCACTATATAGAACACAACTTCTGACCAGAGTCCTATGGACCCCTAATCACTATATAGAACACTACTTCTGACCAGAGTCCTATGGACCCCTAATCACTATATAGAGCACTACTTCTGACCAGAGTCCTATGGACCCCTATTCACTATATAGAGCACTACTTCTGACCAGAGTCCTATGGACCCCTAATCACTATATAGAGCACAACTTCTGACCAGAGTCCTATGGACCCCTGTTCACTATATAGAGCACTACTTCTGACCAGAGTCCTATGGACCCCTAATCACTATATAGAGCACTACTTCTGACCAGAGTCCTATGGACCCCTATTCACTATATAGAACACAACTTCTGACCAGAGTCCTATGGACCCCTAATCACTATATAGAACACAACTTCTGACCAGAGTCCTATGGACCCCTATTCACTATATAGAACACTACTTCTGACCAGAGTCCTATGGACCTCTATTCACTATATAGAACACTACTCAAAGTGAGTTCTTATAGAACATGAAGTGAGTTCCAATAGAACATGAAGTGAGTTCCAATAGAACATGAAGTGAGTTCCAATAGAACATGAAGTGAGTTCCAATAGAACATGAAGTGAGTTCCAATAGAACATGAAGTGAGTTCCTATAGAACATGAAGTGAGTTCCTATAGAACATGAAGTGAGTTCCTATAGAACATGAAGTGAGTTCCTATAGAACAAGGAGTGAGTTCCTATAGAACATGAAGTGAGTTCCCATAGAACATGAAGTGAGTTCCGATAGAACATGAAGTGAGTTCCGATAGAACATGAAGTGAGTTCCGATAGAACATGAAGTGAGTTCCTATAGAACATGAAGTGAGTTCCCATAGAACATGAAGTGAGTTCCTATAGAACATGAAGTGAGTTCCTATAGAACATGAAGTGAGTTCCTATAGAACAAGGAGTGAGTTCCTATAGAACAAGGAGTGAGTTCCTATAGAACAAGGAGTGAGTTCCTATAGAACATGAAGTGAGTTCCCATAGAACATGAAGTGAGTTCCTATAGAACATGAAGTGAGTTCCTATAGAACATGAAGTGAGTTCCTATAGAACATGAAGTGAGTTCCTATAGAACATGAAGTGAGTTCCCATAGAACATGAAGTGAGTTCCTATAGAACATGAAGTGAGTTCCTATAGAACATGAAGTGAGTTCCTATAGAACATGAAGTGAGTTCCTATAGAACATGAAGTGAGTTCCCATAGAACATGAAGTTAGTTCCAATAGAACATGAAGTGAGTTCCTATAGAACAAGGAGTGAGTTCCTATAGAACAAGGAGTGAGTTCCTATAGAACATGAAGTGAGTTCCTATAGAACATGAAGTGAGTTCCTATAGAACAAGGAGTGAGTTCCTATAGAACAAGGAGTGAGTTCCTATAGAACACGAAGTGAGTTCCAATAGAACACGAAGTGAGTTCCAATAGAACATGAAGTTAGTTCCAATAGAACATGAAGTGAGTTCCTATAGAACAAGGAGTGAGTTCCTATAGAACAAGGAGTGAGTTCCTATAGAACAAGGAGTGAGTTCCTATAGAACATGAAGTGAGTTCCTATAGAACACGAAGTGAGTTCCAATAGAACACGAAGTGAGTTCCAATAGAACATGAAGTGAGTTCCTATAGAACACGAAGTGAGTTCCAATAGAACACGAAGTGAGTTCCAATAGAACATGAAGTGAGTTCCAATAGAACATGAAGTGAGTTCCTATAGAACATGAAGTGAGTTCCTATAGAACATGAAGTGAGTTCCTATAGAACATGAAGTGAGTTCCCATAGAACATGAAGTGAGTTCCTATAGAACACAAAGTGAGTTCCAATAGAACATGAAGTGAGTTCCTATAGAACATGAAGTGAGTTCCTATAGAACAAGGAGTAAGTTCCTATAGAACAAGGAGTGAGTTCCTATAGAACATGAAGTGAATTCCTATAGAACATGGAGTTCTCTAGTTCTATGGAGTGTTCTATGGTCCAGCTATGCTCCCTGAGGAGCATAGCGGAGGCCCAGCCCAGTGATGGACCAATCACAGCCCTCCTCCTCTACAGGACACATACCTCAGCCTCTCTGTCATCCTTCCCTCCCAGCTGGCCTCTGTCGGCCAATCAGGACTTGGGGTGGGGGGAGGGGGGGGGAGGAAATCAACCCCAGATGAGCTTCACTCCACTTGTATAACTGGAGAAAAATCCTAAACCCAACATAAAGAAATTATTTCAACATCGACTGGTTTAAATTAAAAACACCCCTTCGGAGGTTAAAGGAGGTGGGGCAACCAGCCAAATGACATTGATCTGTTGTCATTAGGACTCCCTCAGAGCAGAGACAAACCTTTCTAGGAATGAATATGAGTGTTGGTTTTCTGCAGCCAATTATCACAGTAACAGTGAATATATTTCAAAATGTGATTAAATACATTGTACCCCACTTTTTCAATACATTTATCCATCCAACACGTTGCATTCTATATGCAAACTCCAAGAACAGTCCCCTTGTTGTTCTGATGCCAGGTGCTGTCTGTAGTTAGTGATGATGGCCTGTATCCTATCTCACCACTCTCTCATCAGCCCAGTTACAGACTGCGTCCCAAATGGTACTGTATCCCCTATTTAGTCCACTACTTTTGACAGATAGGGAATTTGGAGGGAATAGGGTTCCATTTGGAGGGAATAGGGTATCATTTGGAAGGAATAGGGTTCCATTTGGAAGGAATAGGGTTCCATTTGGAAGGAATAGGGTTCCATTTGGAAGGAATAGGGTTCCATTTGGAGGGAATAGGGTACCATTTGGAGGGAATAGGGTTCCATTTGGAGGGAATAGGGTTCCATTTGGAGGGAATAGGGTACCATTTGGAAGGAATAGGGTTCCATTTGGAGGGAATAGGGTTCCATTTGGAAGGAATAGGGTTCCATTTGGAAGGAATAGGGTTCCATTTGGAGGGAATAGGGTTCCATTTGGAAGGAATAGGGTTCCATTTGGAGGGAATAGGGTTCCATTTGGAGGGAATAGGGTTCCATTTGGAAGGAATAGGGTTCCATTTGGAGGGAATAGGGTTCCATTTGGAGGGAATAGGGTTCCATTTGGAGAGAATAGGGTTCCATTTGGAAGGAATAGGGTTCCATTTGGAAGGAATAGGGTACCATTTGGAAGGAATAGGGTTCCATTTGGAGGGAATAGGGTTCCATTTGGAGGGAATAGGGTACCATTTGGAGGGAATCGGGTTCCATTTGGAAGGAATAGGGTACCATTTGGAAGGAATAGGGTTCCATTTGGAGGGAATAGGGTTCCATTTGGAAGGAATAGGGTTCCATTTGGAAGGAATAGGGTTCCATTTGGAGGGAATAGGGTTCCATTTGGAAGGAATAGGGTTCCATTTGGAGGGAATAGGGTTCCATTTGGAGGGAATAGGGTTCCATTTGGAGGGAATAGGGTTCCATTTGGAGGGAATAGGGTTCCATTTGGAAGGAATAGGGTTCCATTTGGAGGGAATAGGGTTCCATTTGGAGGGAATAGGGTTCCATTTGGAGAGAATAGGGTTCCATTTGGAAGGAATAGGGTTCCATTTGGAAGGAATAGGGTACCATTTGGAAGGAATAGGGTTCCATTTGGAGGGAATAGGGTTCCATTTGGAGGGAATAGGGTACCATTTGGAGGGAATCGGGTTCCATTTGGAAGGAATAGGGTACCATTTGGAAGGAATAGGGTTCCATTTGGAGGGAATAGGGTTCCATTTGGAAGGAATAGGGTTCCATTTGGAAGGAATAGGGTTCCATTTGGAGGGAATAGGGTTCCATTTGGAAGGAATAGGGTTCCATTTGGAGGGAATAGGGTTCCATTTGGAGGGAATAGGGTTCCATTTGGAGGGAATAGGGTTCCATTTGGAAGGAATAGGGTACCATTTGGAAGGAATAGGGTACCATTTGGAAGGAATAGGGTACCATTTGGAGGGAATAGGGTTCCATTTGGAGGGAATAGGGTTCCATTTGGAGGGAATAGGGTTCCATTTGGAGGGAATAGGGTTCCATTTGGAAGGAATAGGGTACCATTTGGAAGGAATAGGGTTCCATTTGGAAGGAATAGGGTTCCATTTGGAAGGAATAGGGTTCCATTTGGAGGGATTAGGGTTCCATTTGGAGGGATTAGGGTTCCATTTGGAAGGAATATGGTTCCATTTGGAGGGAATAGGATTCCATTTGGAGGGAATATGGTTCATTTGGGAGGAATAGGGTTCATTTGGGAGGAATAGGGTTCATTTTGGAGGAATAGGGTTCCATTTGGAGGGAATAGGGTTCATTTGGGAGGGAATAGGGTTCCATTTGGGAGGAAAAGGAATTCCATTTGGGAGGAATAGGGTTCATTTTGGAGGAATAGGGTTCCATTTGGAGGGAATAGGGTTCATTTGGGAGGGAATAGGGTTCATTTGGGAGGAATAGGGTTCATTTGGGAGGAATAGGGTTCATTTGGGAGGAATAGGGTTCCATTTGGGACAGCCCAGAGAGAGAGAAAGAGCCATGATCTTCCTGCTGCCGGAGGAAACAGATTTCCCTCCACACAGCAAAACACACAGTGTCACACATATGGTGTCAAAGAGCACTGAACACTTCACAGTTTCCACCCGGTCCAATGAAGTGCATGGCACGGACAGGGACAACTGATGAAAGACGCACAAAAGCTGACAAGAGACAATCTCTTAAAATGTCCTGAGAATGCAATAGGATGGCTACAGTATTCTATAACCTGTGTAGGGTAAATGAAGATCTCCTCAAACAGTAGGTAAGGTTTCCATCCAATTAGAGACAGATTTTCATGCAAATATTCAAGAATATGCTAATTATTCCCACCCAATTAGCGACAGATTTCCATGCAAATATTCAAGAATATGCAAAAAATTTCCATCCAATTAGCGACAGATTTTCATGCAAATATTCAAGAATATGCAAATTTTCCCACCAGTAGTGTGTTTCTACCAAGCTGACTTGTTTGACGATGTAGTGAACACAAAATGTACTTTTTCGCTTAAGTTTTCATGCACCGAATAATAATAAAAAATTCAAATGTGTTTTCATCGCATTTTTAACTCTACTGAGATTTTTGTTAAATAGCTAAATCTGTCTACTCTGGTCTTGGCACGTGTGCTCTAGCCAACAGCTCACAGATACAGTAGGCTGTGAGGGTAGGCTACTCTACATGATGAGATTATTATGGATAAGAGCAAGAATTTTATTTGTCAGAATGCGAAGCCAAGCATCGATCATCATGTCACCATGAATAAGACCCTGGATATTTATTGTAAATCAGCATCAAGCTCATCACCGTAAACTTTCCCCTGTGAAGTTCATCATAACGTATTTCATCTGTAGCCTAATAAACTGCATGGTTTCCTGAGTCGTAGTGGGAGGACCACACAACATATAAAATCTAATTGTATTAGTCACATGCGCCAAATATAAAAAGTGTAGACCTTACAGTGAAATGCTTACTTACGAGCTCCTAATCAACAATGCAGTAAAAAAACACCTGGATAAGAATAAGAAATTAAAGTAAAAAGTAGGTATAGAGCAGTAGTAACATAACAATAGCGAAGCGAATAACAAGATATACAGGGGCTATGTCACGCCTTGGTCTTAGTATTTTGTGTTTTCTTTAATTATTTGGTCAGGCCAGGGTGTGACATGGGTTATTGTGGTGTGTTTTTGTCTTAGGGATTTTTGTGGGGTGTCTAAGTAGTCTAGGGCTGCCTGAGGCGGTTCTCAATCAGAGTCAGGTGTTTATCGTTGTCTCTGATTGGGAACCATATTTAGGCAGCCATATTCTGTGAGTGTTTTGGTGGGTGATTGTTCCTGTCTTTGTGTTTGCACCAGACAGGCTGTATCGGTTTTCACGTTTCATTATTTTGTAGCTTGTATTGTTTTATCCTTCATTAAAAATATATCATGAATCATCATCACGCTGCATTTTGGTCCGATCCTTGTTCTACCTCTTCGTCAGAGGAGGAGATAGAAGAACGCTGTAACAGGCTACCGGTACAGAGTCAATGTGGAGGCTATATACAGGGGGTACCGGTACAGAGTCAATGTGGAGGCTATATACAGGGGGTACCGGTACAGAGTCAATGTGGAGGCTATATACAGGGTATTACGGTACAGAGTCAATGTGGAGGCTATATACAGGGTATTACGGTACAGAGTCAATGTGGAGGCTATATACAGGGGGTACCGGTACAGAGTCAATGTGGAGGCTATATACAGGGTATTACGGTACAGAGTCAATGTGGAGGCTATATACAGGGGGTACTGGTACAGAGTCAATGTGGAGGCTATATACAGGGGGTACCGGTACAGAGTCAATGTGGAGGCTATATACAGGGTGTTAAGGTACAGAGTCAATGTGGAGGCTATATACAGGGTGTACCGGTACAGAGTCAATGTGGAGGCTATATACAGGGGGTACCGGTACAGAGTCAATGTGGAGGCTATATACAGGGTATTACGGTACAGAGTCAATGTGGAGGCTATATACAGGGTATTACGGTACAGAGTCAATGTGGAGGCTATATACAGGGGGTACCGGTACAGAGTCAATGTGGAGGCTATATACAGGGTATTACGGTACAGAGTCAATGTGGAGGCTATATACAGGGGGTACTGGTACAGAGTCAATGTGGAGGCTATATACAGGGGGTACCGGTACAGAGTCAATGTGGAGGCTATATACAGGGTGTTAAGGTACAGAGTCAATGTGGAGGCTATATACAGGGTGTACCGGTACAGAGTCAATGTGGAGGCTATATACAGGGGGTACCGGTACAGAGTCAATGTGGAGGCTATATACAGGGTGTACCGGTACAGAGTCAATGTGGAGGCTATATACAGGGGGTACCAGTACCAAGTCAATGTGGAGGCTATATACAGGGGGTACCAGTACAGAGTCAATGTGGAGGCTATATACAGGGGGTACCAGTACAGAGTCAATGTGGAGGCTATATACAGGGGGTACCGGTACAGAGTCAATGTGGAGGCTATATACAGGGTGTACCGGTACAGAGTCAATGTGGAGGCTATATACAGGGGGTACCAGTACAGAGTCAATGTGGAGGCTATATACAGGGGGTACCAGTACAGAGTCAATGTGGAGGCTATATACAGGGGGTACCAGTACAAAGTCAATGTGGAGGCTATATACAGGGGGTACCAGTACAGAGTCAATGTGGAGGCTATATATAGGGGGTACCGGTACAGAGTCAATGTGGAGGCTATATACAGGAGGTACCAGTACAGAGTCAATGTGGAGGCTATATACAGGGGGTACCAGTACAGAGTCAATGTGGAGGCTATATACAGGGGGTACCGGTACAGAGTCAATGTGGAGGCTATATACAGGGGGTACCGGTACAGAGTCAATGTGGAGGCTATATACAGGGGGTACAGGTACAGAGTCAATGTGGAGGCTATATACAGGGGGTACCGGTACAGAGTCAATGTGGAGGCTATATACAGGGGGTACCGGTACAGAGTCAATGTGGAGGCTATATACAGGAGGTACCAGTACAGAGTCAATGTGGAGGCTATATACAGGGGGTACCAGTATAGAGTCAATGTGGAGGCTATATACAGGGGGTACCGGTACAGAGTCAATGTGGAGGCTATATACAGGGTATTACGGTACAGAGTCAATGTGGAGGCTATATACAGGGTATTACGGTACAGAGTCAATGTGGAGGCTATATACAGGGGGTACCGGTACAGAGTCAATGTGGAGGCTATATACAGGGTATTACGGTACAGAGTCAATGTGGAGGCTATATACAGGGGGTACTGGTACAGAGTCAATGTGGAGGCTATATACAGGGGGTACCGGTACAGAGTCAATGTGGAGGCTATATACAGGGTGTTAAGGTACAGAGTCAATGTGGAGGCTATATACAGGGTGTACCGGTACAGAGTCAATGTGGAGGCTATATACAGGGGGTACCGGTACAGAGTCAATGTGGAGGCTATATACAGGGTGTACCGGTACAGAGTCAATGTGGAGGCTATATACAGGGGGTACCAGTACAGAGTCAATGTGGAGGCTATATACAGGGGGTACCAGTACAGAGTCAATGTGGAGGCTATATACAGGGGGTACCAGTACAGAGTCAATGTGGAGGCTATATACAGGGGGTACCGGTACAGAGTCAATGTGGAGGCTATATACAGGGTGTACCGGTACAGAGTCAATGTGGAGGCTATATACAGGGGGTACCAGTACAGAGTCAATGTGGAGGCTATATACAGGGGGTACCAGTACAGAGTCAATGTGGAGGCTATATACAGGGGGTACCAGTACAGAGTCAATGTGGAGGCTATATATAGGGGGGTACCGGTACAGAGTCAATGTGGAGGCTATATACAGGAGGTACCAGTACAGAGTCAATGTGGAGGCTATATACAGGGGGTACCAGTACAGAGTCAATGTGGAGGCTATATACAGGGGGTACCGGTACAGAGTCAATGTGGAGGCTATATACAGGGGGTACTGGTACAGAGTCAATGTGGAGGCTATATACAGGGGGTACCGGTACAGAGTCAATGTGGAGGCTATATACAGGGGGTACCGGTACAGAGTCAATGTGGAGGCTATATACAGGGGGTACCAGTACAGAGTCAATGTGGAGGCTATATACAGGGGGGTACCGGTACAGAGTCAATGTGGAGGCTATATACAGGGGGTACTGGTACAGAGTCAATGTGGAGGCTATATACAGGGGGTACCGGTACAGAGTCAATGTGGAGGCTATATACAAGGGGTACCGGTACAGTCAATGTGGAGGCTATATACAGGGGGTACCAGTACAGAGTCAATGTGGAGGCTATATACAGGGGGTACCGGTACAGAGTCAATGTGCGGGGGCACCGGTTAGTTGAGGTAATACAGTGGGGCAAAAAAGTATTTAGTCAGCCACCAATTGTGCAAGTTCTCCCACTTAAAAAGATGAGAGAGGCCTGTAATTTTCATCATAGGTACATTTCAAATATGACAGAAAAAATTTGAAAAAAATCCAGAAAATCACATTGTTGTCACGCCTTGGTCTTAGTATTTTGTGTTTTCTTTAATTATTTGTTCAGGCCAGGGTGTGACATGGGTTTGTGTGTTGTGTTTCGTATTGGGGTTTGTAGTATTTGGGATCGCGGCTGATTAGGGGTGTTGTATAGGCTTGGCTGCCTGAGGCGGTTCTCAATCAGCAGTCAGGTGCTTCTCGTTGCCTCTGATTGGGAACCGTATTTAGGTAGCCTGAGTTCGCTTTGTATTTCGTGGTGATTGTTCCTGTCTCTGTGTAGTGTTCACCAGATAGGCTGTAATAGGTTTCACGTTCCGTTTGTTGTTTTCGTATTTATTTAGTTATTTCATGTATCGCCGTTTTCTTTATTAAAGATCATGATTAACCACCACGCTGCATTTCGGTCCGACTCTCTTTCGACAAACGAAGAACGCCGTTACACTATTGTAGGATTTTTAATGAATTTATTTGCAAATTATGGTGGAAAATAAGTATTATTATTTTTATATTATTATTATATTATTATTATTATTATTATTATTATATTATTATTATTATTATATTATTATTATTATTATTATTATTATTATTATTATTATTATATTATTATTATTATTATTATTATTATTATTATTATTATATTATTATTATTATTATTATTATTATTATTATTATTATTATTATTATTATTATTATTATTATTATTATATTATTATTATTATTATTATTATATTATTATTATTATTATATTATTATTATTATTATTATTATTATTATTATTATATTATTATTATTATTATTATTATTATTATTATTATTATTATTATTATTATTATTATTATTATTATTATTATTATTATTATTATTATTATTATTATTATTATTATTATTATTATTATATTATTATTATTATTATATTATTATTATTATTATATTATTATTATTATTATTATTATTATTATTATTATTATTATTATTATTATTATTATTATATATATATATATATATGTATAGCTTAGCATCTGCTTTATCTGACCACTTTTTAATTGATTTAGTCACTGGTGCTTCCTGCTTTAATTTTTTGCTTTTAGCAGGAATCAGGAGGATAGAATTATGGTCAGAATTGCCAAATGGAGGGCGAGGGAGAGCTTTGTATGCATCTCTGTGTGTGGAGTACAGGTGGTCCAGAGTTTTTCTTCCTCTGGTTGCACATATGCTGATAGAAATTAGGTGAAACTGATTTAAGTTTCCCTGCATTAAAGTCCCCGGCCACTAGGAGCGCCACCTCTTTTCCTGTTTGCTTATGGCGGAATGCAGCTCAATGAGTGCTGTTTTAGTGCCAGCATCGGTCTGTGGTGGTATGTAGACAGTTACGAAAAATACAGATGAAAATTCTCTAGAAATATAGTGTGGTCTACAGCTTATTATGAGATGTTCTACCTCTTCCTTAGATATCATGCACCAGCTGTTATTTACAAAAATACACCCTTGCAGCGTAGCTGTATGTTGATAGTGTCGTCGTTCAGCCACGTCTCTGTGAAACATAAGATATTATAGTTTTTAATGTCCCATTGGTAGTTTAATCTTCCACGTAGGTCATCTATTTTATTGTCCAAAGTTTGCACGTGTGCTAGCAGAATGGAAGGAAGTGGGGGTTTAATTCCATCGTCTACGAATTCTCAGAAAGCAGCTCGCCCTCCGGACCCTTTTTCTCCGCCTCCTCTTCACGCAAATGTGTAATAGGTATCAACTTGATAAATCTGGTTTTCTTTAGCAACGACTATTTTGAAAACGTTAACTGGGTCAATAAAGACAGCTCCATGTGATAGACTATCCTGGGTCCATAAAGACAGCTCCATGTGATAGACTATCCTGGGTCCATAAAGACAGCTCTATGTGATAGACTATCCTGGGTCCATAAAGACAGCTCTATGTGATAGACTATCCTGGGTCCATAAAGACAGCTCCATGTGATAGACTATCCTGGGTCCATAAAGACAGCTCCATGTGATAGACTATCCTGGGTCCATAAAGACAGCTCCATGTGATAGACTATCCTGGGTCCATAAAGACAGCTCTATGTGATAGACTATCCATAAAGACAGCTCTATGTGATAGACTATCCTGGGTCCTGGAGGGCAGGTAGCCTAGTGGTTAGAGTGTAGGGACGGCAGGTAGTCTAGTGGTTAGAGTGTAGGGACGGCAGGTAGCCTAGTGTTTAGAGTGTAGGGTCGGCAGGTAGTCTAGTGGTTAGAGTGTAGGGACGGCAGGTAGCCTAGTGGTTAGAGTGTAGGGACGGCAGGTAGCCTAGTGGTTAGAGTGTAGGGACGGCAGGTAGCCTAGTGGTTAGAGTGTAGGGACGGCAGGTAGTCTAGTGGTTAGAGTGTAGGGACGGCAGGTAGCCTAGTGTTTAGAGTGTAGGGTCGGCAGGTAGTCTAGTGGTTAGAGTGTAGGGACGGCAGGTAGCCTAGTGGTTAGAGTGTAGGGACGGCAGGTAGCCTAGTGGTTAGAGTGTAGGGACGGCAGGTAGCCTAGTGGTTAGAGTGTAGGGACGGTAGGTAGCCTAGTGGTTAGAGTGTTGGGACGGCAGGTAGACTAGTGGTTAGAGTGTAGGGACGGCAGGTAGCCTAGTGGTTAGAGTGTAGGGACGGCAGGTAGTCTAGTGGTTAGAGTGTAGGGACGGCAGGTAGTCTAGTGGTTAGAGTGTAGGGAGGGCAGGTAGTCTAGTGGTTAGAGTGTAGGGGCGGCAGGTAGCCTAGTGGTTAGAGTGTAGGGACGGCAGGTAGCCTAGTGGTTAGAGTGTAGGGACGGCAGGTAGTCTAGTGGTTAGAGTGTAGGGACGGCAGGTAGTCTAGTGGTTAGAGTGTAGGGACGGCAGGTAGACTAGTGGTTAGAGTGTAGGGGCGGCAGGTAGCCTAGGGGTTAGAGTGTAGGGACGGCAGGTAGCCTAGTGGTTAGAGTGTAGTGACGGCAGGTAGTCTAGTGGTTAGAGTGTAGGGACGGCAGGTAGCCTAGTGGTTAGAGTGTAGGGACGGCAGGTAGCCTAGTGGTTAGAGTGTAGGGACGGCAGGTAGCCTAGTGATTAGAGTGTAGGGGACGGCAGGTAGCCTAGTGGCTAGAGCGTAGGGGCGGCAGGTAGCCTACCGGTTAGAGTGTAGGGACGGTAGGTAGCCTAGTGGTTAGAGTGTAGGGGCGGTACATAGCCTAGTGGTTAGAGTGTAGGGACGGCAGGTAGCTTAGTGGTTAGAGTGTAGGGATGGTACGTAGCCAAGTGGTTAGAGCGTAGGGGCGGTAAGGTAGCCTAGTGGTTAGAGTGTAGGGACGGCAGGTAGTCTAGTGGTTAGAGTGTAGGGACGGCAGGTAGACTAGTGGTTAGAGTGTAGGGGCGGCAGGTAGCCTAGGGGTTAGAGTGTAGGGACGGCAGGTAGCCTAGTGGTTAGAGTGTAGTGACGGCAGGTAGTCTAGTGGTTAGAGTGTAGGGACGGCAGGTAGCCTAGTGGTTAGAGTGTAGGGACGGCAGGTAGCCTAGTGGTTAGAGTGTAGGGACGGCAGGTAGCCTAGTGATTAGAGTGTAGGGGACGGCAGGTAGCCTAGTGGCTAGAGCGTAGGGGCGGCAGGTAGCCTACCGGTTAGAGTGTAGGGACGGTAGGTAGCCTAGTGGTTAGAGTGTAGGGGCGGTACATAGCCTAGTGGTTAGAGTGTAGGGACGGCAGGTAGCTTAGTGGTTAGAGTGTAGGGATGGTACGTAGCCAAGTGGTTAGAGCGTAGGGGCGGTAAGGTAGCCTAGTGGTTAGAGTGTAGGGACGGTACATAGCCTAGTGGTTAGAGTGTAGGGACGGCAGGTAGCTTAGTGGTTAGAGCGTAGGGGCGGTAAGGTAGCCTAGTGGTTAGAGTGTAGGGGCGGTACATAGCCTAGTGGTTAGAGTGTAGGGACGGCAGGTAGCTTAGTGGTTAGAGTGTAGGGGTGGTACGTAGCCAAGTGGTTAGAGCGTAGGGGCGGTAAGGTAGCCTAGTGGTTAGAGTGTAGGGACGGTAGGTAGCTTAGTGGTTAGAGTGTAGGGATGGTACGTAGCCTAGTGGTTAGAGCGTAGGGGCGGTAAGGTAGCCTAGTGGTTAGAGTGTAGGGATGGTACGTAGCCAAGTGGTTAGAGCGTAGGGGCGGTAAGGTAGCCTAGTGGTTAGAGTGTAGGGACGGTAGGTAGCTTAGTGGTTAGAGTGTAGGGATGGTACGTAGCCTAGTGGTTAGAGTGTAGGGACGGTAGGTAGCTTAGTGGTTAGAGTGTAGGGATGGTACGTAGCCTAGTGGTTAGAGCGTTCGACTAGTAACCGAAAGGTTGCAAGATCGAATTCCTGAGCTGACAAGGTACAAATCTGTATTTTCTGCAACAAGGCAGTTAACCTACTGTTCCTAGGCTGTCATTGAAAATAAGAATTTGTTCTTATTAACGGACTTGCCTGGTTAAATAAAGGTAAAAAAAAAATTAAAAGGCTGTTGTTGGACATTAAAAGGTGAAACATCTCAAATATGATTTATTTCTCTGCTTGGAGATCAATGTGATGATTGTAAATCAGAAAGAAACCAAACCAGATGTACATATAAATCAAAATATACATATTTTCATGATTCATGTTTGACTGACTGCTTGGTTTGAACGTGTAACAGCTTCAACTTGGGAACATGAGGCATCATTCATTCTGTTATTAACAAACTACATGTCTGCTCTGATGTTTCAAAGCATGAGCACACACAAGATGCAGAAACCTTGATGAATGCAGCAAACTCCCAAGTCCTTCCAAAACCGAAGCGATACAGACAAGAGCGAGTCCTTTCTCAACTACAGCCGCGGACAGATTTGTTTCTTCAGTGGATGGTCGGAGGTCTGGAACATAATTGCAAATCATTTGTAGACTGCAAATTGATACAAGAAGCCCAAACAGATATAATATTTGAGTAAAACTATCATTTTAAACCGGTTTTCTTCGTTTGGTGCCTAATGTACAGAACCATGGCCCACTTCCTTATTCCTGCCTGGTGAGAGAAAGGGCCTGGCCCCCCTCAGCATCTGGGAACCATCATGATAAACAATGGTCTCTCTCTCTCTCTCTCTCTCTCTCTCAAGAAAATTGTACTTGATCAAATTGTTATTTGTATATTTAAAGTTTTCTAAAAAAATCTCAAACAACAGCCTCAACAGATTGGCTCTTAAGGATTAAGGGCATTTATATTCTGAGAATCACAATACGTCACTTGTGGGTAGTGCCAATAAAATAGCTATAACATATGGCCATGAGCACCCTTGGGACAAATAAACACTCCAGTAAACCTGATACATGTTATATGTTTTGTGTTCATGGGAAGACATACAAACAGTATTACCTAGGTAACCAACTGACATCCCACCTGAACCAGATGACAAGTCCACAATGACTAAAGTCCTCCTTCTCTCTACTTTTTCAATGCCTCTTGGTACTCTATGGACTGGTTTCCCGGACACAGATTAAGTTCTGGACTGAGCTGTTTAGCTCAGGACGAGGTTTAACTGTGTCCTAAAATCTGTGAACTTTAAAATCTCACATAATTGCATAATTTACGTTACATGCCTCTCTGTTCACGAGAGATAACTGTCTAACTGGTACCTGTAGTCCCCGACAGACAACAACACCAGGAGATGAAATGTACTATAATATATAAAAACCAAACACAGCAACTAGATAGGCCCTTCCTTTTGTCCTGCAGCACATGTACAGCTGTTCTTTCTGGGCCGTTAGCGCCAAGGTATGTTGTTAAAGGTTTACTTCATAACAACCATTAGACATTGCTAATGCAAAATACCACAAACCCCGCTAGTATGTTACTGAAACAATCACACATCAGAATCAGTCTTCAGGTTGAAAATGGATCAATCCTCCCCACTCTCTACATGGGTGTCTAAAGTCCTGTCTATGTGACGCTATAAAGGCAGTATTTTCCCAAAGGCAAAGCCACACACACACACACACACACACACACACACACACACACACACACACACACACACACACACACACACACACACACACACACACACGCACACACGCACGCACACACACACGAGAAGCTTCTCATTTCCAGTTAATTGAAGCAGGTTGTGTCCTGTTTGGCATTTCCCCTTACTATTCATGATTTGAGTGCAGTCTGCTGAAAGGAAACTACAAGGCACACACACACACACACACACACACACACACACACACACACACACACACACACACACACACACACACACACACACACACACACACACACACACACACACAGAGGAGTTGACTGTTTAACTTAACACTAGATTACACTCCATCTTTTCCTTAACTTTTAACCCAAAAATGTGAATTTTGGTTGGGTCACCTGAAAAGGAACATATTTTCAGCTTCTAGTTTGTTTCTTTAAAGGGTTTAATTCAGCTTTTAATACATATTACAAGTGCAATGCTTTTTAATCAGAGAAGGATAAGAACAAAGTATGTTTGTTTATGTTGTGATGATACAGTCTGTCCCTTGTTTCCATGGATACTATACCTTCTTCCTAAAAAACATGTGAACAAGGAAACACACGCACGGATTACTCAAACAGAGCTGTCTTTATGGATAGTCTATCACATGGAGCTGTCTTTATGGACCCAGGATAGTCTATCACATGGAGCTGTCTTTATGGACCCAGGATAGTCTATCACATGGAGCTGTCTTTATGGACCCAGGATAGTCTATCACATAGAGCTGTCTTTATGGACCCAGGATATTCTATCACACAGAGCTGTCTTAATGGAAAGTCTATCACATAGAGCTGTCTTTATGGATAGTCTATCACATAGAGCTGTCTTTATGGACCCAGGATAGTCTATCACATGGAGCTGTCTTTATGGACCCAGGATAGTCTATCACATAGAGCTGTCTTTATGGACCCAGGATATTCTATCACACAGAGCTGTCTTTATGGAAAGTCTATCACATAGAGCTGTCTTTATGGAAAGTCTATCACATAGAGCTGTCTTTATGGAAAGTCTATCACATAGAGCTGTCTTTATGGATAGTCTATCACATAGAGCTGTCTTTATGGATAGTCTATCACATAGACTATCCTGGGTCCATAAAGACAACTCTATGTGATAGACTATCCTGGGTCCATAAAGACAGCTCTATCACATAGAGCTGTCTTTATGGACCCAGGATATTCTATCACACAGAGCTGTCTTTATGGATAGTCTATCACATAGAGCTGTCTTTATGGACCCAGGACAGTCTATCACATAGAGCTGTCTTTGTGGATAGTCTATCACATAGAGCTGTCTTTATGGACCCAGGATAGTCTATCACATAGAGCTGTCTTTACTGACCTAGGTTAATCTATCAAAGTGAATCAATGATAGCTATATATCACATTGCCTTAGTCCACAAACCAACAGGTCAGGTTGTTGGCCATGGTCTAGTTGATGACTTGTACAGCTGTGGGCTTTACATTTCAAAACATGGGAGGGTGACTGAGATCCAAACACAGAGTTATTCAAAACGTTATGGTTGAATCAAGTAACACACAAAAAAATTAAAAAGCATAACAAAAAAATGATTATTTAAAAAAAATGGGACAGCGAGTGAGATGTAAGACAGGCCAGGAACGGATATCAAAACTTTATGGTTGCGGTGGAGAGGAAAAGTAGTTGTCTGCCATTTTTACGATGTAGCAGATGTGAAGTCAGTAACCCTGTTTCCTGGATGAAAAGATCTGTTTTCAAAACCAGACCGTGCTAAATTAATTCTAGCCTGGTTCCAGATCTCTTTGTGCTGTCTTGACAACTCATATGGCAATAACCATAGGAGTTGATAACACAGCAAAAAGAGATCTGGGACCAGGCTAGAATTAATTTAGCACGGTCTGGTAGTAGATCAGTAGACAGCACAAAGAGATCCTAAGCATTTCTCTTTCTGAAATGCTACGGAACTTTGGCGACTATTAAGGATTTTTTAAACCTTCCCGCTTTGGGGTGGAGGTCTCAATGTGTAGTTTGTGGCTATAACAGTTTATCCACAGCATCAGATGCACCTTATCTAAGAGATTTCACACACTCTTCCTTTTGTTTCCCTTTCCTGCTCTCCCCACGTCTCTTCTCCTGAGTAGCGGAGAAATTCCAATGCGTACAAGTAGTAGTTCCCACTGAGATGGGATGAGAGAATGAGGTCGTAGTTCCCACTGAGATGGGACGAGAGAACGAGGTAGTAGTTCCCACTGAGATGGGACGAGAGAACGAGGTAGTAGTTCCCACTGAGATGGGACGAGAGAACGAGGTAGTAGTTCCCACTGAGATGGGACGAGAGAACGAGGTAGTAGTTCCCACTGAGATGGGACGAGAGAACGAGGTAGTAGTTCCCACTGAGATGGGACGAGAGAACGAGGTAGTAGTTCCCACTGAGATGGGACGAGAGAACGAGGTAGTAGTTCCCACTGAGATGGGACGAGAGAACGAGGTAGTAGTTCCCACTGAGATGGGACGAGAGAACGAGGTAGTAGTTCCCACTGAGATGGGACGAGAGAACGAGGTAGTAGTTCCCACTGAGATGGGACGAGAGAACGAGGTAGTAGTTCCCACTGAGATGGGACGAGAGAACGAGGTAGTAGTTCCCACTGAGATGGGACGAGAGAACGAGGTAGTAGTTCCCACTGAGATGGGACGAGAGAACGAGGTAGTAGTTCCCACTGAGATGGGATGAGAGAACGAGGTAGTAGTTCCCACTGAGATGGGATGAGAGAACGAGGTAGTAGTTCGGACTGAAATGGGACGAGTGAACGAGGTAGTTGTTCCCAATGAGATGGGACTAGAGAACGAGGTAGTAGTTCCCACTGAAATGGGACTAGAGAACAAGGTAGTAGTTCCCACTGAGATGGGATGAGAGAATGAGGTAGTAGATCCCACTGAGATGGGATGAGAGAACGAGGTAGTAGTTCCCACTAAGATGGGATGAGAGAATGAGGTAGTAGTTCCCACTGAGATGGGACTAGAGAACGAGGTAGTAGTTCCCACTGAGATGGGACGAGAGAACGAGGTAGTAGTTCCCACTGAGATGGGATGAGAGAACGAGGTAGTAGTTCCCACTGAGATGGGATGAGAGAACGAGGTAGTAGTTCCCACTGAGATGGGATGAGAGAACGAGGTAGTAGTTCCCACTGAGATGGGACGAGAGAACGAGGTAGTAGTTCCCACTGAGATGGGACGAGAGAACGAGGTAGTAGTTCCCACTGAGATGGGACGAAAGAACGAGGTAGTAGATCCCACTGGGAATGGGACTAGAGAACGAGGTAGTAGTTCCCACTGAGATGGGATGAGAGAACGAGGTAGTAGTTCCCACTGAGATGGGATGAGAGAACGAGGTAGTAGTTCCCACTGAGATGGGATGAGAGAACAAGGTAGTAGTTCCCACTGAGATGGGATGAGAGAACGAGGTAGTAGTTCCCACTGAGATGGGACTAGAGAACGAGGTAGTAGATCCCACTGAGATGGGATGAGAGAACGAGGTAGTAGATCCCACTGAGATGGGATGAGAGAACGAGGTAGTAGGTCCCACTGAGATGGGACGAGAGAACGAGGTAGTAGTTCCCACTGAGATGGGATGAGAGAACGAGGTAGTAGGTCCCACTGAGATGGGACGAGAGAACGAGGTAGTAGTTCCCACTGAGATGGGACTAGAGAACGAGGTAGTAGTTCCCACTGAGATGGGACTAGAGAACGAGGTAGTAGTTCCCACTGAGATGGGATGAGAGAACCATCGACGAGTTACACATTCCAACCATTGGTTATCTCAGAGATATCTTCTCCACACACACACACACACGCACACACACACACACTTCCTCCACCTCTAGGTTAGTGTCACAGCAGAGGACTTCCTGTAATTTTGGGTAGAGCAGACATTTCCATATGTCTGTGTTAGCTGCATGTGTGACATAACTCCACCAGTCCTATTTATGATAGATTATACTTTTTTTTTTAAATAAAAAGTATAGTTTATTTGAGTTAAACCATAACATTTGTTGTATTATTTATTATGTCTTTTCTGGTGGATTAAACTGAAATTGCAACGAACTTTCTATGGCTTGTTTTAAAAAATAACAACATTTTGGAGATGATTTCATTTTCAGATAACCCGAAAGTGAGAGGTTGTTATTTGGATAAAGGGAAAAAGGTCATTCTTGAACGCAGGGTGACACATTCTTACTAATCTGCTGGAGAACCAGTTTGGGTTTTAAGTGTAACTAGTTTTTGTATGACTGACGCCTTTAGTGAGGGTCTAATGCTTTAATATTTAATCAATTCTGCCCTCTAAATTCATATTCATTACAGTGTATCACACATTGACACTGACACCCATACACACACTCATCTAACCTGATGCCTAGTCACTTTACCCCTACCTATATGTACGGTCCATTCGGAAAGTATTCAGACCCCTTGACTTTTTCCACATTTTGTTACGTTACAGGCTTATTCTAAAATTGATCCAATTAAATGTGTTCCTCATAATATACACACAGTACCTCATAATGACATCACAATACCCATAATGACATCACAATACACCATGATGACATCACAATACCCCATAATGACATCACAATACCCCATAATGACATCACAATACCACATGATGACAGCCTTATTCTAAAATGTACTCAATATTTTTTCCCCCTCATTAATCTACACACAATATCCCATAATGACAAAGTGAAAACAGGTATTTTTTGTTTACAAATGTATTAAAAATAAAAAACAGAAATACCGTATTTACATAAGTATTCAGATCCTTTGCTATATGAGACCCGAAATTGAACTCAGGTGCATCCTGTTTCCATTGATCATCCTTGAGATGTTTCTTCAACTTGATTGGTAAATTCAATTGATTGGACATGATTTGGAAAGTCACACACCTGTCTATGTAAGGTCCCACAGTTGACAGTGCATGTCAGAGCAAAGCAATGAGGTCGAAGGACTTGTCTGTAGAGCTCTGAGACAGGATGGTGTAGAGGCACAGATCTGGGCGAGGGTACCAAAATATTTCTGCGGCATTGAAGATCCCCAAGAACACAGTGGCCTCCATCATTCTTAAATTGAAGAAGTTTGAAACCACTGTCATGACGTTGGCCTGGGGGTAGGTTTATGACAGACATAAATACCTCTTGCCCCCTCTCTCTACCCTACTGATGTTACATTTGCAAACCCCTTTGGTACACATAGAGATTCTGGGAACATCAGAATGTGGGGGGAAGTTAACTATATTCTGGTAATCTGACCAATTGAACATATGCAGTGGTACTTAATGAATATGATGTCAGTTCGGTTGTCATCTGAGACATTCCCATCAATGATAAGATGACATAAACTCTCTAGTGGAAAGTCTACACATTAGAGTTATCGGATTCACATGGAATTGTTGTTCAATTTAAATGTTTGAATATTAAATTATTCGTGATGGGATGAAATGTGATTTTAGCTTCTAAAATGTGAGATTTGGGTTTTCATAAGGTTAGGGCTCTGCTCAAACAGTGGCCCGCCCTTATGAAGGGACATGGGCTATTAAACTTTTCAAACACGCCCTCCTCTTCCTTCCTATATAAAGCCTTGACGACAATGTAACCTCCTGTTCCAAGGATGTGAGGACGACGGTCCGATGTCAGAATGGTTCAGGTAATAACTACAGAAAGAAGCCAACATCAGCGTGAGCTTTGGTTGCAAATGGTATGAACTTTGAACTCTTATTCACTACAGAAGTGATACCTTCTAGCCGTTGAGTTAGCAACAGCAGCTGCAAACGCAGGTTAGGAAGGAACAGACAGAGTATCCCTACTACCACACAACGACGTTACTACAACATATCCAATTTACCAGCAGAGACATTCTTCAAAGGACAAAGGACTTGGTTGGGCAACACGGCATTCCATCTACCACCAACCTACCGAAGCGCAGCTCAGTGTAAATATTTATTGCATTTTCCTTTTCCAAATGGGCAGTGATTTAGAATGCATAAGATACTGTATTTACGATAGCACAGCTTCGCCCTTTGTTTCTCAGTCTTCCCGCTCTTTCACTCAAACCCAGCCCCTTTTCTTTTGTGTAACAAGCTGTCATATCTGTTCCCTCCGCTAGGGACGTTTTCCTGTTTGACGTAATTTGTAATCAAGTTATGATTAATTATGTAATTCTGTATGATTAGTTAGGTATTTAGTAAATAAATAATTAAACCCAATTTTGTATTGCTGATTCAACTTGTTAGCCAGGGTTCGTGAAGATAACCAAGAATTTACAACATTCAGAAGAGACTGAATTAAGGTGACGATTAATATTGACTGCTATTGATGTAAAATATTACTAGGTCTTTAAGAGTATATTCAGAAGATAACAGCTCTATAAATATTATTTAGTGGTGCCCTGACTTTCTAGTCAATTACATTTACATGATTAGCTCATTCAGGTAATATTAATTCCGGAGAAATTATTTTATAGAATAGCATGTCATATCACTTAATCTGGCATAGCCAAAGACACGACACCACCAAGAATCGGGGGAGATAGGCCTTGGTCAGGGAGGTGACCAATAACCAGATGGTCACTCTGACTGAGTTCCAGAGTTCCACTGTGTAGATGGGAGAACCTTGCAGAAGGACAACAATCTCTGCTACACTCCACTAATCAGGCTGTTATGGTAGAGTGGCCAGACGGAAGCTACTCCTCAGTGAAAGACACATGACAGCCTGTTTGTCGAAAGGCACCTAAAGACTCTCAGACCATGAGAAACAATATAATCTGGTCTGATGAAACCAAGATTGGACTCTTTGGCCTGAATGCCAAACACCACGTCTGGAAGAAACCTGGCACCATCCATATGTTGAAGCATGGTGGTGGCAGCATCATGCTGTGCAGAAGTTTTTCAGCGGCAGGGACTGGGAGACGAGTCCGGATAGAGGGAAAGATGAACAGAAAAAAGTACAGAGATATCCTTGATGAAAACCTGCTCCAGAGCACTCAGTACCTCAGACTGGGGTGAAGGTTCACCTTCCAACAGGACAATGTCCCTAAGCACACAGCCAAGACAACGTAGGAGTGGCTTCAGGACAAGTCTCTGAATGTCCTTGAGTGGCCCAGCCAGAGCCTTGACTTGAACCCGATCGATCAAACATCTCTGGAGAGACCAGAAGATACAGTGCCTTGCGAAAGTATTCGGCCCCCTTGAACTTTGCGAACTTTTGCCACATTTCAGGCTTCAAACATAAAGATATAAAACTGTATTTTTTGTGAAGAATCAACAACAAGTGGGACACAATCATGAAGTGGAACGACATTTATTGAATATTTCAAGCCTTTTTAACAAATCAAAAACTGAAAAATTGGGCGTGCAAAATTATTCAGCCCCTTTACTTTCAGTGCAGCAAACTCTCTCCAGAAGTTCAGTGAGGATCTCTGAATGATCCAATGTTGACCTAAATGACTAATGATGATAAATACAATCCACCTTTGTGTAATCAAGTCTCCGTATAAATGCACCTGCACTGTGATAGTCTCAGAGGTCCGTTAAAAGCGCAGAGAGCATCATGAAGAACAAGGAACACACCAGGCAGGTCCGAGATACTGTTGTGAAGAAGTTTAAAGCCGGATTTGGATACAAAAAGATTTCCCAAGCTTTAAACATCCCAAGGAGCACTGTGCAAGCGATAATATTGAAATGGAAGGAGTATCAGACCACTGCAAATCTACCAAGACCTGGCCGTCCCTCTAAACTTTCAGCTCATACAAGGAGAAGACTGATCAGAGATGCAGCCAAGAGGCCCATGATCACTCTGGATGAACTGCAGAGATCTACAGCTGAGGTGGGAGACTGTCCATAGGGCAACAATCAGTCGTATATTGCACAAATCTGGCCTTTATGGAAGTGGCAAGAAGAAGAAAGCCATTTCTTAAAGATGTGGCAAAAGGTCGCAAAGTTCAAGGGGGCCGAATACTTTCGCAAGGCACTGTAGCTACCTCAATTACCTCTTACCCCCACACATCGACTCAGTACTGGTACTCCCTGTATATAGACATGTCATTACCTCATACCCCTGCACATTGACTCAGTACTGGTACTCCCTGTATATAGCCATGTTATTACCTGGTACTTCCTGTATATTACCATGTTATTACCTGGTACTTGCTGTATAAAGCCACGTTATTCCCTGGTACTCCCTGTATAAAGCCACGTTATTCCCTGGTACTCCCTGTATAAAGCCACGTTATTCCCTGGTACTCCCTGTATATAGCCATGTTATTACCTGGTACTCCCTGTATATAGCCATGTTATTACCTCCCTGTATATAGCCATGTTATTACCTGGTACTCCCTGTATATAGCCATGTTATTACCTGGTACTTCCTGTATATAGCCATGTTATTCCCTGGTACTCCCTGTATATAGCCATGTTATTACCTGGTACTCCCTGTATATAGCCATGTTATTACCTGGTACTTCCTGTATATAGCCATGTTATTCCCTGGTACTCCCTGTATATAGCCATGTTATTACCTGGCACTCCCTGTATATAGCCATGTTATTACCTGGTACTCCCTGTATATAGCCATGTTATTACCTGGTACTTCCTGTATATAGTCAATAGTACCTGGTACTTCCTGTATATAGCCATGTTATTACCTGGAACTCCCTGTATATAGAAATGTTATTACCAGGTACTCCCTGTATATAGGACCTGCCAGTAAGAATTTCACTGTTAGTCTCCTAACCTGTTGATTACAAACCATGTGACAAATACATTTTGATTTGCCTGTGACACACAGCGATGACTTAATGACTCTAGGCCAGCAGACCTGGGTTCAAATAGTATTTGAAATCATTTCAAGAACTTTATCTGGGCTTGATTGAGCTTGCCTGGCCCAACGAAACCAACAGAACAGTCGAGAGAACCCTGACCAATCTGTCAATCCAGGAAGGCTTTAACAAACGCTAGTATTTGAATCCAGATCTGTTAGGTAACAACCCTCTGAGTGAACAATACCAGCCGTTACTCTCTGACCTCTCTGTCCGCGGAGCCTTTATAGAAACAATAGAGTCCTTATGTAGTCTCAGCCCAGTCCCAGTCCCAGCCTCAGCCCAGTCCCAGTCCCAGCCCAGTCCCAGCCTCAGCCCAGTCCCAGTCCCAACCTCAGCCCAGTCCCAGTCCCAACCTCAGCCCAGTCCCATTCCCAACCTCAGACCAGTCCCATTCCCAACCTCAGCCCAGTCCCAGTCCCATTCCCAGTCCCAGTCCCAGCCTCAACCCAGTCCCATTCGCAACCTCAGCCCAGTCCCATTCCCAGTCCCATTCCAAGTCCCATTCCCAGGCCCAACCTCAGCCCAGTCCAGTCCCAGTCCCAGCCTTAGCCCAGTCCCACCACTGGACCAGTTACTGTCTCTTATTTAATGACTTTACTGTCACACAGGTCACAGAGCTGTGAGTATGTCCTGTCACACAGGTCACAGAGCTGTGAGTATGTCCTGTCACATAGGTCACAGAGCTGTGAGTATGTCCTGTCACATAGGTCACAGAGCTGTGAGTAT
Source organism: Oncorhynchus kisutch (assembly GCF_002021735.2). Classification (NCBI taxonomy): domain Eukaryota; kingdom Metazoa; phylum Chordata; class Actinopteri; order Salmoniformes; family Salmonidae; genus Oncorhynchus; species Oncorhynchus kisutch. Next base: position 5,354,852 of record NC_034193.2, read on the forward strand.
GTCCTGTCACATAGGTCACAGAGCTGTGAGTATGTCCTGTCACATAGGTCACAGAGCTGTGAGTATGTCCTGTCACATAGGTCACAGAGCTGTGAGTATGTCCTGTCACATAGGTCACAGAGCTGTGAGTATGTCCTGTCACATAGGTCACAGAGCTGTGAGTATGTCCTGTCACATAGGTCACAGAGCTGTGAGTATGTCCTGTCACATAGGTCACAGAGCTGTGAGTATGTCCTGTCACATAGGTCACAGAGCTGTGAGTATGTCCTGTCACATAGGTCACAGAGCTGTGAGTATGTCCTGTCACATAGGTCACAGAGCTGTGAGTATGTCCTGTCACATAGGTCACAGAGCTGTGAGTATGTCCTGTCACATAGGTCACAGAGCTGTGAGTATGTCCTGTCACATAGGTCACAGAGCTGTGAGTATGTCCTGTCACACAGTTCACAGAGCTGTGAGTATGTCCTGTCACATAGGTCACAGAGCTATGAGTATGTCCTGTCACACAGGTCACAGAGCTGTGAGTATGTCCTGTCACACAGGTCACAGAGCTGTGAGTACGTCCTGTCACACAGGTCAGAGAGCGGTGAGTATGTCCTGTAACACAGGTCAGAGAGCGGTGAGTATGTCCTGACACACAGGTCACAGAGCGGTGAGTATGTCCTGACACAGGTCAGAGAGCGGTGAGTATGTCCTGACACAGGTCAGAGAGCGGTGAGTATGTCCTGATCTTTCCTCACCACTTCAACATTACTTAGATAGTGATACATATGCCAAAATACATTTAAAAAGGCATCTGTTTTGCAAGGTGGCTGCAATGTTCTGTACAGGCCTTCATCGGACTGTAGCTTTGCCAAAAGGAGAGGGGAAGCTGCTTGGTTTCAGATGGCGCCAGAACCAGCTCAGCTGGGGTTAGTCTTTGAGTGTGTGTGTGTGTGTGTGTGTGTGTGTGTGTGTGTGTGTGTGTGTGTAGGGACAATGCTTTGCTCACCTGCGGGCAGTCTTTGATGTAGTGTCCTTTGTTGAAGCAGAGATGGCACAGGTAGTTGGGCGGAGGTCGCTTGCTGGGTTTGCGTGACTCAGAGGAGACGGAGAGGTCAGAGAAGTGGTCCGTCAGAGAACTCAGGCCGTCTACGATGTTGCTGAGTGAGCCGTAAGGAGAGGACCTTCTATACAAATGGTTGTTTAAGGCCTGAGGACAGAAAACAATGAGGACTCTATTGAATCTGTAGCAGTGAACATCCACTGTATAGCAGCAATGGAAAATTAAAGGCGACGTCGCCGCGGTCGAGAAGACTGCATTCCCGGGAAACGCAGCATGTGCCGGCTCAACCGGAAATCGCCTTTACATTTTAACACAGACCTTCCACGATACTTCGGCGATACGGATTGAATAGAGCCCTGAGTGAAATATGGGCTTGAAATTTAGTTGATAACCCAATTTTTTTTTTCAATATGTCATTAAAGTAATGGGAAAGGATTTAATCTTGCTGAAAATGTCAATTACAGACGAGCCTGTCTCTAACACTGCATTGAGTGAATAACACATGGTTTAGAGCATGTTAAAAGGTCAAATCTGTGATATTAGGCCTAAACAGGATTGTGCCAATTAGCTGACAGAGTTTAGATAGATACTTGGCAGGGCTCCTACAGTACTGACTGTCTAGACTGTCTGTCTGTCTGTCTGTCTGTCTGTCTGTCTGTCTGTCTGTCTGTCTGTCTGCCTGCCTGTCTCTTTGTCTCCCTGTCTGTGCCATTACAGAACTGTCTGTCTGTCTGTCTGTGCCATTGCAATACTGTCCGTCTGTCTGTCTGTCTGTCTGTGCCATTACAGTACTGCCTATCCATCTATCTGTCTGTGCCACAACTTGATAGATTTTCCTGTCTGCTAGTCTCCTCACTGCACAACAGAAGTGGACATTATTTTATCTTTCCAGATGTGTTGTCATTCCCTCTACGAGCAGAAAGAATTCCATTTCCTGAGAGGAACAGAATGCCTTTGTCAAGGAGCATTTTCTGATTCCCCCTTTTGGGTTGGCACAATCAGTACCATTGTATCTATGATCCGGATATGAACCCTGACTATAGCACCAGTGTGTGAAGAAGCAACAGGCTGTTGTGCTATTTTATTCAATAAAAGTCCTTACGTACTATGTGTTGTGGAATGGATCAGGATGTGGAATGGAATGGATCTGGATGTGGAATGGAATGGATCTGGAACGGGATGTGGAATGGATCAGGATGTGGAATGGAACTGGATGTGGAATGGAACTGGATCAGGATGTGGAATGGATCAGGATGTGGAATGGATCTGGATCAGGATGTGGAATGGAATGGATCTGGAACGGGTTGTGGAATGGAATGGATCAGGATGTGGAATGGATCTGGATCAGGATGTGGAATGGATCAGGATGTGGAATGGATCTGGATCAGGATGTGGAATGGATCAGGATATGGAATGGAATGGATCTGGAACGGGATGTGGAATGGATCTGGATCAGGATGTGGATCAGGAATGGATCTGGATCAGGATGTGGAATGGATCTGGATCAGGATGTGGAATGGAATGGATCAGGATGTGGAATGGATCAGGATGTGGAATGGATCTGGATCAGGATGTGGAATGGATCAGGATGTGGAATGGATCTGGATCAGGATGTGGAATGGATCAGGATGTGGAATGGATCAGGATGTGGAATGGATCTGGATCAGGATGTGGAATGGAACTGGATCAGGATGTGGAACGGATCTAAATATATGGACACGTACCACGCTGCACCTTGGTCCTCTCCTTCCAACAGCCGTTACAGAACTACCCACCAAAAAAGGACCAAGCAGCGTGGTAACCAGGAGCAGCGTGGTATGGACTCATGGACACGGGAAGGGTTCCTACACATGGGAGGAGATCCTGGCTGGAAGGGATCGCCTCCAGTGGGAACCGGCGGAGGCAGCAGCTAAAGGGAGCCAGCGCTTTGAGGGAACACGGCTGGCAAGGAAGCCCGAGAGGCAGCCCCAAACATGTCTTGGGGAAGGCACACGGGGAGTGTGGCTAAGTCAGGTAGGAGACCTGAGCCAACTCCCCGTGCTTACCGTGGAGAAAGGTGGACCGGGCAGGCACCGTGTTTATGCCGGTGTCCCCGGTACGCAGGCATAGCCCGGTGCGCTACATCGCAGCTCCTCGTATCAGCCGGGCTAGAGTGGACATCGAGCCAGGAATAATGAAGCCGGCTCAGCGCATCTGGTCTCCAGTGCGTCTCCTCGGCGGCCCGGGTTATATGGCACCAGCCCTACGCACGGTGTCCCCGGTTCGCCAGCACAGCCCAGTGCGGTCTGTTCCACCCCGCCTCACTTGCTGGGCTACAGGGAGTATCCAGCCAGGACAGGTTGTGCAGGCTCGGTGCTCGAGACCTCCAGTGCGCCTCCACGGTCCGGTCCATCCGGTGCCTCCTCCATGCACCAGGCCTCCTGTGGCAGCCCCACGCACCAGGCTGTCTCTCAGTCTCCTCCCTCCAGGTGCTCCTGCCTGTCCAGCGCTTCCAGAGCCTCCCTCCTGTCCAGCGCTTCCTCCCTCCTGTCCAGCGCTTCCCTTCACTCCGGCAATGCTGCAAGGGTCCCCAGTCCGAGGTCGGCGGCGAGGGTCGCCGCTCCAAAGGCTCCACTTAAGTGGGCCAAGACTATGGTGGAGTGGGGTCCACGTCCCGCGCCAGAGCCGCCATGGCGGACAGATTCCAACCCAGACCCTCCCCTATAGGTTCAGGTTTTGCAGCCGGAGTCCCACCTTTGGGGGGGGGGGGGGGGGTACTGTCACGCCCTGACCCTAGATTGCTTTGTATGTTTCTATTTTTCGTTTGGTCAGGATGTGATGTGGGTGGGTATTCTATGTTGTATGTCTAGGTGTTGTGTTTCTATGTTTAGACCTGGTATGGTTCCTAATCTGAGGCAACTGGTTATCGTTGTCTCTGATTGAGAACCATACTTAGGCAGCCTGTTTTCCCACTATGGGTTGTGGGTAGTTATTTTCTGTTGTGTGTCTGCACCAGCCAGAACTGTTTCGGTCGTTCGGTTTGTTATTTTTGTGATTTCAGTGTTCATGAAATAAATATGGACACATACCACGCTGCACCTTGGTTCTCTCCTTTCAACAGCCGTTACACTTATATAGATTATGGGTTATACACTAACCCAGGGTCATCATAGCAGCTACAACTTCAAACAGCATATAGAATCAAGTATTTCATGAATGCTCTCGTGGATATCGTCATAACTCCTGACCCCTCCCGTCTCAGCCTCCAGTATTTATGCTGCAGTAGTTTATGTTTCGGAGGTTTAGGGTCACTTTGTTATATCTGGAGTACTTCTCCTGTCCTATTCGGTGTCCTGTGTGCATTTAAGTGTGCTCTCTCTAATTCTCTCTTTCTCTCTGTCTTTCTCTCACTCGGAGGACCTGAGCCCTAGGACCATGCCTCAGGACTACCTGACATGATGACTCCTTGCTGTCCCCAGTACATCTGGCCTTGCTGCTGCTCCAGTTTCAACTGTTCTGCCTTATTATTATTTGACCATGCTGGTCATTTATGAACATTTGAACATCTTGGCCATGTTCTGTTATAATCTCCACCCGGCACAGCCAGAGGAGGACTGGCCACCCCACATAGCCTGGTTCCTCTCTAGGTTTCTTCCTAGGTTTTGGCCTTTCTAGGGAGTTTTTCCTAGCCACCGTGCTTCTACACCTGCATTGCTTGCTGTTTGGAGTTTTAGGCTGGGTTTCACTTTAAAAATGTACGCCGAGCAAATTACCATTGATCGCAAAGTTAAACACACCTTACACCTACAGCATATGCAAAAGTTTACTTTTAACAACTGAACATTTTACTAAAACACATTTATTTGAGGAACAGATTTAAAGTCTGGTAACAGAACAGTAACAAATGTTACGTGACCACATTTACCAAAAAACTCATATTAAACATCTACTCCGAATTAATAATCAAAGATGTCTGCAGAAAGAGAGTCGGATATATGACACCTGGTTATTAAACTACAGTAGGTGAAGTGGATCAACACCAGGTAATAAAATGATAGAAACAGAAAGGCATCATGGGTACTTCATCTGTGCATAATTATGAATGGCATTCTCTTCACGGTGATGCATCCTGGATATGTACACAAAGGTAGATACAGTTGAAATCAGAAGTTTACATACACCTCAGACAAATATATTTTAAACTCAGTTTCACAATTCCTGACATTTAATCCTAGTAAATATACCCGGTCTTAGGTCAGCTAGGATCACCACTTTATTTTAAGAATGTGAAATGTCAGAATAATAGTAGAGAGAATGATTTATTTCAGCTTTTATTTCTCTAAACTACGGAACTATACTCTACTGAACTATACTCTACTGAACTATACTCTACTGAACTATACTCTACTGAACTATACTCTACTGAACTATACTGTACTGTACTGAACTGAACTCTACGGAACTCTACTGTACTGAACGATACTGTAAACTACTGAACTATACTGTACTGAACTCTACTGAACTTTACTGTACTCTACTGAACTGTACTGAACTCTACTGTACTCTACTGTACTGAACTCTACTGTACTCTACTGAACTCTACTCTACTGAAGTGTACTCTACTCTACTGTACTGAACTCTACTGTACTGAACTCTACTGTACTGTACTGAACTCTACTGTACTGAACTGTACTGAACTGAACTGTACTGTACTGAACTGAACTCTACTGTACTGAACTATTCTGTACTCTACTGAACTATTCTGTACTCTAGTGTACTCTACTGAACTCTACTTAACTCTACTGAACTCTACTGTACTGAACTCTACTGTACTCTACTGTACTGAACTCTACTGTACAGAACTCTACTGTACTTAACTCTACTGTACTGTACTGTACTCTACTAAACTCTACTGAACTGAACTCTACTGTACTGAACTATACTGTACTGAACTATACTGCACTGAACTATACTCTACTGCACTCTACACTAAGGAACTATACTGTACTGTACTGAACTCTACTGTACTGAACTGAACTCTACAGAACACTACTGTACTGAACTCTACTGTACTGAACTATACTGTACTGAACTATACTGTACTGAAATCTACGGGACTCTACTGTACTGAACAATACTGTACTGTACACTACTGAACTCTACTGTACTCTACTGAACTGTACTCTACTGAAGTGTACTGTACTGAACTCTACTGTACTGTACTCTACTGTACTCTACTCTACTGTACCGAACTGAACTCTACTGTACTCTACTGTACTCTACTGTACTGTACTGTACTGTACTCTACTGTACTGTACTCTACTGTACTGTACTCTACTGTACTGTACTCTACTGTACTGTACTGAACTCTACTGTACTGAACTCTACTGTACTGAACTATTCTGTACTATTCTGAACTATTCACTACTGAACTATACTGTACTCTACTGTACACTACTGTACTGAACTATACTGTACTGGACTATACTGGACTCTACACTAAGGAACTCTACTGTACTGAACTCTACTGTACTATACTGTCCACTACTGGACTCTACTGTACTGAACTCTACTGTACTGAACTCTACTGTACTGAACTCTACTGTACTGAACTCTACTGTACTATACTGTACACTACTGAACTCTACTGTACTGAACTCTACTGTACTGAACTCTACTGTACTGAACTCTACTGTACTGTACTCTACTGTACTGTACTGTACTGTACTGTACTGTACTGTACTGTACTGAACTGAACTCTACTGTACTGTACTCTACTGTACTGTACTGTACTCTACGGAACTATACTGTACTATACTGTACACTACTGAACTGTACTGTACTGAACTCTACTGAAATATGCTCTACTGAACTCTAATGTACTGAACTCTACTGTACTATAGTGTACACTACTGGACTCTACTGTACTGTACTGAACTCTACTGTACTATACTGTACACTACTGAACTCTACTGTACTGAACTCTACTGTACTGAACTCTACTGAACTCTACAGAACTATACTGCACTGCACTGTACTCTATGGAACTATACTGTACTGAACTATACTGTACACTACTGGACTCTACTGTAAAGTACTCTACTGTACTGAACTCTACTGTACTGAACTCTACTGTACTCTACTGTACTGTACTGTACTCTACTGTACTGTACTCTACTGTACTGTACTCTACTGTACTGAACTCTACTGTACTATACTGTACACTACTGAACTCTACTGTACTGAACTCTACTGTACTGAACTCTACTGTACTGAACTCTACTGAACTCTACAGAACTATACTGCACTGAACTGTACTCTATGGAACTATACTGTACTGAACTATACTGTACACTACTGGACTCTACTGTACTGTACTCTACTGTACTGAACTCTACTGTACTGAACTCTACTGTACTGTACTGAACTGAACTATATGGAACTATACTGTACACTACTGAACTCTACGGTACTGAACTATACTGTACTGGACTATACTGGACTCTACACTAAGGAACTATACTGTACTGAACTCTACTGTACTGAACTCTACTGTACTGAACTCTACTGTACTGAACTGTACACTACTGAACTCTACTGTACTGAACTCTACTGTACTGAACTCTACTGTACTGAACTATACTGCACTGAACTGTACTCTACGGAACTATACTGTACTGAACTATACTGTACACTACTGGACTCTACTGTACTTTACTCTACTGTACTGAACTCTACTGTACTGAACTCTACTGTACTGAACTGAACTATACACTACTGAACTCTACGGTACTGAACTCTACTGAACTGAACTCTACTGTACTGAACTCTACTGTACTGAACTGAACTATACGGAACTATACTGTACTGAACTATACTGTACACTACTGAACTCTACTGTACTGAACTGAACTCTACTGAAATATGCTCTACTGAACTCTACTGTACTCTACTGTACTCTACTGAACTATACTCTACTGAACTCTACTATACTGTAATGTGCTATACTGCACATTGTGTAACTCATTTTTCGGTCACTCTGTTCCCATTTTGGTAACAGGGTGAAGCTTTTTAGTAATTTAATAATTCAGAAACAAACTTGATATCAGTAAAAAAAAATCTAACTAATTGGTAGGTCTACCTTTACATGTTGAACTTATGATCCTCCCTCCTCATGAGGGAGAGAAATTAGAAAATATCTTTAAAATATGTGGGTTTTTGGTTCACAGAATGACAAGACATTAGGTAATATTTCTTAAACTTACAGAACTCAAAATAATTTCTGCAAAACTAAATATAAATGTTGATATTAGTTGTCTGGAGTCTTTACTTCAAAATGATTGTTTCTGATACTTTTAACAATAATACCTTACTTTTAATACCTTACTCTTTCTTTCTACTAGATGATTTTCAAGACCCCTTTTCCATCTGTGTCACCATAAATCTGTTTATTTCAGGTTGAACGGATGCCTTGATTTTACTTTCATTTGACACCAAATTTGATATGCTCCTATAAACTTCACGTTGATGTTTTTTGCGACACCCCCCCCAAAAAAAAGAAAGCAGTATATAGCGAATAAGATGCAGCCTAGCCTTCTGTAGCATATCTCACAAGCCAAATAAATCCTAGTTTCTTCCGCGCCAGATGAATGTGGTATTCTACTTGACATACTGTACCGGTCTGTGTGTCAGACTTCTCCTGACTTCTCCTGAGAGGGATGGTAATCAAATTGAGACACCACCACCAGCGTCAGCAGGCCCCATGCAGTATAGAAACATTGCATAGGGTCTACGTCCCAAATGGCACCCTATTCCCTATATAGTGCACTACGTTTGACCGTAGCCCTACGGTCCCTGGTCAAAAATAGTGCTCTACTTAGGGAATAGGGTGCCATTTGGGACGTAGACTATTTCAACCTGCCCTACCTCCCTCTGGCAGCCCACTGACATCAGAACGGTCTCAACACACACCAGGCACTATGTACTGTGTAAGAGGGGCTCATTCATACTATAGCCTACATGCAGCTAATCACCAGTCACCACACTGTTGTGGCCCAATGGAGGCAGGTATGTCAGAGCTAGGGATTTACTGTACGTTTACTGAACGTTTGCTGTACGTTTACTGTACGTTTACTGTACGTTACTGTATGTTTACTGTATGTTTACTGTATGTTTACTGTATGTTTACTGTACATTACTGTACGTTTACTGTACGTTACTGTATGTTTACTGTATGTTTACTGTACATTACTGTACGTTTACTGTACGTTACTGTACGTTTACTGTACGTTACTGTACGTTTACTGTACGTTACTGTACGTTTACTGTACGTTACTGTATGTTTACTGTACATTTACTGTACGTTACTCTGTTACTGTACGTTTACTGTACGTTACTCTGTTACTGTACGTTTACTGTACGTTACTCTGTTACTGTACGTTTACTGTACGTTACTGTACATTTACTGTACATTACTGTACGTTACTGTACGTTACTGTATGTTTACTGTACATTACTGTACGTTACTGTACGTTTACTGTACGTTACTGTACGTTTACTGTACGTTTACTGTACGTTACTGTATGTTTACTGTACGTTACTGTACGTTACTGTACGTTACTGTACGTTACTGTACGTTACTGTACGTTTACTGTACGTTTACTGTACGTTACTCTGTTACTGTACGTTTACTGTACGTTACTCTGTTACTGTACGTTTACTGTACGTTACTGTACGTTTACTGTACGTTACTGTACGTTACTGTACGTTACTGTACGTTTACTGTACGTTTACTGTACGTTTACTGTACGTTACTGTACGTTTACTGTACGTTACTGTACGTTACTGTACGTTTACTGTACGTTACTGTACGTTTACTGTACGTTTACTGTACGTTACTGTACATTTACTGTACGTTTACTGTACGTTTACTCTGTTACTGTACGTTTACTGTACGTTTACTGTACGTTTACTGTGTTACTGTACGTTGCTCTGTTACTGTACGTTTAATGTACGTTTACTGTACGTTTACTCTGTTACTGTACGTTTACTGTACGTTACTGTACGTTACTGTACGTTTACTGTACGTTACTGTACGTTACTGTACATTTACTGTACGTTACTGTACGTTTACTGTACGTTTACTCTGTTACTGTACGTTTACTGTACGTTTACTGTGTTACTGTACGTTGCTCTGTTACTGTACGTTTAATGTACGTTTACTGTACGTTTACTCTGTTACTGTACGTTTACTGTACGTTACTGTACGTTACTGTACGTTTACTGTACGTTACTGTACATTTACTGTACGTTACTGTACGTTTACTGTACGTTACTGTACGTTACTGTACATTTACTGTACGTTACTGTACGTTACTGTACGTTACTGTACGTTTACTGTACATTACTGTGTTACTGTACGTTTACTGTACATTACTGTGTTACTGTACGTTTACTGTACATTACTGTATATTACTGTATGTTTACTGTATATTACTGTATGTTTACTGTATATTACTGTACGTTGCTGTACGTCCAACTAAAATAATATTGTAAGTGGGTCATGCATTAAAATGTGAAAATATGTAGGATGGCACATTGGATTGGTAAATTATTATTATAATTATTTTTAAATTGAACCTTTATTTAACTAGGCTAGTCAGTTAATAACAAATTCTTATTTACAATGACGGCCTACCCCGGGAAAACCCAGACGACGCTGTGCCAATTGTGCGCCGCCTTATGGGACTCCCAATCACAGCTGGTTGTGATACAGCCTGGATTCGAACCAGGGTCTGTAGTGACGCCTCTAGCACTGAGATGCAGTGCCTTAGACCGCAGGGGCTCTGCTTTCATTCTTAAAATGGGACCGTAAGATTTGTAGCCCTATGGGTTGAGTATAATGATTATTATAATCAAAAGACAATTATATAAGAACATATCTGTGCATGCTTCAAGTGAATGGGGTAAGCATACAGTATACAGCTTTTATGTTCAACTTGAGACCAAAAAAATATATGGTTAAAAGTGTTCATTGCAATGACAATATTATAATTGTTCTATGAATGACAGAATACAATATTGGATGAAGTTCAATCAAAGTTGTTTGGCATGACACACTGTGCAGTTTGTGCAAATCACATATTTCATAGTTGTTGGTTTTTAATAAACTTTTCACAACTTTACCTCATTTCTCTGAAGTTGCAAGAAATTGTTAAGATAGTTTGAGTTGAGCGCAGAGCTCAGGTCGACAGCAGCAGCAGACCGCTGTTTGTAGTTGTTCTCGTCCGGTGGAGAACTCTCAGAATCCGGTCTGAACGCTTCGAAGTCATTGGTCTGGTGGGAGTCTTGTAGAGACATATAGATCCAGTTCAGTAGTTGTGCTGGTTGGTACACAGATGTACCCGTATCTATGGCAGACATCATGTTGATCTTTGGAAGAGGAACGCACAGCGCGTCTTGGAAGTTAAAGCGCCTCCGGAGTTATTGCTGCAGAATTAGGCTACCAAAACCAAATCACCTAAACCTGATACAAAAAGAAATCCTTTCGACCTCTTTAAACTGATAAAAAAAAAATCCTTGCATTCACGGTCACGGGAGAACCGTGATGAAGGCATGACAGGGTAAAACGTGTGTGCCAGTCAAAATATATGTGGACTCCACTCTGTAGCCCATCTCCACTCACCGTAGACCACAGCTGGGATGAGATCAGCTCATTGCATATTCTCTCTCGGTTATTGGAGTGCTTCATTGTGAATCGCTAGGAGGTCTGATAGAGCCCCACAGTGGAGATGTCACATTACCCATAAAACCTTGCGGTCAATCAGGAAAATGGTTCCAATAATTTTTCCCATAGGGGATTTTACAAACATTTAACATAAAGGCTGTGTTTTGTGTAGGCTTACCCTGGCCTGTAGTTTTGATATCCATGTAAATCTATTTCGGACAAAGTTGACTTTTATTAATATATTCGGCTCTATTTACACTCAGATTCGAAAATGCTAATTAGCATCAAAGTAAACATCTTGCAAAACTACAAATCCCAGCATGCTCCTGCATGTCATCTCTAGCTGACACCTTTACTAACAGGTATTGTGTCAATTTAAAACTTGCACAAGACAGTTCAGAGAACTGTTAACTTAAAGAAATATAGCCTATTTATTCCTTACTACATTTAGCTAACATTAGATAGTTCATCCAGAGGTTCTTACCTTTGCCTCGATTCGGCAGTCTCATCCAGATCATCATGGCATTTGTAGTTCTTTATGATAGCCACATTAGCATTTAATTAGCATGTCATTTGGAGGGCGGGGGGGGGGGTAAATACAGATGAATATATTGATAAAAGTCAACTTGTCCTAGGGAGATTTACATGGTTATCTAAACGTCACGTCAGCGTAAGCCGACACAAAACAGTCCCTTATTTTAAGCGTTTCTAAAATCCCCAATGGGAAAAATGAATGGTGGAAAAAAGATTGGAACCATTTCCTTGTTTGACCGCTAGGTTTTATGGGTATTATGTTGTCATCTATGCTAGAGTAGTCTCGATAGCTACAGTAGGGTCAGGTTTTCATGACTGATGCTGGAGAGGTGTAGTGGCAGTGGTATAACATAAGCTACTTAACAACAAATACTTTAATGTAGACTAGTACAGTTTTTAAAGGCTATCTGTACATTACTTCACTATTTATAATTTTTTGACAACTTTGACTTTTGCTTCACTACATTCCTAATTAAAATAGCGTACATTTTACTCCATACATTTTCCCTGACACCCAAAAAGTACTTGTTACATTTTGAATGAATGAGTTAGCAGGACAGGGAAATGATCCAATTTACACACTTATCAATAGACATCACTGGTCATCTCTACTGCCTCTGATCTGGCAGACTCACTAAACAGAGAACATCACTGGTCATCCCTACTGCCTCTGATCTGGCAGACTCACTAAACAGAGAACATCACTGGTCATCCCTACTGCCTCTGATCTGGCAGACTCACTAAACAGAGAACATCACTGGTCATCCCTACTGCCTCTGATCTGGAGGACTCGCTAAACAGAGAACATCCCTGGTCATCCCTACTGCCTCTTATCTGGTGGACTCACTAAACAGAGAACATCACTGGTCATCCCTACTGTCTCTGATCTGGAGGACTCACTAAACAGAGAACATCCCTGGTCATCTCTACTGCCTCTGATCTGGCAGACTCACTAAACACAAATACTTTGTGTTGGGAGACAACAATTGTGCCATCTGGTTTCCATAATATAAGGAATTAGAATTTATTTATACTTTTGATACTTAAGTATTTTTGAGCAATTACATTTACTTCGGGATACTTACAGTTGCAAAATTCATATAGACATGTGAGTTATAGATCTGTCATTCTCATTGAAACCAAGTGTACGAAGCGGTAGATCTGTTCTATGTGTGCTATTTCTTCCCTGTTCTTAAGTTTTGTTTTTGTGTCTTTTACTTTCTGTTTTGTACACCAGCTTCAAACAACAGAAAATACTATATTTGTGTTTATGGAAAATATATATTTTTAGATGGTATAAGGATTCTCAACACTGTACTAGCTTGTTTTGCCACATAAACTGAAATTAAACAAACTATTTGAATTTTAGGAAACAGGAAATAGCAGAGGGATTTCTGCATAGTGCATCGTTAAGTATATTTAAAACCAAATACTTTTAAACTTTTACTCAAGTAGTATTTTACTGGGTGACTTTCACAATAACTTGAGTAACTTTATATTAAGGTATCTTTACTTTTATTGGGTACTTGGGTACTTTTCCCATTCCTGTGTAGTGGGTATTGTATGATATGGATGGGATAGGCCGATTTCCATTCAACCTTTTTATGCGAGTAAAGTAGACCTACATGTCGGATTAAACAAGGTCATAAACCTAATGGAAACAGCTAAATTCTCGGTAAACTTTCAACTTTTTTTCTGTTGGTAAAATAAATTATACGATAAATGGTGCTGGAAACGCTTTTATGCACGACTGTTGATACAATAACCATCATATGGAAGTAAAATAGAGTCACGAGATGATATGTTGTGTGTTCGTCCCACTACGACTCTGGAAACCATGCAGTTTATTAGGCTACAGATGAAATAAATTATGATGAACTTCACGAGGTGGTGAAAGTGCACGGTGACGAGTTGGATGCTGATTTCTAATAAATATCCAGGGTCTTACTCATGGTGACATGATGATCGATGCTTGGCTGCCGTTTGATAAATTAAAATAATCTCGCTCTTTTGTCCGTAGTAATCTCATCATGTAGACTAGTCTACCCACACCCTATCGGCGAACTGTTGGCTCGAGCACACCTGCCAATACCGGAGTGGGCACATTCACTATATAATGGAAAACATTTGAAAATTATATGGAAACCCATTTAACTTGTATTTTTTATTCGGCACGTGGGAAATTAACAGCAAAAATGTATTTTTATGTGCATTACATCATTACGCACAGATTTTTTAAAATCCGCACCAAGTCATTTTGCATGGAGACACATCTCTGGTGGGGAAAATGTGCATATTTTATTAATGCATATGTTAGAAGATTCGTATGAAAATCTGTCGCCATCGTTTCTATGGAAACCTGGCTAGTGAGTGACATAACAAGAGAAAAACTGCTGATGCAAAACCAACCTATCAGCTACTGAATACAGTGATACAATAATAACTATAAAAGGAAGTAAATTACTTAGTAATTTTGCACAGTATTCATATGACTGTGTTATATTAAAAGTTAATTGTAAATGAGAGATTTGCAAATTAGAAACATTTGAAAATTGTATTGAGTGACTAAAAACCTGTGGGGCCCTGCTTCAAAGCCATTTCCACAGAGAGGGGCAAACACATTTAACCTGTACAATTTACAATTAAATAACAAATGACTCACTGTACAATGAAATATGTTCATTATTACTCAAAAACAAGTTGCATTTCAATTCGTGACTCAAGTTACAGAAGCCTACTGACACACTTCTCTCTCAGCCATGAAATGACCGCCATCTACTGTTCACGCGAAAGATATCGTGGGGGAAGTGACGTCATTGATTCTACTTCCAACACAACCATGTCAGATGCTGTGTTCGAAAAGGTTGGCATTGAATTTCTCCTAAAATATAACTAAATACAATTCCCCTTATAATAGCCAATTTCCATAAGCAAGCGCTACTATCCTAGTTAATTGTATATAAACATTATATATCACCTCATATTTATTTGATTTGGAATAACAAAGACAAAATACAAGAATAGATCTGAATTTTTCCAAAGATGGTTCAAGAACGGTATTTTCTTAGTGACAGTTATTTCATGAAAATGTACATTTTTGCTGACTGGTGTATAAAATCTAGCACACAGCCATGCAATCTCCATAGACAAACATTGGCAGTAGAATGGCCTTACTGAAGAGCTCAGTGACTTTCAACGTGGCCCCGCCATAGACTGCCACCTTTCCAAAAAAAGTCAGTTTGTCGAATGTCTGCCCTGCTAGAGTCAACTGTAAGCGCTGTTATTATGAAGTGGAAATGTCTAGGAGCAAAAATGTCTCAGCTGTGAAGTGGTAAGCCACACAAGCTCATAGAACAGAGTACTGAGTACTGAAGCGCATAGCGAGTAAACAATGTATGTCCTGAGTTGCAGCAACACTCACTACCGAGTTCCAAACTGCCTCTGGAAGCAACGTCAGCACAAGAACTGTTTGTCAGGAGCTTCATGAAATGGGTTTCCATGGCCGAGCAGCCGCACACAAGCCTAAGATCACCATGCACAATGCCAAGCTTCATCTGGAGCTCGCCACCATTGGACTCTGGAGCAGTGGAAACATGTTCTCTGGAGTGATGAATCACGCTTCACCATCTGGCAGTCCAACGGACAAATCTTGGTTTGGAGGATGCCAGGAGAACGCTACCTGCCCCAATGTATAGTGACGACTGTAAAATTTGGTGGAGGTGGAATAATGGTCTGGGGCCCCTTAGTTCCAGTGAAGGTAAATCTTAATGCATACAATGACATTCTAGACGATGATGTGCTTCCAACTATGTGGCAATAGTTTGCGGAAGGCCCTTTCCTGTTTCAGCATGACAATGCCCCCATGAACAAAGCGAGGTCCATACAAAAATGGTTTGTCGAGATCTGTGTGGAAGAACTTGGCTGGCCTGCACAGAGACCTGACCTCAACCCCATCTGTATGTGACCAAGTAAATTTGATTTGATCTAATCCCTTTGGGATGAGTCAGATTGCTGAATTTCAGCTTCGCAGAGATCGGCCACAGGTTTATTGTCAAGAATACAATTCAGTTCTTTGCTTAAAGTTGCCTAGAATCAAGTCAATAAGTGTGTGATTATCTGACACGACTAAAAAGTAGCAGTGCTCAGGGACACTAGACATTAAGGCCTAGATTCAATCAGATTAAGAGTAAACACGCTATAGCCAACACTAGATTGAATCCCCTGAGCTGACAAGGTAAAAATCTGTCATTCTGCCTATGAGCAAGGCAGTTAACCCACTGTTCCTAGACCAGTTAACCCACTGTTCCTAGACCAGTTAACCCACTGTTCCTAGACCAGTTAACCCACTGTTCCTAGACCAGTTAACCCACTGTTCCTAGACCAGTTAACCCACTGTTCCTAGACCAGTTAACCCACTGTTCCTAGACCAGTTAACCCACTGTTCCTAGACCAGTTAACCCACTGTTCCTAGACCAGTTAACCCACTGTTCCTAGACCAGTTAACCCACTGTTCCTAGACAAGTTAACCCACTGTTCCTAGACCAGTTAACCCACTGTTCCTAGACCAGTTAACCCACTGTTCTTAGACTAGTTAACACACTGTTCCTAGACAAGTTAACCCAATGTTCCTAGACCAGTTAACCCACTGTTCCTAGACCAGTTAACCCACTGTTCCCAAACCAGTTAACCCACTGTTCCTAGACCAGTTAACCCACTGTTCCTAGACCAGTTAACCCACTGTTCCTAGACCAGTTAACCCACTGTTCCTAGACCAGTTAACCCACTGTTCCTAGACCAGTTAACCCACTGTTCCTAGACCAGTTAACCCACTGTTCCTAGACCAGTTAACACACTGTTCCTAGACCAGTTAACCCACTGTTCCTAGACCAGTTAACCCACTGTTCCTAGACCAGTTAACCCACTGTTCCTAGACCAGTTAACCCACTGTTCCTAGACCAGTTAACCCAATGTTCCTAGACCAGTTAACCCACTGTTCCTAGACCAGTTAACCCACTGTTCCTAGACCAGTTAACCCACTGTTCCTAGACCAGTTAACACACTGTTCCTAGACCAGTTAACCCACTGTTCCCCGAGCGCTGAAAAACGTAGATGTCGATTACGGCACCTCTCTGATTCAGAGGGGTTGGGTTAAATGCATTCATTTGCACAACTGACTAGGTATCCCACTTTCCCTTACCTGCACAGCTGGTTTTGTTTTGGTGCCGGAGGTGTATCTGCTTCCAGTGTTCCAACATGTAAACAAGGCTACATGGGATCTCTCATAATGCAGCTCCGTGCAGCCAATGGCAATGTCCGCTTTAGATATCATGCCCGTAGCCACTTGTGGATTTGACAGGTCTAACACAGTTCCAACTCATGAAACCAAAACCACCACTATGCGGGTGTCAGAGGACCTGATAAAATCTAGCCCTAAATTGTGCATGTCAGGATTTGAACATGTAACCTTTTGGTCTGAAATTAATGTTTCAGCAGGGTCACCAAATGGTTATTTGTTTCCAAGAATATACACTCTGTGACCATTTTATCAACATCACTCATCAACGAATGGATGTTTTTTTGTTTGTTGCACTATTCTCTGTTAACCCTAGTCACTGTCGTGCGGGAAAATCCCAGAAGGTCGGACGGTTCTGAGATACTGGAACCGGCACACATATTCATCTCAGATCCAGGACCCACCTCAGAGATATTCGTCTCAGATCCAGGACCCACCTCAGAGATATTCATCTCAGATCCAGGACCCACCTCAGAGAGATTAATCTCAGATCCTGGACCCACCTCAGAGAGATTCATCTCAGATCCAGGACCCACCTCAGAGAGATTCATCTCAGATCCAGGACCCACCTCAGAGAGATTCATCTCAGATGCAGGACCCACCTCAGAGAGATTCATCTCAGATGCAGGACCCACCTCAGAGAGATTCATCTCAGATCCAGGACCCACCTCAGAGAGATTAATCTCAGATCCTGGACCCACCTCAGAGAGATTCATCTCAGATCCAGGACCCACCTCAGAGAGATTCATCTCAGATGCAGGACCCACCTCAGAGAGATTCATCTTAGATGAAGGACCCACCTCAGAGATATTCATCTTAGATGAAGGACCCACCTCAGAGAGATTTGTCTCAGATCCAGGACCCACCTCAGAGATATTCGTCTCAGATCCAGGACCCACCTCAGAGATATTCGTCTCAGATCCAGGACCCACCTCAGATGCAGAACCCACCTCAAGATATTCATCTCAGATCCAGGACCCAGCTCAGAGATATTCACCTCAGATGCAAGTCCCACCTCAGAGATATTCATCTCAGATCCAGGACCCACCTCAGATGCAGAACCCACCTCAAGATATTCATCTCAGATCCAGGACCCAGCTCAGAAATATTGACCTCAGATGCAAGTCCCACCTCAGAGATATTCATCTCAGATCCAGGACCCACCTCAGAGATATTAATCTCAGATGAAGGACCCACCTCAGAGATATTAATCTCAGATGAAGGACCCATCTCAGATAAAGGACCCACCTCAGAGATATTCATCTCAGATAAAGGACTCACCTCAGTGATGTTCATCTCAGATAAAGGATTCACCTCAGAGATATTCATCTCAGATGAAGGACCCATCTCAGATAAAGGACTCACCTCAGTGATGTTCATCTCAGATAAAGGACCCATCTCAGATATATTCATCTCAGATAAAGGACTCACCTCAGTGATGTTCATCTCAGATAAAGGACCCACCTCAGAGAAATTCATCTCAGATAAAGGACTCACCTCAGTGATGTTCATCTCAGCCACTCCTTCTCCCTCTTTGTCTAGCTGCTGGAAAGATCCTGTTAGAATAGTAAGTACATTTATGAATGATAACTTTGTTGGATATGACCAGGGTCATGTCGATTAGACACCAAAAGGAAGAAAACAAGGAGGGACTACCTAGACTTGTGCAATGAGAAAAAGGGTTTTTAAAGCATTAACGGTTGCCCAGGTAACTGGTTTAGCATACATTAGGTCTACACACAGTACATCCATCTTGATTAACTAACAGTACAGTACCTACTAAACATGGCTTCCAGTTTCACCAGACAGCAGATGAAGTTGTCAAAGTCTATGGCCTCGTTCTCAGCATAGCGAGCCACCAGGACCTGATTCAGCCTGTTGTTCAGTTTAAAACCTACGAGGGAGACGGCAGAGTCAGTAGTGTGTGTGTGTGTGTGTGTGTGTGTGTAACTATACCTGCCGACTCCACAGCAAGTCGCATCTCATAGGAGCTCATGGATCCCGACTTGTCCATGTCAAATTCTCTATAGAGGACCTACGGATAAAACACACAGATATTATAGACATAGGCCGGGATTCATTTTCAAGTCGCACCCGACTACATGCATAGCACATGCCATGAAATGCGATCTCTGCGAACGTCATGGAAAACGCCTATAAAATAAGCATTGTCAGATTCATGTTGCCTGGCGCTATAGCGCACCTTGGATTGAATCATGGCCATACAGATTTCAAAAGGTAGGAAATACATGCATTTCTTTGAATGATTCAGTATATTAGGTTCAAATGTATGTAAGTATATACTCAGTGGCCAGTTTATTAGGTACACCCATCTAGTACCAGGTCAGACCCCCCTTTTGCCTCCAGAACAGCCTGCATTCTTCTGGGCATGGAAACGTTGCTCAATTGGTATCAAGGGACCTAACGTAATGCCAGGAAAACATTCCCCACACTCCATTACACCACCAGTCTGTACCGTTGACACCAGGCAGGATGGGACCATGGACTCATGCTGCTGATGCCAAAACCTGACTCTGCCATCAGCATGACGCAACAGGAAGTGGGATTCGTCAGACCAGGAGATGTTTTTCTCCTCCTCATTGTCCAGCGTTGGTGATGGCGTGTCCACTGTAGCTGCTTCTTCTTCTTCTTGTGTTTAGCTGATAGGAGTGGAGCCCCGTGTGGTCGTCTGCTGCAATAGCCAATCAGTGACAAGGATCGACGAGTTGTGTGTTCCGAGATGACACACCGTTATTTGACGGTTTAGTTTGCACGACCCTTGACCCGCGTGCCTGGCACCGACGATCATACCATCCTCAACGTCGCTTATGTCACTTGTTTTGCCCATTCTAACGTTCAATCGAACAGTAACTGAATGCCTCGATGCCTGTTTGCCTGTTTGCCTGTTTTATATAGAAAGCCATGGCCACGTGACTCACTGTTTGTAGGAGCAAACCATTTTCGTGACAGGGAACCTAAAATTATTATTTTTTTAATTAAATCAAGAGCTGCACTGTTAAGAGGTTTCTCTGCTTTTTCCAGTCGCTTAATGGCAGTTGGTTCACAATAAGTTAATGTTTAATTTTCAATAACTTACTATCAACTAGTTGCAAGTGGGTTACTGTAAAATTCACAGTAACTTACTGTAGATAATCCATCACTTTCACTGACCTGACAGTCTGGTAGGAAAGTGAGAATTACATGGTGACTGTCTATAAAATATTTGGTATCACAGGCACTTAACTAACAGTATACACAGGGCCCACTGCACCTGTGGCGCAGTGGGCCCTGTGTCACTTTATCCCTACCTGTACGGGCCACGTCCCAGATCTACTAGCTTCACTCAGGCATGGGTAGTCTTTACCTGTGGATCTTCCCTTGACCTCACAGGGTGGGTCAACTCCCAGCATGCATTGTAGGCCTGGATCTTCCCGCGGTTTGAACCTCTTTCCAGGTGAGGGGGCCTCCCTATCTTGCGTCCCTTCCCTGAGTTAGCAATTCAGCCCTGAGATCCGCTTCATCAACCCGGGTCACTCCTCTTGGTCTATCCCTGCTTGTCACAGAGGTTAGCTCACTCCTTCCTACTGTTGACACTTCACAGGTAGTTTGTGACACGGTATACTACGCATCAACAATCCAATATTTATTTATAGTCCGCTCTGTACTATTTTATTGCGCGGCTCTTTACTGCGTCTCGCCGTTCACGCAGGATACGTTCCGCCACAGGGTTACACATTTTTTTATAAGCCTCAGACACTCCTGCTAGCGGCTGGTCCTCTCTTGCTAGTTATCCGGACAACACCCTCAAGGGTGAGTCACGTTCGCTAATTCCGGGGTATAGGCCTTCAGCTAAGACTAATTACTTAAAATGAATTCTTAACTGAAAGCAGGGGTTTGACACTTCATCTGGGTAGAGGATGAACTATAGACACCCAGTTCTCCTTTAGAGTGCCTTTTACACAGTTACCCTTGAGCTCCGCTTTGGTTTCCTGCTCGAGCCCAAAATATGTCCAACCGTCTTGATTGGTCAAAGTTTGGAAGTGTTTTTTTACATTGATAAAAGCAGAGACACAGAGCTACAAAGTAGGAAAGTAATTCTGCTTTGAAAGTTGATAAACCTCACTTTTGAGAAAATGGCCTTTGAATGTTTTGGTACCTACTGGAGAGCTCTTCTTTGTCTACACCAATTCAGCATCGTTCACACCCTCTTAAGCTTTAGCCCCACCGATCTCTTTAAGGTTTGATCCGAGTGTTCTGTCCTAACAATAACAGTCAAGCACCCAAGATAACTGGCTAACGTTGGCTAGCTTGCTAGCTACTTCCAGACACAAATGAGAGACCAGCTTCCTGACCATTTTACTCGCCTAGCAGATCTTGTTAGGTTGTTTTTATGTTATCCAGAGCGTTGGTGACTGCATCTGTGCTGCTGGCAACAATTAAAACCTTTTTGCCAACGTTTACTGTCGCCATATTCAACAAGTGTTGAGCATTCATAAATTCATCAATTATTCTGCTCTCTGGCACACTCAAACTAGAGTGCTCTGAAATTATAGATAGCCAGAGCGAATTTACCAGCTATGTCTATCAATAGTTGTCGCAATGACATTCTATTGAAATGGTTACTTGCATAATGGAGTCTTTTGTTAGGACATATAGCTAGCTAGCTAGGTAAACAATGAACCACAATACCAACTCATGATGTAACTACCCTGCATGAATCTGCAGGTTGCTAACCAACCAGGTTCAATGTAAGCTAGCTATAACATTAAGCTATAATTAGCAAAGCAAATGGCTCTGAGATATGAATAATAAGATCATACATGTAATGTTAGCTAGCTAGCCAACCAGCTAACATTAGCTAGCTAGCTAACAGTACACTTTAACTTGAAATGAAAACGACTTTATGTCAAAATTAGAAACGTGTAATATCTGAAAATGTATCTAGCTAGACTTTCTTACCCGTATGCATCATGAATGAACGATTCTCCCTGTCACGGATGCCTTAGTTTGAAGATGTCATTTTTTTCCCATTTCCTTTGCTAATTCCACTGATTTCAAAAATCGGTCCTCCAGAAAATGGAGAATAACACTTATGCAGTTCTATTACAAGATAATACAATTTTTAAAGCCACATTAGACAGGATTACCTAGTACACACACTGACCAGTTCAAATAGACAGAAGCAAGTAAGGCAGACCAATCCGAACTCATCTCTTGGCATGTCCAGCCCACTCATTTTCTCAGCCAATCATGGCTAGTGGGAACGTTGCTGACTTTTTCTGTGGCTAAACCAACTAGGCTCATAATTTAACAATTTTATTCATATTTACAGATGGTATATACGTTTGTTATTAAGGCACTTGAAAGTTCACATGTTCCAGAAGGTATTTCTCCCAAAAAATGCATTTGGATAAAAATAAATAAATAAATATATATATATATATATATATATACGCCCTGACCTGAGTATTCTTTGTTTTCTTTATATATTTTGGTTAGGTCAGGGTGTGACGAGGGTGGTATGTGTGTTTTTGTCTCATCTAGGGTTTTGTACTGTCTAGGGGTTTTTGTAGATTTATGGGGTTGTTAACCAAATCAAATCAAATTTTATTTGTCACATACACATGGTTAGCAGATGTTAATGCGAGTGTAGCGAAATGCTTGTGCTTCTAGTTCCGACAATGCAGTAATAACCAACAAGTAATCAAACTAACAATTCCAAAAAACTACTGTCTTATACACAGTGTAAGGGGATAAAGAATATGTACATAAGGATATATGAATGAGTGATGGTACAGAGCAGCATAGGCAAGATACAGTAGATGATATCGAGTACAGTATATACATATGAGATGAGTATGTAAACAAAGTGGCATAGTTAAAGTGGCTAGTGATACATGTATTACATAAGGATGCAGTCGATGATATAGAGTACAGTATATACGTATGCATATGAGATGAATAATGTAGGGTAAGTAACATTATATAAGGTAGCATTGTTTAAAGTGGCTAGTGATATATTTACATCATTTCCCATCAATTCCCATTATTAAAGTGGCTGGAGTTGAGTCAGTGTCATTGACAGTGTGTTGGCAGCAGCCACTCAATGTTAGTGGTGGCTGTTTAACAGTCTGATGGCCATGAGATAGAAGCTGTTTTTCAGTCTCTCGGTCCCAGCTTTGATGCACCTGTACTGACCTCGCCTTCTGGATGATAGCGGGGTGAACAGGCAGTGGCTCGGGTGGTTGATGTCCTTGATGATCTTTATGGCCTTCCTGTAGCATCGGGTGGTGTAGGTGTCCTGGAGGGCAGGTAGTTTGCCCCCGGTGATGCGTTGTGCAGACCTCACTACCCTCTGGAGAGCCTTACGGTTGAGGGCGGTGCAGTTGCCATACCAGGCGGTGATACAGCCCGCCAGGATGCTCTCGATTGTGCATCTGTAGAAGTTTGTGAGTGCTTTTGGTGACAAGCCGAATTTCTTCAGCCTCCTGAGGTTGTCGTTTAGCTCAGTTACCTTAGCTTTCTTGGGAACAGGAACAATGGTGGCCCTCTTGAAGCATGTGGGAACAGCAGACTGGTATAGGGATTGATTGAATATGTCCGTAAACACACCGGCCAGCTGGTCTGCGCATGCTCTGAGGGCGCGGCTGGGGATGCCGTCTGGGCCTGCAGCCTTGCGAGGGTTAACACGTTTAAATGTCTTACTCACCTCGGCTGCAGTGAAGGAGAGACCGCATGTTTTCGTTGCAGGCCGTGTCAGTGGCACTGTATTGTCCTCAAAGCGGGCAAAAAAGTTATTTAGTCTGCCTGGGAGCAAGACATCCTGGCCCGTGACTGGGCTGGATTTCTTCCTGTAGTCCGTGATTGACTGTAGACCCTGCCACATGCCTCTTGTGTCTGAGCCGTTGAATTGAGATTCTACTTTGTCTCTGTACTGGCGCTTAGCTTGTTTGATAGCCTTGCGGAGGGAATAGCTGCACTGTTTGTAACCATCTAGGTGTTTATGTAGGTCTATTGTTGCCTAGATTGGTTTTCAATTAGAGGCAGGTGTTTATCGTTGTCTCTGATTGGGAACCATATTTAGGCAGCCATCTTCTTTTGGGTATTTGGTGGGTTATTGTCTATGTTATGTTGCATGTTAGCGATGTGGTTCGTTAGCAGTCACTTTGTTTAAGTGTTCTTCGTGTTCTTCCTTCAACAGAGAAGAATGTATTCTAACCACGCTGCGCTTTGGTCTACTCCATACGACGATCGTGACAATATGTTTACGTTTAAATGGCTCTCCGGTGAAGTAGTGACCTGCGACATAGCCTAGTTTCCTGAAACGAGTCACATGGTCTGGCCCCAGGACACCTAAGGTGAACTCTCTGAGCCAGTAGTTGTTATAATGCTACTTCTTAATAACCCTCTATTCAATAAATAAATTAATTATGAAAACCAGCAACAATTCTACAGTATTTTGGTTCAATAGCTTCACAACTGATGGATTTTATAGATTTTTCATGAACCACCACCCTCTGACAGAGGAACATCTGTTTACAGTCTACCTTCACCCTCTGACAGAGGAACATCTGTTTACAGTCTACCTTCACCCTCTGACAGAGAATGATCTGTTTACAGTCTACCTTCACCCTCTGACAGAGGATCATCTGTTTACAGTCTACCTTCACCCTCTGACAGAGGAACATCTGTTTACAGTCTACCTTCACCCTCTGACAGAGGAACATCTGTTTACAGTCTACCCACACCCGTCACTTCCTCTCTGCCATTGACTGGGTTTCGCTGTTGTCTAGCTGCTTGTGGTTGAGGCCTCTTCCTGTCCTTCTTCCTGTTCTTCTTGATCTTTCTTGATTTCAGCATTACCAGAGTTCTGTCCGGGGTCTGGAGGAGTAATCGGGTCATATTGACTAGGCTCATTCACGACACCCTCTTCCTTGACCTGTGGCTCGTTCACTCTCTTTAGACTTGCCCTCACACTGGACACACGTTTCCTCTTGGAGTTATCAATATATACCATTCTTCCTGTTCCATCATGTACGGTTCGTACTTTAACATGATAGGATGTGCCCCAAGTAAATACACTCACAGGGTAAACACTGCCGAATTGGTTTGGATCAGGACAGAACAGGAAGTTAACCCACTGTTCCTAGGCTGTCATTGAAAATAAGAATTTGTTCTTTAACTGACTTGCCTAGTTAATTAAAGGTAAAATATATATATATTTTTTAGAATGAACATACCCTGTACCCTGAACACTAGGTTAACCTAACATGAAACTTTCCACCTGCATCCTGTTGTACTTGCGAATATCCCCTGTTGACAGGTCCCCGGGCCCCTCTATTGGTGGCTCTCTGGGATTTTCATAGTTCTCTCGGCATCCGTTGAAATAGGCCTTATCCTCTGTCAGCTATATTGTCCAAACTTCCATCTCCCTGATCCCTGATACCACATTGGCCACATTCTCCTTGCAAGAGTCCAGTACACATAAATTATAATTTAATAAAATTTTTCACCATTTTCTTTTCTTTATCATTCATTTGTTTTTCCTTAAAAATATAACAGATTTAAAAAATCTAAACATACTATTTTTTCCTGTCATTTTATCATCATTTTTTTCTCCCTTTTAAACTTAAACATTAAATCAAAACATAGCCAGTTTTAAGTAACTCAAAACCCTAACAAAACAAAACACAACCTTATCCCGGGGAGATGCCCTCCTCACCTGGATCACACCTGGAGTGCCCTCCCCCTGACGAGTCAATAAAACTCAGTATATCAAGTGACTCAACCTCAGTTTCTCCCTCCAACCGAGTCTCAGTGTCTAGCTCAGCTAGGGCCTTTATTTGCCTTATAGGCCAGGAGTTCTGTTAAGATCTCCAACGCTTCTGCTGTTTTGACTGAAAGATCCTCTAGCTCGTCAGCCTCTATCCTAGCCCTTCTATTCCCTTCCACCAACACTTATCTCCTGATAGGTCCTCTTCGGCCTTTCCCTTAACTGATATTCCCCTGTGATAGTTCAGTTGAAGGCTCCAACAGCACCATCCTCAGTTACCTGAGGGTCCAAGCCAATCAGCGGACTTTCAGTCAGGACTGGGATCAGGGTCCCAGTAGCACAACCCCCCCCCCCCCCCCCTGGGTGGATCCAGGCCATCTAGCAGGGTGTCTGTGACCTGTACATCCTCCCCATCAGGTTCCTGCCTTAGGTTCAGAAACTTCCAGAAAATGCTCCCAGATCCCCACCCCAGATCTGACATGTTCCCATCTATCCATATCCATCTCTAGGCAGACGTGGTGATATGGGGTCATCATTTCCAGTTACTTTATGTATGTACGTTATCTGATTCAATGTGTTGGATTATTTAATTGCAACCGTAACAGAGTTACATTAATCCCATCGTCTTCGTAGAGAGTTCTCTTTACCCTAGTTCTTTCCCAAACTTTCGCTCTCTCCTTTCTCAACATTTCCCTTTCCCTCAGAGCCTGCTCTATTTCCGCTCGAGGTCGGCACCGGGCTCCCCAAAGGAGATGTTGGGGAGGTGGCAGACGACTCACTAAACCCCCCCCCCCCCCCCCCCATGCGGTCCTCTGCCCCTCTCCATCTTCACCTCCCCGGTCTTTTCTGGTGATTGTGTGTTTGCAAAATGCTCCTCGTACCAGTCACTCCATCCTCTATTTCTCTCTGCATAACTTGCTACTAGTCTCTCATCTTTATACTCACACAACTCTCTAGTTAACACATTCAAGTACTCAACCTCTTCCTGAGTCTGTGTCTTGGGGTTTGCAAGCCTTACACTTGGGGCAATTCTTCCTCCGGTACGGCCTTGTGGTCGTGCCCCCCCTTACCGCGCATATCTCTACTGTCCACGTCACACCATCATTGTAAGCCTTGAACTTGTCCAAACAGTACAAGCCCGGGGACATGTCTGGTGATGGCATGGCCCCGGTATCGCCAATCTATATGCTACATGCGACATGGTAACTCGGCTTCTTCCTGTTCCAACACATAATATGCTGTGTATTTTCATAGCTGGTGAGATTTTGTTTCTGTTCCTGTGGCAAGGCTCTCCTTCTGATCTCTTGTCGCTCTGACTGACTCTGCGGGGGTCTCCTCTAGACCCGACCACTATCGGGTACAGAAAACTTGGCCGTACCATTACGGTATATGTTCTGTATTCTTCCTTGAGTTTGAATAATCAGTGTCTTTCACCAACTCTCATACACATTTTATGCATTAGCGTTGGTTGGTTTAGTCTTTTCAGCAACCTGTGGCTTTCGTCCCCCTATTTGCCACTTAATATAATGTTTACATACCCTACATTACACATCTCATATGTATATACTGTACTCTATATCATCTACTGCATCTTGCCATCTTTATGTAATACATGTATCACTAGCCACTTTAAACTATGCCACATTATGTTTACATACCCTACATTACTCATCTCATATGTATATACTGTACTCGATACCATCTAATGCATCTTGCCTATGCCGTTCTGTACCATCACTCACTCATATATCTTTATGTACATATTTTTATCCCTTTACACTTGTGTGTATAAGTTAGTAGTTTTGGAATTGTTAGGCTAGATTACTCGTTGGTTATTATTGCATTGTCGGAACTAGAAGCACAAGCATTTCTCTACACTCGCATTAACATCTACTAACCATGTGTATGTGACAAATAACAATTGATTTGATTTGATTTATAAATCCTCACACCATCCAATATGTGGCCTTAAACATTACCTTGGTCATCTTTGGACCCTCAGTATCCCGTCTACTCCTGTCATGGTCAACTTTGGACCCTCAGTATCCCGTCTACTCCTGTCATGGTCAACTTTGGACCCTCGGTATCCCGTCTACTCCTGTCATGGTCAACTTTGGACCCTCAGTATCCCGTCTACTCCTGTCATGGTCAACTTTGGACCCTCGGTATCCCGTCTACTCCTGTCATGGTCAACTTTGGACCCTCGGTATCCCGTCTACTCCTGTCATGGTCAACTTTGGACCCTCAGTAACCCGTCTACTCCTGTCATGGTCAACTTTGGACCCTCAGTATCCCGTCTACTCCTGTCATGGTCAACTTTGGACCCTCAGTATCCCGTCTACTCCTGTCATGGTCAACTTTGGACCCTCAGTAACCCGTCTACTCCTGTCATGGTCAACTTCAGACCCTTTACCAAGCAATCTGGAGTACTAGCTCTGCCTGGTGCTCATCTTCCACAGACAACACCCGTTCTGCCAGTCACATTCTGTTAAAGGCCCCCCCCCCCCCCACCGTCTGGGGGTGTCTGTCAACAGTTTCATAGAACATTAGGATCAAGTAGTTTGGAAGCTCTAGGATCATCACCATGACGACTAGTACTCCCCACCCCAGGGTCCAGAGAACCAATAGGATGCTACTGACTTCCCAACCACTTCTCAGGAGTTCTCCCCCTTTCTGTAGCCAGACAACTCATAGTACCCGATACCCAACCCCATAGTACCCGATACCCAACCCCATAGTACCCGATACCCAACCCATAGTACCCAATACCCAACCCCATAGTACCCAATACCCAACCCCATAGTACCCAATACCCAACCCCATAGTACCCGATACCCAACCCATAGTACCCAATACCCAACCCCATAGTACCCAATACCCAACCCATAGTACCCAATACCCAACCCCATGGTACCCAATACCCAACCCATAGTACCCAATACCCAACCACATAGTACCCAATACCCAACCCCATAGTACCCAAAACCCAACCCCATAGTACCCAATACCCAACCCCATAGTACCCAATACCCAACCCATAGTACCCAATACCCAACCCCATAGTACCCAATACCCAACCCCATAGTACCCAATACCCAACCCCATAGTACCCAATACCCAACCCCATAGTACCCAATACCCAACCCATAGTACCTAATACCCAACCCCATACTACCCAATACCCAACCCATAGTACCTAATACCCAACCCATAGTACCCAATACCCAACCATTGTTATGTCCAGCACGTACAAGATCCATCTCCCTTCATACCATATTGTTGCCGCATCTAATATTTGCCAAATCAACACTGTATGTGTTTTAATTGTACAATTGATACAATTGTACAATTGAGAGCATCCTGTCGGACTGTATCACCGCCTGGTATGGCAACTGCACTGCCCACAACCCCAGGACTTTCCAGAGGGTGGTGCAGTCTGCCCAACGCAGCACTGGGGGAAAACTACCTGCCCTCCAGGACACCTACACCACCCGATGTCACAGGAAGGCCAAAAAGATTATCAAGTACAACAACCGCCCAAGCCACTGCCTGTTCACTCCGCTATCATCCAGAAGGCGAGGTCAGTACAGGTGCATCAAAGCTGGGACCGAGAGACTGAAAAACAGCTTCTATCTCAAGGCCATTAGACTGTTAAATTGCCATCACTAGCCGCCCTCCACCAAGTAACCTACCTTGAGCTTCGTCACTGTCGCTAGCCGGCTACCACCCGGTTGCACCTCAGAGGCTGCTGCCTTATATACATAGACATGGAATCAATGGTCACTTTAATAATGGAACACTGGCCCCTTTAATAATGTTTACATACTGTTTTACTCATTTCATATGGGGCGGTAGGGTAGCCTAGTGGTTAGAGCGTTGGACTAGTTACCGGAATGGTTGCAATTTCAAATCCCCGAGCTGACAAGGTACAAATCTGTCGTTCTGCCCCAGAACAGTTAACCCACTGTTCCTAGGCTATCATTGTAAATAAGAATTTGTTCTTAACTGACTTGCCTAGTTAAATAAAGGTCAAATGTATATACAGTATTCTACTGTATTTTAGTCACTGCCAGATCGACATTGCTCGTCCCAATATTTGCGTTTGGTGTGGTGCATACATTGGATTTATCCTAAGTAAGCATCACATTGTCTGCGTAGACGGTTTGACAGAAATGGTAGCAGAAGGTGAATGTTGAACTTTTGTTGAACACATATCCAAGATGACGCTGCGTACGGTTTAGCGCCGCGACGCTGTCGGTGTGAATTGAAGCGTCGTCCTTGTTCAATACTGCGTTAACGCACTTCTCCTAACATTCATACAGTATAAATCTGCATCTACCTTGGGGATTTTTATTGAAGAGTTTCACAGACTCGACCGGGGTAGGTTAACCTTAGTGACCCCAGAACAGACTCGACCGGGGTAGGTTAACCTTAGTGACCCCAGAACAGACTCGACCGGGGTAGGTTAACCTAAGTGACCCCAGAACAGACTCGACCGGGGTAGGTTTACCTAAGTGACCCCAGAACAGACTCGGCCGGGGTTAACCTTACACTCTTCCAGCCCATGGTTTGTTGCTTCTACACGCTCCTTTCCCCATAAAAATATTGAAAACACCAATCTGAGTACAGCCTTGGATGTTCTCCTTCCTTTTAAATCCAATTCACTTGTATGACTATCTGCTAACTCGGTCCAGTGCACTGTGATCCGGTATAAGTACCTATGTTCCAGGTTTACGTCTAAAACTCAATAACCAACCTCATCATTCAAGTGACCATCAATCGCCCAATTTAGTAGACTCTGTAAGAACCCAGCTCGCGATTAATTTATCTCTTCCCTCAAAAACATTTCCCAACATCCCAGTGCCTAAATAGCAACCCCACCCGTCCTAGAGTTCATTCTCTGGCCCCATTCACACATCAATCGGGAGGACATGGGTCTCAAACACTGGAATGTCTGCAGTCTTGTTTAATCTTTCTGTTGTCTTGAACCCCACTCCAACATGCGTTCGTTCCCAGCCTGGCTCTCCAATCAAGCACAGAGACACCACCAGCAGTACTAGAAACAGCATAGCCATGCTCCTCAGAGACCTCTCCCTTCAGAAGTTGTTTTCCAGCTTCCCCTCACTTCCACTATTCTACTCTTCATCTGAGCAATAGCTTCTACTTCCTCATTACCCTGCCAGTACTCTTCTTCTTTCAGTGTGCTTTCTGGTGTATTATTTCATGTTGCAAATCCATTAGCAACTCACTATCAGTTATTATTCTCACCGTTTTACTGTGCTTATCTTTAGTCTTTAATAAGCCTGCAGGCACCGCAGTTCCTTCAGCGGTTAGAAGTTGAACCTGTTGGACTGTTTTCAGAGAAGCCGCACGTGTCTGGTAGATGTTTTTCACTTGTCTCTCTTTTGGGCAACACTGTCTATAATATTTTCAGTTCTCTCAGCACATCAGACTGAAAGCAAGGTTGTCATGGGTACCGCCTGTGGTTTGCGGTAACCCGGCTTCCTGTAGCGATCTAGTCAGAGCCCAGATCTAAACTGCCAGCACTCCCGATCGAGCAAGCACTGGGGACCCTGTTGCTGTTTAACATCTCAGAGCCAGAATCCCTCTCAGTCTTCTTCTTTCTTTCATTTCACTGTAACATGGCATCATGTGCCCATTAGGGATGTTTTGATTGGGAGAGGCCTTGAGCTGTCTTCAAATGCTCACATAATCTCCATCATTCTCAGGATTGTTATTATTTGTGTAATGTGCCACACTAGTGGTGGTGGGAGCCTGGAAGTGTCCTGGATCATACCCTTTTGAACTTGCCCCCTGCCCTGACCGTCAGTCTAGGGGCTCCCATTCCCCACCCATGTGGTAATTACATTTTCTATGTACAGTGCATAAAAAAAAAGGTATTCAGACCCCTTGATTTTCCCACATTTTGTTACGTTACAGCCTTATTCTAAAATTGATTCAATTGAAATTTTTCCCCCCCATTCATCAATCAACCCACAATTCCCCATAATGACAAAGCAAAAATAGGTTTTTAGAATTTTTTACAAATGTATGAAAACATAAATACGGAAATATTAAATTGACATAAGCATTCAGACGCTTTCCTCTGTACTTTGCTGAAGCACCTTTGGTTACAGCCTCAAGTCTTTTTGGGTATGATGCTACAAACTTCGCACACCTGTATTTGGGGAGTTTCTCCCATTCTTCTCTGCAGATCCTCTCAAGCTCTGGGGAGCATTTCTGCATAGCTATTTTCAGCTCTCTCCAGACACGGTCCGAATACTGATGTAAATAAGTATTTCTGTTTTCACTTTTTATGCAATTCATTTCAGAATAAGGCTGTAATGTGATGAAATGTAGAAAAAGTCAAACGGTCTGAATACTTACCTAAGATACTGTACATACATATATCTCTTTAAAATATATTTTCCATTATTGTTTCCCTTGACGCCCCTCCCCTAATTGGATTAAACTAATGAACAACAACACTCAGGCTTCTACTTCCAGCTTACGCACACTATATACATTTTACGGACACAATCTATTTTACAATAGTTACATTTAGTTTGTTTTTACTCCTGTCCTTCCTCTAACCTCAACCATCTATTTCTGACGTCGAATCCAGTTTCATTTCTATTTGCCATATATTTGTAACTGTGCTGTTTCACAGAAGTTCTGAACCTAAATACATTTTACAGACTCAGTATATGTTACATTTGTTATCTTGTTGTTATTAGTCCCAACCTTCAGCTCCCCTCAACCCCTCCCATCTATCTCTGAACACCGTCCAGTCCCATCCTTCAGCTCCCCTCAACCCCTCCCATCTATCTCTTAACAACATCCAGTCCAATCCTTCAGCTCCCCTCAACCCCTCCCATCTATCTCTTAACAACATCCAGTCCCATCCTTCAGCTCCTCTCAACCCCTCCCATCTATCTCTTAACAACATCCAGTCCAATCCTTCAGCTCCCCTCAACCCCTCCCATCTATCTCTTAACAACATCCAGTCCCATCCTTCAGCTCCCCTCAACCCCTCCCATCTATCTCTTAACAACATCCAGTCCCATCCTTCAGCTCCTCTCAACCCCTCCCATCTATCTCTTAACAACATCCAGTCCCATCCTTCAGCTCCCCTCAACCCCTCCCATCTATCTCTTAACAACATCCAGTCCCATCCTTCAGCTCCCCTCAACCCCTCCCATCTATCTCTTAACAACATCCAGTCCCATCCTTCAGCTCCTCTCAACCCCTCCCATCTATCTCTTAACAACATCCAGTCCCATCCTTCAGCTCCTCTCAACCCCTTCCATCTATCTCTTAACAACATCCAGTCCCATCCTTCAGCTCCTCTCAACCCCTCCCATCTATCTCTTAACAACATCCAGTCCCATCCTTCAGCTCCCCTCAACCCCTCCCATCTATCTCTTAACAACATCCAGTCCCATCCTTCAGCTCCTCTCAACCCCTCCCATCTATCTCTTAACAACATCCCGTCCCATCCTTCAGCTCCTCTCAACCCCTCCCATCTATCTCTTAACAACATCCAGTCCCATCCTTCAGCTCCTCTCAACCCCTTCCATCTATCTCTTAACAACATCCAGTCCCATCCTTCAGCTCCTCTCAACCCCTCCCATCTATCTCTTAACAACATCCAGTCCCATCCTTCAGCTCCCCTCAACCCCTCCCATCTATCTCTTAACAACATCCAGTCCCATCCTTCAGCTCCTCTCAACCCCTCCCATCTATCTCTTAACAACATCCAGTCCCATCCTTCAGCTCCTCTCAACCCCTCCCATCTATCTCTTAACAACATCCAGTCCCATCCTTCAGCTCCCCTCAACCCCTCCCATCTATCTCTTAACAACATCCAGTCCCATCCTTCAGCTCCCCTCAACCCCTCCCATCTATCTCTTAACAACATCCAGTCCCATCCTTCAGCTCCCCTCAACCCCTCCCATCTATCTCTTAACAACATCCAGTCCCATCCTTCAGCTCCTCTCAACCCCTCCCATCTATCTCTTAACAACATCCAGTCCCATCCTTCAGCTCCTCTCAACCCCTCCCATCTATCTCTTAACAACATCCAGTCCCATCCTTCAGCTCCCCTCAACCCCTCCCATCTATCTCTTAACAACATCCAGTCCCATCCTTCAGCTCCTCTCAACCCCTCCCATCTATCTCTTAACAACATCCAGTCCCATCCTTCAGCTCCCCTCAACCCCTCCCATCTATCTCTGAACACCATCCAGTCCCATCCTTCAGCTCCCCTCAACCCCTCCCATCTATCTCTTAACAACATCCAGTCCCATCCTTCAGCTCCTCTCAACCCCTCCCATCTATCTCTTAACAACATCCAGTCCCATCCTTCAGCTCCCCTCAACCCCTCCCATCTATCTCTTAACAACATCCAGTCCCATCCTTCAGCTCCCCTCAACCCCTCCCATCTATCTCTTAACAACATCCAGTCCCATCCTTCAGCTCCTCTCAACCCCTCCCATCTATCTCTTAACAACATCCAGTCCCATCCTTCAGCTCCTCTCAACCCCTCCCATCTATCTCTTAACAACATCCAGTCCCATCCTTCAGCTCCCCTCAACCCCTCCCATCTATCTCTTAACAACATCCAGTCCCATCCTTCAGCTCCCCTCAACCCCTCCCATCTATCTCTTAACAACATCCAGTCCCATCCTTCAGCTCCCCTCAACCCCTCCCATCTATCTCTTAACAACATCCAGTCCCATCCTTCAGCTCCCCTCAACCCCTCCCATCTATCTCTTAACAACATCCAGTCCCATCCTTCAGCTCCCCTCAACCCCTCCCATCTATCTCTTAACAACATCCAGTCCCATCCTTCAGCTCCTCTCAACCCCTCCCATCTATCTCTTAACAACATCCAGTCCCATCCTTCAGCTCCTCTCAACCCCTCCCATCTATCTCTTAACAACATCCAGTCCCATCCTTCAGCTCCCCTCAACCCCTCCCATCTATCTCTTAACAACATCCAGTCCCATCCTTCAGCTCCTCTCAACCCCTCCCATCTATCTCTTAACAACATCCAGTCCCATCCTTCAGCTCCCCTCAACCCCTCCCATCTATCTCTTAACAACATCCAGTCCCATCCTTCAGCTCCTCTCAACCCCTCCCATCTATCTCTTAACAACATCCAGTCCCATCCTTCAGCTCCCCTCAACCCCTCCCATCTATCTCTTAACAACATCCAGTCCCATCCTTCAGCTCCCCTCAACCCCTCCCATCTATCTCTTAACAACATCCAGTCCCATCCTTCAGCTCCCCTCAACCCCTCCCATCTATCTCTTAACAACATCCAGTCCCATCCTTCAGCTCCTCTCAACCCCTCCCATCTATCTCTTAACAACATCCAGTCCCATCCTTCAGCTCCCCTCAACCCCTCCCATCTATCTCTTAACAACATCCAGTCCCATCCTTCAGCTCCTCTCAACCCCTCCCATCTATCTCTTAACAACATCCAGTCCCATCCTTCAGCTCCCCTCAACCCCTCCCATCTATCTCTTAACAACATCCAGTCCCATCCTTCAGCTCCCCTCAACCCCTCCCATCTATCTCTTAACAACATCCAGTCCCATCCTTCAGCTCCCCTCAACCCCTCCCATCTATCTCTTAACAACATCCAGTCCCATCCTTCAGCTCCCCTCAACCCCTCCCATCTATCTCTTAACAACATCCAGTCCCATCCTTCAGCTCCCCTCAACCCCTCCCATCTATCTCTTAACAACATCCAGTCCCATCCTTCAGCTCCCCTCAACCCCTCCCATCTATCTCTTAACAACATCCAGTCCCATCCTTCAGCTCCCCTCAACCCCTCCCATCTATCTCTTAACAACATCCAGTCCCATCCTTCAGCTCCCCTCAACCCCTCCCATCTATCTCTTAACAACATCCAGTCCCATCCTTCAGCTCCTCTCAACCCCTCCCATCTATCTCTTAACAACATCCAGTCCCATCCTTTAGCTCCTCTCAACCCCTCCCATCTATCTCATTTGTTATCTTGATGTTATTAGTCCAACACTTTTTTTTTGCTAAAAGTGTTATATTACTAATCGATTGACTATGACTTTTCAAATCACCCAGTAGTGCTATCTGCAGAGTTAACTCCGGTTAAATGTTGCAATTATTGAGCCAATCCTGGACCTGTGACCAAAAACAAGCTACATATGGACAGTACCAAAATAAATGATCTAATGACCTTGTCTCTTCGCAGCAAAATCTGCAGATCTGGGAAGATTGTATCCCCCATACAGTATATATAACATTCTATTGGTTGCAAGAATTTGGTATAATCTACAAGACCCTGCTAGGTAAAGTCCCCCCTTATCTCAGCTCGCTGGTCACCATAGCATCTCCCACCTGTAGCACACGCTCCAGCAGGTATATCTCTCTAGTCACCCCCAAAACCAATTCTTTCTTTGGCCGCCTCTCCTTCCAGTTCTCTGCTGCCAATGACTGGAACGAACTACAAAAATCTCTGAAACTGGAAACACTTATCTCCCTCACTAGCTTTAAGCACCAACTGTCAGAGCAGCTCACAGATTACTGCACCTGTACATAGCCCACCTATAAGTTAGCCCAAACAACTACCTCTTTCCCAACTGTATTTAATTTTAATTTATTTATTTATTTTGCTCCTTTGCACCCCATTATTTTTATTTCTACTTTGCACATTCTTCCATTGCAAAACTACCATTCCAGTATTTTACTTGCTATATTGTATTTACTTTGCCATCATGGCCTTTTTTGCCTTTACCTCCCTTCTCACCTCATTTGCTCACATTGTATATAGACTTGTTTATACTGCATTATTGACTGTATGTTTGTTTTTACTCCATGTGTAACTCTGTGTCGTTTTATCTGTCGAACTGCTTTGCTTTATCTTGGCCAGGTCGCAATTGTAAATGAGAACTTGTTCTCAACTTGCCTACCTGGTTAAATAAAGGTAAATAAAATAATAAGTTCAATTGATGAATTCTAAGTTTTGAATCCGGCGTCGTTTTGTGTATCAATTCATAAACCATGTGCCATGGAATCGGTACATCGAAAATCTCTTCCCAACTATTTTGCAATCTATTAATTTTGGTCTATACTGCAGGGCCGACAGACAAGTTCCTTATTTTTCTCCCTTCCACTTGCTCTTAAATCTGTTGTGGTAATGCTGCAATAGGTTGGTTGCGATTTTGGCTAGAGCAGACATTTCCATTTATTGTTGTTAACTGCATGACCCCTAGTGGTCTGAATATTGACTTTGATCTCAGGCCCTTCTATTGACCAATTCTATTTATATCATACACACACCCTACAGTACACTACCACACTACAGTACACTACCACCCTACAGTACACTACCACCCTACAGTACACTACCACCCTACAGTACACTACCACACTACAGTACACTACCACACTACAGTACACTACCACCCTACAGTACACTACCACCCTACAGTACACTACCACCCTACAGTACACTACCACCCTACAGTACACTACCACCCTACAGTACACTACCACCCTACAGTACACTACCACCCTACAGTACACTACCACACTACAGTACACTACCACCCTACAGTACACTACCACCCTACAGTACACTACCACCCTACAGTACACTACCACCCTACAGTACACTACCCACACTACAGTACACTACCACACAACAGTACACTACCACACTACAGTACACTACCACACTACAGTACACTACAGTACACTACCACACTACAGTACAACTACAGTACAACTACCACACTACAGTACACTACCACCTACAGTACACTACCACCCTACAGTACACTACCACACTACAGTACACTACCACCCTACAGTACACTACCACCCTACAGTACACTACCACCCTACAGTACACTACCACCCTACAGTACACTACCACCCTACAGTACACTACCACCCTACAGTACACTACCACACTACAGTACACTACCACACTACAGTACACTACCACCCTACAGTACACTACCACCCTACAGTACACTACCACCCTACAGTACACTACCACACTACAGTACACTACCACCCTACAGTACACTACCACACTACAGTACACTACCACCCTACAGTACACTACCACACTACAGTACACTACCACACTACAGTACACTACCACACAACAGTACACTACACACAACAGTACACTACCACACCACAGTACACTACCACACTACAGTACACTACAGTACACTACCACACTACAGTACACTACCACACTACAGTACACTACCACACTACAGTACACTACCACACTACAGTACACTACCACACTACAGTACACTACCACACTACAGTACACTACCACACTACAGTACACTACCACACTACAGTACACTACCACCCTACAGTACACTACCACCCTACAGTACACTACCACACTACAGTACACTACCACACAACAGTACACTACCACACAACAGTACACTACCACACTACAGTACACTACAGTACACTACCACACTACAGTACACTACAGTACACTACCACACTACAGTACACTACCACCCTACAGTACACTACCACCCTACAGTACACTACCACACTACAGTACACTACCACACAACAGTACACTACCACACTACAGTACACTACAGTACACTACCACCCTACAGTACACTACCACACTACAGTACACTACCACACAACAGTACACTACCACACTACAGTACACTACCACACTACAGTACACTACCACACAACAGTACACTACCACACAACAGTACACTACCACACTACAGTACACTACAGTACACTACCACACTACGTACACTACAGTACACTACCACACTACAGTACACTACCACACTACAGTACACTACCACACTACAGTAACACTACCACACAACAGTACACTACCACACAACAGTACACTACCACACTACAGTACACTACAGTACACTACCACACTACAGTACACTACAGTACACTACCACACTACAGTACACTACCACACTACAGTACACTACCACACACAGTACACTACCCACACAACAGTACACTACAGTACACTACAGTACACTACCACACTACAGGTACACTACCACACCACAGTACACTACCACACTACAGTACACTACCACACTACAGTACACTACAGTACACTACCACACTACAGTACACTACCACACTACAGTACACTACCACACTACAGTACACTACAGTACACTACCACACTACAGTACACTACCACACTACAGTACACTACCACACTACAGTACACTACCACACCACAGTACACTACAGCACACTACCACACTACAGTACACTACCACACTACAGTACACTACCACACTACAGTACCTACCACACTACAGTACCTACAGTACACTACAGTACACTACCACACTACAGTACACTACCACACACAGTACACTACCACACTACAGTACACTACAGTACACTACCACACTACAGTACACTACCACACTACAGTACACTACAGTACACTACCACACTACAGTACACTACCACACTACAGTACACTACCACACTACAGTACACTACCACACTACAGTACACTACAGTACACTACCACACCACAGTACACTACCACACTACAGTACACTACAGTACACTACCACACTACAGTACACTACCACACTACAGTACACTACCACACTACAGTACACTACCACACCACACTACAGTACACTACCACACTACAGTACACTACCACACTACAGTACACTACCACACCACAGTACACTACCACACCACAGTACACTACCACACTACAGTACACTACAGTACACTACAGTACACTACCACACTACAGTACACTACAGTACACTACAGTACACTACCACACTACAGTACACTACCACACTACAGTACACTATACTGTCTGGCTATGTGTGTGTCTTTGCTATTAAAGGATCTCAGTTGCAATGTGTGAGGGACTCTCAGAGAATTCATTAATAGACACTGAATTGATCTGAGAGTCACAGGGTTGTGATAGAGCTCATATAATTAAAGATGGACTTTTATAACAAACTCTGACTTGTGTGTGGTTTGCTCCCATGATTTGGTAAATAGAGGAAATTTCCACGACAATGTTCCAACACAATATGTTCAATATGTTCAATATGTTCCTACACAATATGTTCAATATGTTTCAACACAATATGTTCAATATGTTCCAACACAATATGTTCAATATGTTCCTACACAATATGTTCAATATGTTCCAACACAATATGTTCAATATGTTCCTACACAATATGTTCAATATGTTCCTACACAATATGTTCAATATGTTCCAACACAATATGTTCAATATGTTCAATATGTTCAATATGTTCCAACACAATATGTTCAATATGTTCAATATGTTCAATATGTTCAATATGTTCAATATGTTCCAACACAATATGTTCAATATGTTCCAACACAATATGTTCAATATGTTCCTACACAATATGTTCAATATGTTCCAACACAATATGTTCAATATGTTCCTACACAATATGTTCAATATGTTCCAACACAATATGTTCAATATGTTCCAACACAATATGTTCAATATGTTCCTACACAATATGTTCAATATGTTCCTACACAATATGTTCAATATGTTCCAACACAATATGTTCAATATGTTCAATATGTTCAATATGTTCAATATGTTCAATATGTTCAATATGTTCCTACATAATATGTTCAATATGTTCAATATGTTCACTATGTTCCTACACAATATGTTCAATATGTTCAATATGTTCAATATGTTCCCCCACAATATGTTCAATATGTTGATATGTTCCCCCTGTTCCCCCACAATGTTCACCCTGTTGATATGTTCCCCCTGTTCCCCCACAATGTTCCCCCTGTTGATATGTTCCCCCTGTTAATATGTTCCCCCTGTTCCTCCACAATATGTTCCCCCTGTTGATATGTTCCCCCTGTTGATATGTTCCCCCTGTTCCCCCACAATGTTCCCCCTGTTGATATGTTTACCCTGTTCCCCCACAATGTTCCCCCTGTTGATATGTTCCCCCTGTTAATATGTTCCCCTGTTCCTCCACAATATGTTCCCCCTGTTGATATGTTCCCCCTGTTGATATGTTCCCCCTGTTCCCCCACAATGTTCCCCCTGTTGATATGTTTACCCTGTTCCCCCACAATGTTCCCCCTGTTAATATGTTCCCCCTGTTAATATGTTCCCCCTGTTCCTCCACAATATGTTCCCCCTGTTGATATGTTCCCCCTGTTGATATGTTCCCCCTGTTCCCCCACAATGTTCCCCCTGTTGATATGTTTACCCTGTTCCCCCACAATGTTCCCCCTGTTAATATGTTCCCCCTGTTAATATGTTCCCCCTGTTCCTCCACAATATGTTTTTTAACAGTTTCACTCAATTCATTCTCATCAACCTAGAAAATATGACACGCCCTTCACGACTATAATTGGTTGCACTAATTGCACTGTTTGTCTACATAACTAGTTGAAGCATGCATAACATTTCCCTGAAGAAGGCACAGTGATGGCGAAACATTGGTGTGTATTTACATATGGAGACTCTTTGTTTTTATAGTTAGCTGCATGTGTGACATAACTCCACCAGTCCTATTTATGATATAATTTACAAAGATTGTACTGTTTTTATCAGTTAGTATATTTGAATTTTACCACAATATTTGTTGTATCATTTGTTCCGTCTTTACTGGTGGAATAAACTGAAATTACAACCAACTTTATAAGGCTTTAAAAAAAACATTGTACCTTTATTTAACAAGTCAAATAACGATATTTTTGGAGATGATTTCGTTTTCAAAAAGTCAAAAGTGAGAGGTTGTAATCTGAATAAAGGGAAAAAGGCCATTCTTGAACATGGGGTGAGACATTCTTACTAATTTGCTAGAGAACCAGTTTGGATTCAAGTATAACTTTGGTATGACTGACACCTTAAGTGAGGGTCTAATGCTTTAATATTTAATCATTTCTGCCCTCTAAATTCATATTGATTATATAAATAGGCCATTTTAATTTTGTCTGGCTTGCTATTCCAAATAAAATGTCATATTTTTTGCTCATATTATTTTTTAAAACAGGTCGTAAGGTGTAGGCAAATCCATAAACAAATAGGTGAACTGTGACTAAAAGATATGACTAAAGAGTTAATCAGGGTGAACTGGGATATGACTAAATAGTTAATCAGGGTGAACTGGGATATGACTAAAGAGTTAATCAGGGTGAACTGGGATATGACTAAAGAGTTAATCAGGGTAAACTGGGATATGACTAAAGAGTTAATCAGGGTAAACTGGGATATGGCTAAAGAGTTCATCAGGGTAAACTGGGATATGGCTAAAGAGTTAATCAGGGTAAACTGGGATATGGCTAAAGAGTTCATCAGGGTAAACTGGGATATGGCTAAAGAGTTAATCAGGGTGAACTGGGATATGACTAAAGAGTTAATCAGGGTGAACTGGGATATGACTAAAGAGTTAATCAGGGTGAACTGGGATATGACTAAATAGTTAATCAGGGTGAACTGGGATATGACTAAAGAGTTAATCAGGGTAAACTGGGATATGACTAAAGAGTTAATCAGGGTGAACTGGGATATGACTAAAGAGTTAATCAGGGTGAACTGGGATATGACTAAATAGTTAATCAGGGTGAACTGGGATATGACTAAAGAGTTAATCAGGGTGAACTGGGATATGACTAAAGAGTTAATCAGGGTAAACTGGGATATGACTAAAGAGTTAATCAGGGTAAACTGGGATATGGCTAAAGAGTTAATCAGGGTAAACTGGGATATGGCTAAAGAGTTAATCAGGGTGAACTGGGATATGACTAAAG
The DNA here is from genome assembly GCF_002021735.2 of Oncorhynchus kisutch. Lineage (NCBI taxonomy): Eukaryota > Metazoa > Chordata > Actinopteri > Salmoniformes > Salmonidae > Oncorhynchus > Oncorhynchus kisutch. The sequence continues at coordinate 5,398,053 of NC_034193.2, forward strand.
AGTTAATCAGGGTGAACTGGGATATGACTAAATAGTTAATCAGGGTGAACTGGGATATGACTAAAGAGTTAATCAGGGTGAACTGGGATATGACTCAATAGTTAATCAGGGTAAACTGGGATATGACTAAAGAGTTAATCAGGGTAAACTGGGATATGGCTAAAGAGTTAATCAGGGTAAACTGGGATATGGCTAAAGAGTTAATCAGGGTGAACTGGGATATGACTAAAGAGTTAATCAGGGTAAACTGGGATATGACTAAAGAGTTAATCAGGGTAAACTGGGATATGGCTAAAGAGTTAATCAGGGTAAACTGGGATATGACTAAAGATTTAATCAGGGTAAACTGGGATATGGCTAAAGAGTTAATCAGGGTAAACTGGGATATGACTAAAGAGTTAATCAGGGTAAACTGGGATATGGCTAAAGAGTTAATCAGGGTGAACTGGGATATGACTAAAGAGTTAATCAGGGTAAACTGGGATATGACTAAAGAGTTAATCAGGGTAAACTGGGATATGGCTAAAGAGTTAATCAGGGTAAACTGGGATATGACTAAAGAGTTAATCAGGGTAAACTGGGATATGGCTAAAGAGTTAATCAGGGTAAACTGGGATATGACTAAAGAGTTAATCAGGGTAAACTGGGATATGACTAAAGAGTTAATCAAGGTAAACTGGGATATGGCTAAAGAGTTAATCAGGGAAACTGGGATATGGCTGAAGAGTTTATCAGGGTGATTTTTTCACAAATAGACAGGTATTTTCCTTTCCATGGTAGCAAGATCTTATCTATTTTTGCTAACTTTCTATTAAAATGTATTGTAGTGAGATCATTTATTTCATTCAGGATATGTATACTAAGTATGACCACTTCACCGTCAGACCATTTAATTGGTAAACTACACGGTAATGTAAAAGTTGTATTCTTTTTGTGATCAAATACGTAATATAGTACACTGATCATAATTTGGTTGTAATCGAGAGAGGTTAGAAGAATTATCTAGATCCTCTATGAGGCTGTGGAGGGATTCAAGCTGTGTTTTTAAAAGAAAACATGAATCAGCGTAAAACAATACCTTTGTTTTTAAACCCTGGATTTCTAGCCCCTTGATATTATTGTTGGATCTGATTTTAATAGCTAACATTTCAATGGCCCTAATATTTTACCTTAATTTAACTAGGCAAGTCAGTTTAAGAACAAATTCTTATTTTCAATGACGGCCTAGGAACAGTGGGTTAGGGGTCAGAACAACAGATTTGTACCTTGTCAGCTCAGGGATTTGAACTTGCAACCTTCCGGTTACTAGTCCAACACTCTAACCACTAGGTTACCCTGCTGTGCAAAAATAGATATGCCGATAGTGGACAACCTTGTTTTACTCCTCTTGACAGTTTCACACTTTCTGAGATGTAGCCATTACTTACTATTTTACACCTCGGGTTACTGTACATAACTTTAACCCATTTTATAAGAGATTCTCCAAAATGTAAATATTACAGGCATTTATATATAAACTCCAGTCTTACTTCATCAAAAGCCTTTTCAAAGTCAGCTATGAATACCAGGCCTTGTTTCCCATATTTTTCATAGTGTTCTTTTGTTTCCGGTACTTGTCTTATATTATCTCCATTGTATCGTCCATGTAAAAAAACAAAAAAACTTCTCTGATTAAGATTATTAATATCTGATAATACTATTAATGGCACAGGCAGGGAGCAGGCCTCGAACCCTTGACCTTCTAGCCCGAAGGCCAGCGCGCTATCGACTGTGTCCCAAAAGCATGCTCAAGCAGCAGTCAATATCCGCGCTTATAAACCCAGGGTCGTTACAATACCTTTTAAACGCTATGCGCTAAGCATTTTGCTAGAATTTTTGCATCACATCACTGAAGTGTAAGAGTCCTTATGTTTTTTCTGTAAGGGTCTGTGTCACGGAGGCATGCCCATGACTTGTAGACAATGACACTGATCCAAATTGTTTTTGGGAGAAAGAATCTGCATTGTATCTCTTCAAGGTATAGCCAAGAATCCTGAAACAAAAGAGAATGTTGGATCGAGTGGCGCATTCCATTTGTCAATAATACTTTGAAATAAGATGCCAAAATCGAGTGTTTGTTGTCCAAGCCAGTTATTCAAACAATGTAACCATGTTTCCACTGTGTATAACGCTGGCAATTTAAACGTATATGCTCTAGCAATGTGAAATATATTATTAGAATAATGACCGAGGTATTGGTAGAGTATAATCATATAGTTGAATTAAAACCTCTTATGGCTGTGATCCCCATACAGGGATCAACATCAGGGGAAATCTCAGAGCGACAAACTAAAAATACAACGTCGTAACATTAAACATTCTTGAAAATGTAAGTGTCTTACATCCTTCAAAAGATTAGAATCTTGGTAATCAAACTACGTTTTCCGATTTAAAATGGCTATTACAAAGAACAAATACCATGCTTTCGTTTGAGAAGAGCGATCAACAACAAAAACATTTTCCGCCATGACAGTTTTTACACATTCACATCTGAAGGTAGAATTATGACTTACATTCTGACATCTTGCTCTTATTTCTCTTCCCGGGGGTCCCAGTGATCAAATGAAGTGCCGTTTTCTTTGATAAAATCCATTTTTATATGCTAAATCGAAACATTTTGTAACCCGTTTGTGCCGTGAATTCCATCTCTATCAATGTTTTACGGAGCATTCGACGTAATTACACACGGTAAACAATCATTTATCTAGTCATGATTGGTTTCAGTGCATTCCTCTGGATGTTTATCTAGTCATGGTTGGTTTCAGTGCATTCCTCTGGATGTTTATCTAGTCATGGTTGGTTTCAGTGCATTCCTCTGGATGTTTATCTAGTCATGGTTGGTTTCAGTGCATTCCTCTGGATGTTTATCTAGTCATGGTTGGTTTCAGTGCATTCCTCTGGATGTTTATCTAGTCATGGTTGGTTTCAGTGCATTCCTCTGGATGTTTATCTAGTCATGGATGGTTTCAGTGCATTCCTCTGGATGTTTATCTAGTCATGATTGGTTTCAGTGCATTCCTCTGGATGTTTATCTAGTCATGATTGGTTTCAGTGCATTCCTCTGGATGTTTATCTAGTCATGGTTGGTTTCAGTGCATTCCTCTGGATGTTTATCTAGTCATGGTTGGTTTCAGTGCATTCCTCTGGATGTTTATCTAGTCATGGTTGGTTTCAGTGCATTCCTCTGGATGTTTATCTAGTCATGGTTGGTTTCAGTGCATTCCTCTGGATGTTTATCTAGTCATGGTTGGTTTCAGTGCATTCCTCTGGATGTTTATCTAGTCATGGATGGTTTCAGTGCATTCCTCTGGATGTTTATCTAGTCATGGTTGGTTTCAGTGCATTCCTCTGGATGTTTATCTAGTCATGGTTGGTTTCAGTGCATTCCTCTGGATGTTTGCAACACAGCCAAACATCATTGTTATTTTGCGGGGAGTATTGACGTGAAGTGAACTGATTTGAGGACAATGAGCAATGACTACCTTGCGCAACAATAATTTTAGCGAAGCTTCATTGATTGACTGTATTTCTGCCCAATGACCACTGATCTTCTTGAAATCTAGCTGGGTAGATAGCCAATGAGCTGAGGTAAATGCCAGTATGTAATGGTTTTGGGTTGGACCACCATTCCTTGTTTGTAATCGCACACGTAAGGAACTCCATTCTCGCCTTGACTATCAGAGAAGTTGCTGTGACGCTTGTTACGCACAGCAGTATTTTGGAAAGTTGTATTTTCAACGATTTCAATCCCATAGAAATTTTGTGGGAAGAACTGAAAAAGCGTGTGCGAGCAAGGAGGCCTACAAACCTGACTCAGTTACATCAGCTCTGTCAGGAGGAATGGGCCAGAATTCACCCAACTTATTGTGGGAAGATTGTGGAAGTCTACCCGAAACATTTGACCCAAGTTAAACAATTTAAAGGCAATGCTTTCAAATACTAATTGAGTATATGTAAACTTCTGACCCACTGGGAATGTGATGAATAAAATGAAATCTGAAATAAATCATTCTCTCTACTAGTATTCTGACATTTCACATTCTTAAAATAAAGTGGTGATCCTAAGACAGGGCATTTTTACTATGTATTTGGCTAAGGTGTATGTAAACTTCCGACTTCAACTGTACAGTACTGCTGTGTGTGATGTTTTAAATGGATTTTAGACTAATAATGTTCTGTACTATGTATCATGTCAGGTTGCATGTGGACCCAGGAAGAGTATCTGCTGCTTTGGCAGGAGGGGGGCTGCAGTCTGTATTGACCACGTTCTGGATCTGGACCCGGTCCGCGGTGTGCCAGTTGCGTATGGAGGGCCTAGACGATATCCAAAAAACTAACAATACACTGAATTCATACATTTTCAGTCATTTAGATTGTAAACAGAATACCACAACACATTTTTCCAATTTGGGAGGTAAACTCACTAGTATTCAATAATTTGGGAGGTAAACTCACTAGTATTCAATAATTTGGGAGGTAAACTCACTAGTATTCAATCATTTGGGAGGTAAATTCACTAGTAGTCAATAATTTGGTAGGTAAACTCACTAGTATTCAATAATTTGGAAGTCTTTTGGATGGAATCGAGACATTAGAATGTATTAAAAGCCACCAAAATTGAGCTTGTTCACTATCTCTGGGTACCCTGGTTTGATCTATGTGGCTGACTACTCCATGTGCTCGTGGAAAACACTGTATTTTCATACAATAAAGTGTTCTGTGTTCCCGAGGAGCTTCTCTATAACATGGAATACAAACACCAGAACCAACAGACCAGGCTTAACTTGCCCTGTTGGCCCCAGACAGTAAATGTAACTGTCAATCTCTGTGATATCAAATGGAATACTGCAGACAGACAGACAGACAGACAGACAGACAGACAGACAGACAGACAGACAGACAGACAGAACAGACAGACAGACAGACAGACAGACAGACAGACAGACAGACAGACAGACAGACAGACAGACAGACAGACAGACAGACAGACAGACAGACAGACAGACAGACAGACAGACAGACAGAAGACAGACAGACAGACAGACAGACAGACAGACAGACAGACAGACAGACAGACAGACAGACAGACAGACAGACAGACAGACAGACAGACAGACAGACAGACAGACAGACAGACAGACGACAGACAGACAGACAGACAGACAGACAGACAGACAGACAGACAGACAGACAGACAGACAGACAGACAGACAGACAGACAGACAGACAGACAGACAGACAGACAGACAGACAGACAGACAGACAGACAGACAGACAGACAGACAGACAGACAGACAGACAGACAGACAGACAGACAGACAGACAGACAGACAGACAGACAGAAGACAGACAGGACAGACAGACACAGACAGACAGACAGAGAGACAGACAGACCATCCAGGGGAGTATACAGGAAATTCACTGTGAATTCACTGTGATATCAAATGGAATACTGCAGACAGACAGACAGAGACAGACAGACAGACCATCCAGGGGAGTATACAGGAAATTCACTGTGAATTCACTGTGATATCAAATGGAATACTGCAGACAGACAGACAGACAGACAGACAGACAGACAGACCATCCAGGGGAGTATACAGGAAATTCACTGTGATATCAAATGGAATACTGCAGACAGACAGACAGACAGACAGACCATCCAGGGGAGTATACAGGAAATTCACTGTGATATCAGATGGAATACTGCAGACAGACAGACAGACAGACAGACAGACAGACAGACAGACAGACAGACAGAGACAGACAGACAGACAGAGAGACAGACAGACCATCCAGGGGAGTATACAGGAAATTCACTGTGATATCAAATGGAATACTGCAGACAGACAGACAGAGACAGACAGACAGACCATCCAGGGGAGTATACAGGAAATTCACTGTGATATCAAATGGAATACTGCAGACAGACAGACAGAGACAGACAGACAGACCATCCAGGGGAGTATACAGGAAATTCACTGTGATATCAAATGGAATACTGCAGACAGACAGACAGAGACAGACAGACAGACCATCCAGGGGAGTATACAGGAAATTCACTGTGATATCAAATGGAATACTGCAGACAGACAGACAGAGACAGACAGACAGACCATCCAGGGGAGTATACAGGAAATTCACTGTGATATCAAATGGAATACTGCAGACAGACAGACAGAGACAGACAGACAGACCATCCAGGGGAGTATACAGGAAATTCACTGTGATATCAGATGGAATACTGCAGACAGACAGACAGACAGACAGACAGACCATCCAGGGGAGTATACAGGAAATTCACTGTGATATCAGATGGAATACTGCAGACAGACAGACAGACAGACAGACAGACCATCCAGGGGAGTATACAGGAAATTCACTGTGAATTCACTGTGATATCAGATGGAATACTGCAGACAGACAGACAGACAGACAGACAGACCATCCAGGGGAGTATACAGGAAATTCACTGTGAATTCACTGTGATATCAGATGGAATACTGCAGACAGACAGAGAGACAGACAGACAGACAGACAGACAGACAGACCATCCAGGGGAGTATACAGGAAATTCACTGTGAATTCACTGTGATATCAGATGGAATACTGCAGACAGACAGACAGAGACAGACAGACAGACCATCCAGGGGAGTATACAGGAAATTCACTGTGATATCAGATGGAATACTGCAGACAGACAGACAGACAGACAGACAGACAGACAGACAGACAGAGACAGACAGACAGACAGACAGACAGACAGACAGACAGACAGACAGACAGAGACAGACAGACCATCCAGGGGAGTATACAGGAAATTCACTGTGATATCAGATGGAATACTGCAGACAGACAGACAGACAGACAGACAGACAGACAGACAGACAGACAGACAGACAGACAGACAGACAGACAGACAGACAGACAGACAGACAGACAGACAGAGACAGACAGACCATCCAGGGGAGTATACAGGAAATTCACTGTGATATCAGATGGAATACTGCAGACAGACAGACAGAGACAGACAGACAGACCATCCAGGGGAGTATACAGGAAATTCACTGTGATATCAAATGGAATACTGCAGACAGACAGACAGACAGACAGACAGACCATCCAGGGGAGTATACAGACAGACAGACCATCCAGGGGAGTATACAGACAGACAGACCATCCAGGGGAGTATACAGACAGACAGACCATCCAGGGGAGTATACAGACAGACAGACCATCCAGGGGAGTATACAGACAGACAGACCATCCAGGGGAGTATACAGACAGACAGACCATCCAGGGGAGTATACAGACAGACAGACCATCCAGGGGAGTATACAGACAGACAGACCATCCAGGGGAGTATACAGACAGACAGACAGACAGACAGAGACAGACAGACAGACCATCCAGGGGAGTATACAGACAGACAGACCATCCAGGGGAGTATACAGACAGACAGACAGACAGACAGAGACAGACAGACAGACCATCCAGGGGAGTATACAGACAGACAGACAGACAGACAGAGACAGACAGACAGACCATCCAGGGAGTATACAGACAGACAGACCATCCAGGGGAGTATACAGACAGACAGACAGACAGACAGAGACAGACAGACAGACCATCCAGGGAGTATACAGACAGACAGACAGACCAGACAGAGACAGACAGACAGACCATCCAGGGGAGTATACAGACAGACAGACCATCCAGGGGAGTATACAGACAGACAGACAGACAGACAGAGACAGACAGACAGACCATCCAGGGGAGTATACAGACAGACAGACCATCCAGGGGAGTATACAGACAGACAGACAGACAGACAGAGACAGACAGACAGACAGACCATCCAGGGGAGTATACAGACAGACAGACCATCCAGGGGAGTATACAGACAGACAGACAGACAGACAGAGACAGACAGACAGACCATCCAGGGGAGTATACAGACAGACAGACCATCCAGGGGAGTATACAGACAGACAGACAGACAGACAGAGACAGACAGACAGACCATCCAGGGGAGTATACAGACAGACAGACCATCCAGGGGAGTATACAGACAGACAGACCATCCAGGGGAGTATTACAGACAGACAGACCATCCAGGGGAGTATACAGAGACAGACAGACCATCCAGGGGAGTATACAGACAGACAGACCATCCCAGGGGAGTATACAGACAGACAGACCATCCAGGGGAGTATACAGACAGACAGACCATCCAGGGGAGTATACAGACAGACAGACCATCAGGGGAGTATACAGACAGACAGACCATCCAGGGGAGTATACAGACAGACAGACCATCCAGGGGAGTATACAGAGACAGACAGACCATCCAGGGGAGTATACAGACAGACAGACCATCCAGGGGAGTATACAGACAGACAGACCATCCAGGGGAGTATACAGGAAATTCACTTTCTCTTTATTATGAAGCGGTGGAGTTTCTGTCATCAACATTCTGCAGAGGTATCTTCCTTTTTTTTAACAATACATTTTGTGAAATTTTCAACAAAACATCAGCAAACACGGAAGGTATATGAATAATATGATTGAAATCACATCAGATGATTGGTCTGGAACAGAGTCAATAGACACAGGATACCAACAAACACAAAAATCCCATTCAAGGATGATACTAAGATCCCAAGCTACAAGAAAATGTGTATAAATCATGAAGCAGTTGTCTGGAAAATGTATTTATCAACTACATGAGTAGCTATTTTATTATCTGTCATTGAACAAGGGAGTTTTTTTTAATGAAGACCAAATCAATTACAATACTCTGTTGATGGACAGTTCAATTGGACACACAGGAAGTGGGCTGCTTTTGCATTGGTGTTTTGACCAGACCTGTGTTCAAACACTATTCGAACTCAAATACTTGATTGAACTTGTTGCAACGGAAGTAATAGAAAAGTCCCAAACGTAAAAATAAAATAAAAACCTGGCAGGCTTAAGCAAACGCTGAAAGTATCTGAAGGATTTTCAAATAGTATTTGAACCCAGGTCTGGTTTTGATTCCATGTTGTACGGCGGCGTCAGGACCTCAGACCTCTTTCCCCTCCAGTTTTTTAACGACTCCTCTCCCTCCCAGTTTATCGATGAAGACGGAGCTGTCTTTGGCGTCTGACATGTCGTTCACCTGCCACTCAAACTTCAGACCTGTGAAACACACGAGAACACAGCCAAGTCAGTCAATTTCTCTTTATTAAGGAATCCCACTCCTCACATATTTTAGTTTTGGTTTTATTGGAGATTAAAAATTGAGTAGTGCTGAAATAGCAGTTGGTTTCGTAAACCCATGCTGCAGCGGTGTCTCTGTTCTGGAGGACCTGGCTTAGACTACCTCAGGCCACGTCATTTCTGTGTCATTCATCAGGCTACTATCCGCTAGAATCCGCACTGGAAACAATAACAAAGCAGAACACCCCGCCTCGGTTTTGGTAAAAAGATGACGGATGGGCCTGGAGAAATGTAACCACTCAAATTCTGACCATACGTGATATCAAAATTATAGTTTTATTCATGTTTTGAAGCTACACATGGTTTGTTTACATTTACGTTGTTGACAAACATTGGAGTAAATCAACTGTATTTTTGGGGTTCTGATGGGATACAACCAGTGGCATGTCCAGGGGGTGGCCCAGGGTGGGGTCCCCCTGAAACCTGATTGGCCACTCCAGTCCTCCCCACCCCCACCCACAGAAATTCTGAGATCTGATAGGTTGTCTCTAAATATATTGATAATTTTGACCAAGACACGTACCGACAGCAAGACTTATCAACCTCACCGTAGAGTGCCCCTCTGTCTTAATTAATATGTGTGGCCTATGAATCTGTCGTTATTCTTTTTGGCCAGAGAGCATCAGATACACGGCAGCAGATACTAAGACAGAGGGGCGCCATTTGCCTCGTTCGGATGCTTTCAATAGATTCAGCCTTTATTATAAAAACACGGATAGACACGAATGCGACGTTATTATAATTTCTTTTGTAATTGTTTTGGGGGTGGAAGCTGCCAGATCTCCCCTTGGCATCCATGAATACACACCACTTTATAGGCTGAGTGTCACTATAGATGGTGTTTGTAATACATGTCCTTTTCCAATGAAATGACGGGTGCACAGAGCACTGTTGGGATGCCGGACTGTTGGGATGCCGGACTGTTGGGATGCCGGACTGTTGGGATGCCGGTCTTGTGCAGGTAACCTACTTTTGAAGTGATGTGTTTTTCACAATCAGATGAAAACATCATGACTGTTTGTGTTGACCCATTATGGTCTTTACTATAAAGTCAATGTATTTTTACATTGGAGAAGAAAAAAAACAGAGACCCACAAATATCACAGTATAATTCGACCTCTGAATGGCACTTTCAAGTGAATTTACCGATTGCATACACTAACAAGACTTTTGGAATTGATTTAAACAGGGAAATGGACCAAACCTAATCTGATGCGTTTTCAAATCCACCTTGCAACGATTAAGGTTCAAAATGTTCTGGACCCCCTGAACTGGGTCTGTAGGCCACCTTGGCCATCCCATTCAAAATGTTCTGGACCCCCTGAACTGGGTCTGTACGCCACCTTGGCCATCCCATTCAAAATGTTCTGGACCCCCTGAACTGGGTCTGTACGCCACCTTGGCCATCCCATTCAAAATGTTCTGGACCCCCTGAACTGGGTCTGTACGCCACCTTGGCCATCCCATTCAAAATGTTCTGGACCCGCTACTTTGAACGACAGTTGAACTAAGGTCATGACGTATTTAGACATTTATATTTTTCAAGAATCAATGTGTATAATGATTAATCTATAAATCCAAAAATGGATGTAGCAAACTGCCAATTCTAGCATGCAATAGGCGGCGTTTGAAAATGAGAGTATCTTATTGGACAAGTCCCTGCAATCTCTCCCTGTTTCAGTCCATTTTATTCCATTTATTACCTAATGAACATATCCCCCCCTGATGCAGGAAAGGTGATTGGATGAAAGTGTTGAAACAGAACTGAGCCAACCCAAATTCTTACCTTGGAACTTTGCTTTAATGTATTGCTTAGAGCTGGCGTATTTCATCTTCTTTTTGATCGTTGAGTGTTCTGGAGCCCTGCGATTCAAACAGAAGAATACTACGTTTAGAATGTACTCCCAAACATTCTGCCTTGAGTCAATGTTCTGGAGCCCTGCGATTCAAACAGAAGAATACTACGTTTAGAATGTACTCCCAAACATTCTGCCTTGAGTCAATGTCCAAAACCTCTCTCTCACTCCCTCCACTCAAAATGGCTGACATGGTAGTGTTATGTATGGTATACAGTGCATGTCCTTGTATTTCTATTTCCACCTATCACCTTCCTTGGGGCTGTCCTTGCTCTCCCAGGAGCAGTTGTACAGGGTTATGGTTCAACCTACCACATGATGAAGACCTGGTCCTCTTTGGGGCTGTCCTTGCTCTCCCAGGAACCGTCGTACGGGGTTAGTTATTCTAACTCTATGGTCCAACCTACCACATGATGAAGACCAGGTCCTCTTTGTGGCTGTCCTTGCTCTCCCAGGAACAGTCATACAGGGTTATGGTCCAACCTACCACATGATGAAGACCAGGTCCTCTTTGGGGCTGTCCTTGCTCTCCCAGGAACAGTCGTACAGGGCATAACGGCAGTCCTCCGTTGGCATCATGTTGACGATCTTCCTGAATACGTCCTCCTCCCCGTTCAGGTCCTTGACCTTAATTGATTGGTAATGATAGTGGTTTTTTTTCTCTAGATGCTCACGTTACAACCCCCAATAAACGTAAGAAAGCTTGGACATTCTCTGTATTTTAATGCATTAATATGACACTACATGATTCTATGGCAACCACGTTAGCTCCCAATTACATTATAAAACGTTCAGAGTTTTTAAACAATGCTATGTGTAGGTGAATGTCTAGAATAAGAACAAGATAGCAAATGAGAGATTTAGTACACAACTCCTTAAATTATTTCTTGGACCTTATTCTACATAAAATTTTAAAAAATGAGTAAGCAGCAAGGAGAGAGGATTTGAGGGAAGGAATTGAGGAAATATAAATTTAAGAAAAGCTTAGAATGCCTAACTATGCGGTCCTCTGGATCTGAGTTGGTAGAGCACGGTCCTTGCAACGACCTGGGCAGTGGGTTCGGTTCCCGGGACCACCCATACGTAAAAACAAAATGTCTGCTAAATGACATGGCTCCTCTGACCTTCAGGCACTTGTCCTCGTCCACAACGATACATTTCCCGTCGTCGCTGATCTTGAAGAGCACCAGCTTCAGCTGCTCCTGCTTGTCAGCCCCCTGGAGGCGAACTCTGATCTTGTCAAATGTGAGAACGACATCATCGTGGACCGCTATTCCAGAGGCCTGGTCACAAAGGAGAGAAGGAGAAGACAACAGTGGTCACAAAGGAGAGAAGGAGAAGACAACAGTGGTCACAAAGGAGAGAAGGAGAAGACAACAGTGGTCACAAAGGAGAGAAGGAGAAGACAACAGTGGTCACAAAGGAGAGAAGGAGAAGACAACAGTGGTCACAAAGGAGAGAAGGAGAAGACAACAGTGGTCACAAAGGAGAGAAGGAGAAGACAACAGTGGTCACAAAGGAGAGAAGGAGAAGACAACAGTGGTCACAAAGGAGAGAAGGAGAAGACAACAGTGGTCACAAAGGAGAGAAGGAGAAGACAACAGTGGTCACAAAGGAGAGAAGGAGAAGACAACAGTGGTCACAAAGGAGAGAAGGAGAAGACAACAGTGGTCACAAAGGAGAGAAGGAGAAGACAACAGTGGTCACAAAGGAGAGAAGGAGAAGACAACAGTGGTCACAAAGGAGAGAAGGAGAAGACAACAGTGGTCACAAAGGAGAGAAGGAGAAGACAACAGTGGTCACAAAGGAGAGAAGGAGAAGACAACAGTGGTCACAAAGGAGAGAAGGAGAAGACAACAGTGGTCACAAAGGAGAGAAGGAGAAGACAACAGTGGTCACAAAGGAGAGAAGGAGAAGACAACAGTGGTCACAAAGGAGAGAAGGAGAAGACAACAGTGGTCACAAAGGAGAGAAGGAGAAGACAACAGTGGTCACAAAGGAGAGAAGGAGAAGACAACAGTGGTCACAAAGGAGAGAAGGAGAAGACAACAGTGGTCACAAAGGAGAGAAGGAGAAGACAACAGTGGTCACAAAGGAGAGAAGGAGAAGACAACAGTGGTCACAAAGGAGAGAAGGAGAAGACAACAGTGGTCACAAAGGAGAGAAGGAGAAGACAACAGTGGTCACAAAGGAGAGAAGGAGAAGACAACAGTGGTCACAAAGGAGAGAAGGAGAAGACAACAGTGGTCACAAAGGAAAGAAGGAGAAGACAACGGTCACAAAGGAAAGAAGGAGAAGACAACGGTCACAAAGGAGAGAAGGAGAAGACAACGGTCACAAAGGAGAGAGGAAGAAGACAACGGTCACAAAGGAGAGAAGAAGAAGACAACGGTCACAAAGGAGAGAAGAAGAAGACAACGGTCACAAAGGAGAGAAGAAGAATACAACGGTCACAAAGGAGAGAAGAAGAAGACAACGGTCACAGAGGAGAGAGGAAGAATACAACGGTCACAAAGGAGAGAAGAAGAAGACAACGGTCACAAAGGAGAGAGGAAGAATACAACGGTCACAAAGGAGAGAAGAAGACAACGGTCACAAAGGAGAGAGGAAGAATACAACGGTCACAAAGGAGAGAAGAAGAATACAACGGTCACAAACGAGAGAGGAAGAATACAACGGTCACAAACGAGAGAAGGGTAAGAGGAATGTGGATCTCCCGTTAGTCTACCGATCTCTCAGCACACTGTTGATGTCTGACTGCCAACAAATGTCACTCGATTCTACATGAAAAAAATGGGATTGCGCTGCTTCGCAAGTACTCTCACCCGACTAACGCTATTGGTGTGTTGTAGCCTTAGGAAAACGGTGGAGGCTTCAGTCTGTCACATTCCAGACAGACTGGAACAAGTCAGCACTAGATTCTAAATGTGAACGTTGTCCTGAAGTTGGATTTGACAATGAGTATAATAGAATACATGGGGTGTAGAGAGAGAGAGAGAAATACATGGGGTATAGAGAGAGAGAGAGAAATACATGGGGTATAGAGAGAGAGAGAGAGAGAGAGAGAAATACATGGGGTATAGAGAGAGAGAGAGAAATACATGGGGTATAGAGAGAGAGAGAGAAATACATGGGGTATAGAGAGAGAGAGAGAGAGAGAGATACATGGGGTATAGAGAGAGAGAGATACATGGGGTATAGAGAGAGAGAGATACATGGGGTATAGAGAGAGAGAGATACATGGGGTATAGAGAGAGAGAGATACATGGGGTATAGAGAGAGAGAGATACATGGGGTATAGAGAGAGAGAGATACATGGGGTATAGAGAGAGATACATGGGGTATAGAGAGATACATGGGGTATAGAGAGATACATGGGGTATAGAGAGATACATGGGGTATAGAGAGATACATGGGGTATAGAGAGATACATGGGGTATAGAGAGATACATGGGGTATAGAGAGAGAGAGATACATGGGGTATAGAGAGAGAGAGATACATGGGGTATAGAGAGATACATGGGGTATAGAGAGATACATGGGGTATAGAGAGATACATGGGGTATAGAGAGAGACATGGGGTATAGAGAGATACATGGGGTATAGAGAGAGAGAGATACATGGGGTATAGAGAGAGAGAGATACATGGGGTATAGAGAGAGAGAGATACATGGGGTATAGAGAGATACATGGGGTATAGAGAGATACATGGGGTATAGAGAGAGAGAGATACATGGGGTATAGAGAGATACATGGGGTATAGAGAGATACATGGGGTATAGAGAGATACATGGGGTATAGAGAGATACATGGGGTATAGAGAGATACATGGGGTATAGAGATATACATGGGGTATAGAGAGATACATGGGGTATAGAGAGATACATGGGGTATAGAGAGATAGAGATACATGGGGTATAGAGAGATACATGGGGTATAGAGAGAGAGAGATACATGGGGTATAGAGAGAGAGAGATACATGGGGTATAGAGAGAGAGATACATGGGGTATAGAGAGAGAGATACATGGGGTATAGAGAGATACATGGGGTATAGAGAGATACATGGGGTATAGAGAGATACATGGGGTATAGAGAGAGAGAGATACATGGGGTATAGAGAGATACATGGGGTATAGAGAGAGAGAGATACATGGGGTATAGAGAGATACATGGGGTATAGAGAGATACATGGGGTATAGAGAGAGAGAGATACATGGGGTATAGAGATACATGGGGTATAGAGAGATACATGGGGTATAGAGAGATACATGGGGGTATAGAGAGATACATGGGGTATAGAGAGATACATGGGGTATAGAGAGATACATGGGGTATAGAGAGATACATGGGGTATAGAGATATACATGGGGTATAGAGAGATACATGGGGTATAGAGAGATACATGGGGTATAGAGAGATAGAGATACATGGGGTATAGAGAGATACATGGGGTATAGAGAGAGAGAGATACATGGGGTATAGAGAGAGAGAGATACATGGGGTATAGAGAGAGAGATACATGGGGTATAGAGAGAGAGATACATGGGGTATAGAGAGATACATGGGGTATAGAGAGATACATGGGGTATAGAGAGAGAGAGATACATGGGGTATAGAGAGATACATGGGGTATAGAGAGAGAGAGATACATGGGGTATAGAGAGATACATGGGGTATAGAGAGAGAGAGATACATGGGGTATAGAGAGAGAGAGATACATGGGGTATAGAGAGAGAGAGATACATGGGGTATAGAGAGAGAGAGATACATGGGGTTAGAGAGATAGAGATACATGGGGTATAGAGAGATACATGGGGTATAGAGAGATACATGGGGTATAGAGAGAGAGAGATACATGGGGTATAGAGAGAGAGAGATACATGGGGTATAGAGAGAGAGAGATACATGGGGTATAGAGAGAGAGAGATACATGGGGTATAGAGAGATACATGGGGTATAGAGAGAGAGAGATACATGGGGTATAGAGAGAGAGAGATACATGGGGTATAGAGAGAGAGAGATACATGGGGTATAGAGAGATAGAGATACATGGGGTATAGAGAGATACATGGGGTATAGAGAGATACATGGGGTATAGAGAGAGAGAGATACATGGGGTATAGAGAGAGAGAGATACATGGGGTATAGAGAGATACATGGGGTATAGAGAGATACATGGGGTATAGAGAGAGAGAGATACATGGGGTATAGAGAGAGAGAGATACATGCGGGTATAGAGAGAGAGAGATACATGGGGTATAGAGAGAGAGAGATACATGGGGTATAGAGAGAGATACATGGGGTATAGAGAGAGAGAGATACATGGGGTATAGAGAGAGATACATGGGGTATAGAGAGAGAGAGATACATGGGGTATAGAGAGAGAGAGATACATGGGGTATAGAGAGAGATACATGGGGTATAGAGAGAGAGATACATGGGGTAAGAGAGATACATGGGGTATAGAGAGAGAGAGATACATGGGGTATAGAGAGATACATGGGGTATAGAGAGATACATGGGGTATAGAGAGAGAGATACATGGGGTATAGAGAGAGAGAGATACATGGGGTATAAGAGAGATACATGGGGTATAGAGAGATACATGGGGTATAGAGAGATACATGGGGTATAGAGAGATACATGGGGTATAGAGAGATACATGGGGTATAGAGAGATACATGGGGTATAGAGAGATACATGGGGTATAGAGAGATACATGGGGTATAGAGAGATACATGGGGTATAGAGAGATACATGGGGTATAGAAGATACATGGGGTATAGAGAGATACATGGGGTATAGAGAGATACATGGGGTATAGAGAGATACATGGGGTATAGAGAGATACATGGGGTATAGAGAGATACATGGGGTATAGAGAGATACATGGGGTATAGAGAGATACATGGGTATAGAGAGATACATGGGGTATAGAGAGATACATGGGGTATAGAGAGAGAGAGATACATGGGGTATAGAGAGAGAGAGAGATACATGGGGTATAGAGAGAGAGAGAGATACATGGGGTATAGAGAGAGAGAGAGATACATGGGGTATAGAGAGAGAGAGAGATACATGGGGTATAGAGAGAGAGAGAGATACATGGGGTATAGAGAGAGAGAGAGATACATGGGGTATAGAGAGAGAGAGAGATACATGGGGTATAGAGAGAGAGAGAGATACATGGGGTATAGAGAGAGAGAGAGATACATGGGGTATAGAGAGAGAGAGAGATACATGGGGTATAGAGAGAGAGAGAGATACATGGGGTATAGAGAGAGAGAGAGATACATGGGGTATAGAGAGAGAGAGAGATACATGGGGTATAGAGAGAGAGAGAGATACATGGGGTATAGAGAGAGAGAGAGATACATGGGGTATAGAGAGAGAGAGAGATACATGGGGTAATAGAGAGAGAGAGAGATACATGGGGTATAGAGAGAGAGAGATACATGGGGTATAGAGAGAGAGAGATACATGGGGTAATAGAGAGAGAGAGATACATGGGGTATAGAGAGAGAGAGATACATGGGGTATAGAGAGAGAGAGATACATGGGGTATAGAGAGAGAGAGATACATGGGGTATAGAGAGAGAGAGATACATGGGGTATAGAGAGAGAGAGATACATGGGGTATAGAGAGAGAGAGATACATGGGGTATAGAGAGAGAGAGATACATGGGGTATAGAGAGAGAGAGATACATGGGGTATAGAGAGAGAGAGATACATGGGGTATAGAGAGAGAGAGATACATGGGGTATAGAGAGAGAGATACATGGGGTGTAGAGAGAGAGAGAAATACATGGGGTGTAGAGAGAGAGAGAAATACATGGGGTACAGACAGATGAAATAGACATTCTGATATTTCAGTATACATGGGGTACAGACAGAGGAAATAGACATTCTGATATTTCAGTATACATGGGGTACAGACAGAGGAAATAGACATTCTGATATTTCAGTATACATGGGGTACAGACAGAGGAAATAGACATTCTGATATTTCAGTATACATGGGGTACAGACAGAGGAAATAGACCTCATTTTAATATTTCAGTGTTTCATATTGTATCTCTCTATAGGAATTAGTTCCCTTGTGAACGTTCTATGCCTCTGTCAGCCACATTCCTGGAGACGGTGGGGAACAAGTCAGCACTAGTAGTATAGCCGCCCTGGCCAATCCTAAACACTCAGGAGGGAGCTGGTTATATAACCCTATGGCACCCTATTCCCTATATAGTGCACTACTTTAGACCAGAACCCTATGGCACTCTATTCCCTATATAGTGCACTACTTTAGACCAGAACCCTATGGCACCCTATTCCCTATATAGTGCACTACTTTAGACCAGAATCCTATGGCACCCTATTCCCTATATAGTGCACTACTTTAGACCAGAACCCTATGGCACTCTATTCCCTATATAGTGCACTACTTTAGACCAGAACCCTATGGCACCCTATTCCCTATATAGTGCACTACTTTAGACCAGAACCCTACGGGGCAATTCGAATGCAACCTAAAACAGTTCTCTTCCTTACTTGCAGAAGAATCCAAAGATATTGTAAAACAAAACTCTTGACATTTGGATGAAGGTTAAGTGAGTTTTCATGGTAAACAACAGAGAAGTTTTTCTTTAATGAAAATCAGACCACTAACTTTGGAGGTTGTGAATGTGCCAAATGAGCCAAAGATTCAGAATAGATTCCCACTGGGGCTACAAGTTATGTCCTTACAATTATCCGTGTAGTATCGAGGGGAATACTCGACTGGAGAGAGAGGTATACTGTCCATTTTGAAGTTATTTTAAAACATTTCTCTCAGTTTCACACATAGCACATGTCCTAATCTCTAACCCCTATAAAATATATTCCAACACTGAGAATTTGATTGGCTTAGAAAGAAAGAAACTTCCAGCACTCACCATTTTGACTGCTGTTGTGTGAAGAAAGTAGACAGGAAAGGATAGCTGATGGGTGTGTGCAGTGCTATCTGGTCTGGAGCAGCGCTGTCTGGTCCGGAAAAAGAAGAAGCAGGTAGAACAAGTGGGAGGTTTGGTTACAGTCAGCTAGCTAGGACCCGTTCACCTCTAATGTCTGATGTAGCCTGGGGCTATACCATTGTTTAAACAAGTATATTACATGTTACGAAAACGTTTTAAAAGTCATTGTTGTTGTTCATTTTAAACTTAGCTACTATATTTATAAACACTGTAAGCTATCACTTTACACAAATAAAGTCATTTAAATTACCTTAATAGGTAATAATTACACAGGTGAGTGGGAGCCAATGTTGGCTGGTGGGCGGAGTTGGGGAATAACACGCCTTTTATAGAGAACCAATATTTAGACATATATAGACATATTTAACGTGACTAAAGGTTGAAAGAAGAGCAGAGAAGTAAAGGGGTTGGACCTTTTAATGGTTATCTCACCCTCTCCATTGCGGGAATATAAACTGTCTGATAACTATAAAAACAAACTCTGTGACACTATAGGACCATAATCAGTCACAAGAAGAATCTTAAACATACATATCACATACCAGAGGAGGGGTGACATCTTTAAAAGGTACCTTCATTTTCTGTTTCTGAGAAACTGGGTTTGACTATGTCCCCAATGGGACCCTACACCCTGCTCTATGGGCACTGGTCAACAGTACGTCCCAAATGGGACCCTACACCCTGCTCTATGAGCACTGGTCAACAGTACATCCTCTATGGGCACTGGTCAACAGTACATCCTCTATGGGCACTGGTCAACAGTACGTCCCCAATGGGACCCTACACCCTGCTCTATGGGCACTGGTCAACAGTACATCCTCTATGGGCACTGGTCAACAGTACATCCTCTATGGGCACTGGTCAACAGTACATCCCCAATGGGACCCTACACCCTGCTCTATGGGCACTGGTCAACAGTACGTCCCCAATGGGACCCTACACCCTGCTCTATGGGCACTGGTCAACAGTACATCCCCAATGGGACCCTACACCCTGCTCTATGGGCACTGGTCAACAGTACGTCCCCAATGGGACCCTACACCCTGCTCTATGGGCACTGGTCAACAGTACGTCCCCAATGGGACCTTACACCCTGCTCTATGGGCACTGGTCAACAGTACGGCCCCAATGGGACCCTACACCCTGCTCTATGGGCACTGGTCAACAGTACGTCCCCAATGGGACCCTACACCCTGCTCTATGGGCACTGGTCAACAGTACGTCCCCAATGGGACCCTACACCCTGCTCTATGGGCACTGGTCAACAGTACGTCCCCAATGGGACCCTACACCCTGCTCTATGGGCACTGGTCAACAGTACATCCCCAATGGTACCCTACACCCTGCTCTATGGGCACTGGTAGTGCACTATGGAGAATAGGACTGCCTATGCTGAAGATTACATGTGGTAAGGGTGTAGTTAGTTTGCTGACGAGGACATGTGGTAAGGGTGTAGTTAGTTTGCTGATGAGGACATGTGGTAAGGGTGTAGTTGGTTGCTAACGAGGACATGTGGTAAGGGTGTAGTTAGTTTGCTGACGAGGACATGTGGTAAGGGTGTAGTTAGTTTGCTGACGAGGACATGTGGTAAGGGTGTAGTTGGTTGCTGACGAGGACATGTGGTAAGGGTGTAGTTAGTTTGCTGACGAGGACATGTGGTAAGGGTGTAGTTAGTTTGCTGACGAGGACATGTGGTAAGGGTGTAGTTAGTTTGCTGACGAGGACATGTGGTAAGGGTGTAGTTAGTTTGCTGACGAGGACATGTGGTAAGGGTGTAGTTAGTTTGCTGACGAGGACATGTGGTAAGGGTGTAGTTAGTTTGCTGACGAGGACATGTGGTAAGGGTGTAGTTAGTTTGCTGACGAGGACATGTGGTAAGGGTGTAGTTAGTTTGCTGACGAGGACAGGTTAGAACCCGTTCTGTTAGGAGGAGGAATGTGAGCACCTGGAAAGAGGTGTGGCGTTGACAGTCTTACCTGGTGAGAGAGAGGCCTTCCACCTTCAATGACAGAGAGAGGGGGAGGGGAGGGGAGGGCGGGCGGGTGGAGGGGAAAGAGAATGTGAGTCAGAGAGACAGAGGTGTGGTCTGACAAGATAGAGGGGGAGAGAAAGAGAGAGATAAAGAGTAGAAAGAGAGAGGGAGGGATAGATAGAGGGAGGGATAGAGGGAGGGAGAAAGAGGTAGGTAGAAGGGGAGGGAGGGAGAGAGAGAGGTCTAACAAATCATAGTGCTGCTTGGCCAGCTAATAACCTAACCACCAATCAAGTAACATTATGGACAGACGTTCAAATCCTGTTGTTATGGTAACCTTCCTCTGTTCCGATAACTGGAAGAGAGACAGACAGACAGACAGACAGACAGACAGACAGACAGACAGACAGACAGACAGACAGACAGACAGACAGACAGACAGACAGACAGACAGACAGACAGACAGACAGACAGACAGACAGAAAGACAGACACACAGACAGACAGACAGACAGACAGACAGACAGACAGACAGACAGACAGACAGACAGACAGACAGACAGACAGACAAAGAGACACAGACAGACAGATACAGACAGACAGACAGACAGACAGACAGACAGACAGACAGACAGACAGACAGACAGACAGACAGACAGACAGACAGACAGACAGACAGACAGACAGACAGACAGAGCTCCTGTATTAGTCTCTTGCCCGAGTTCCAAAGGAACAAACATATAGAAACACTAGGGGGTCGTCTCTCATTTCAGTCCTCCAGTCGTCCACTCGTCTCCCATCTCAGTCCTCCAGTCCTTCCACTCGTCTCCCATTTCAGTCCTCCAGTCGTCCACTCGTCTCCCATCTCAGTCCTCCAGTCGTCCACTCGTCTCCCATCTCAGTCCTCCAGTACTAGAGTTGTCTCATCTCAGTCCTCCAGTACTAGAGTTGTCTCATCTCAGTCCTCCAGTACTAGAGTTGTCTCATCTCAGTCCTCCAGTACTAGAGTTGTCTCATCTCAGTCCTCCAGTACTAGAGTTGTCTCATCTGAGTCCTACAGTACTAGAGTTGTCTCATATCTTCCTCCAGTACTAGAGTTGTCTCATCTCAGTCCTCCAGTACTAGAGTTGTCTCATCTCAGTCCTCCAGTACTAGAGTTGTCTCATCTCTTCCTCCAGTTCTAGAGTTGTCTCATCTCAGTCCTCCAGTACTAGAGATGTCTCATCTCAGTCCTCCAGTACTAGAGATGTCTCATCTCTTCCTCCAGTACTAGAGTTGCCAGTGATTCTAACTCTGATGACAGTGCACACTACACTGAGTGTACAAAACATTAGGAACACCCATTCTTAACCATGACACAGACTGAATAGGTGAATCCAGGTGAAAGCTATGCTCCTGTATTGACTTCATTAAGTGTAGATGAAGGGGGGGGGGGTCCTTAAAGGTCTACTGACTTACCCTTGGGTCAATCTAAGGTTTTTCTCTAGGAATTTGCCTGTGCTTAGCTTTATTCAGTTTCTTTTTATCATAAAATACTCCCTTGTCCTTGCCGATGACAAGCATACCCATAACATGATGCAGCCACCACCATGCTTGAAAATATGAAGAGTTGTACTCAGTGCTGTGTTGTGTTGGATTTGCCATTAAACTCTGTAACTATTTTTGAGTCACCATTGATCTCATGGTGAAACACCTGAACGGAATCCTTCCTCTCCGGCAACTGAATTCGGAAGGACGCCTGTATCTTTGTAGTGACTGGGTGTACTGATACACCATCCGTAGCCTGAGTAATTCTCTGTTAATTACCAGTCAGCCGTTCATCAACCACCACTCACCAAACTGTAGTGACTGGGTGTACTGATACACCATCCGTAGCCTGAGTAATGCTCTGCTCTCCACTCACCAAACTGTAGTGACTGGGTGTACTGATACACCATCCGTAGCCTGAGTAATGCTCTGCTCTCCACTCACCAAACTGTAGTGACTGGGTGTACTGATACACCATCTGTAGCCTGAGTAATGCTCTGCTCTCCACTCACCAAACTGTAGTGACTGGGTGTACTGATACACCATCCGTAGCCTGAGTAATGCTCTGCTCTCCACTCACCAAACTGTAGTGACTGGGTGTACTGATACACCATCTGTAGCCTGAGTAATGCTCTGCTCTCCACTCACCAAACTGTAGTGACTGGGTGTACTGATACACCATCCGTAGCCTGGGTAATGCTCTGCTCTCCACTCAACAAACTGTAGTGACTGGGTGTACTGATACACCATCCGTAGCCTGGGTAATGCTCTGCTCTCCACTCAACAAACTGTAGTGACTGGGTGTACTGATACACCATCCGTAGCCTGGGTAATGCTCTGCTCTCCACTCAACAAACTGTAGTGACTGGGTGTACTGATACACCATCCGTAGCCTGGGTAATGCTCTGCTCTCCACTCAACAAACTGTAGTGACTGGGTGTACTGATACACCATCCGTAGCCTGGGTAATGCTCTGCTCTCCACTCAACAAACTGTAGTGACTGGGTGTACTGATACACCATCCGTAGCCTGGGTAATGCTCTGCTCTCCACTCAACAAACTGTAGTGACTGGGTGTACTGATACACCATCCGTAGCCTGGGTAATGCTCTGCTCTCCACTCACCAAACTGTCAAAACTAAAGACAAACAAGAGTAAAACGTATCAGTAGACTTTCCCATGGATTATATCAATGTCCCTTTTAAATAATGAACATTTCAGAAAGGACATTTCCAAGACTGTACTCAACCTAATGTATATATGCAAGCACTTCGCTATACCTGTCAGGACATCTGCTTAATATGTGTATTTAAATACAATTTAGTTTGATTTGATATATTTTCATTTTTGTACCTTTTTTTTCAACCAGGAATGCAATCTTTATTGCACTCCACACTGCCCTTTTCCACCTGGACAAAAGGAACATCTAAGTGAGAAAGCAATTCATTGACTTCAGCTCTGTGTTCAACACCATAGTGCCCTCAAAGCTCATCAATAAGCTAAGGACCCTGGGACTAAACACCTCCCTCTGCAACTGGATCTCGGACTTCCTGACGGGCCGCCCCCAGGTAGGTAACAACACATCCGCCACGCTGATCCGCAACACGGGGGCCCCTCAGGGGAGCACAGAGAAAGAGAGAGGGGGGAGTGGGGTGGAACTTTTGAGTAAAAGTCTAAAAGTATTTGGTTTAAAATATACTTAAGTTTCAAAAGTAAAAGTATAACTTTTAATTAACATAATTCCTTATGTACCAGATGACACCATTTTCAAATTTTTTAAATGTACGGATAGCCAGGGGCACATTCCAACACTCAGACATCATTTACAAGCAAAGCATTTGTGTTTAGTGAGATCGCCGGATCAGAGGCAGTAGAGATGACCAGGGATGTTCTCTGTTTAGTGAGATCGCCGGATCAGAGGCAGTAGAGATGACCAGGGATGTTCTCTGTTTAGTGAGATCGCCGGATCAGAGGCAGTAGAGATGACCAGGGATGTTCTCTGTTTAGTGAGATCGCCGGATCAGAGGCAGTAGAGATGACCAGGGATGTTCTGTTGAATTGGACTATTTCCTATGTCCTGCTAAGCATTCAAAATGTAACAAGTACTTTTGGATGTCAAGGACAATGTATTTCTTAAGGAATGTACTGAAGTAAAAGTTGTCAAAAATTTAAATAGTAAAGTACAGATACCCCCCAAAATGACTTCCAAAACTACTTTCTTCCTGGGAAGGAGAGGCGGACCAAAACGCAGCGTGGTTAGAGTTCATGTTTTGTAATAAGAAAACTCAACATGAACATAATATTTATTGAATGTGGCGCTCTGCAATTCAGCGGTTGTTGATGAAAATTATCCCGCTAACGGGATGGGTTGCGTCAGGAAGTTAAAGATCTTTTACTCAAGTCTCTGTAAGATGGAGGAGGTTGCATGCATATACAACAAATTCATAGACTTTGGCCGGGATAGGGAGTTCACTAGGGATTCATAGACTTTGGCCAGGATAGGGAGTTCACTAGGGATTCATAGACTTTGGCCAGGATAGGGAGTTCACTAGGGATTCATAGACTTTGGCCAGGATAGGTTGTTCACTAGGGATTCATAGACTTTGGCCAGGATAGGGAGTTCACTAGGGATTCATAGACTTTGGCCAGGATAGGTTGTTCACTAGGGATTCATAGACTTTGGCCAGGATAGGTTGTTCACTAGGGATTCATAGACTTTGGCCAGGATAGGGAGTTTAGAGATAGGATGATAGTTATTAGCATCTGAGGGATCTCCACCCTTTAGCAATGGGAGGACATAAGCTGATTTCCAAATGCTGAGTATGGAATTGGTCAAGAGACCAATTTCAAGTTGAAAATGTGAGCCACAGGTTCAGTAATAATACCAGCTGTTATCTCTAACAGGTAGGGTTGTCCAGGTTGTCTGGACCTGCAGACTTTTTAGTGTCTATAGCCTTTTAGTGCTTTATGGACCTCAGTATAAGAAACATGCTCAAAGTTAAAATGGTTGACATAAGGGCTTATATCCTAGTTTACTGTAACAAAGCTGACATTAGAGGCCTGGGCCCCACCATTATCAAAAACTGAACCAGAAGATTTGTTTATTTTACCTTTATTTAACTAGGCAAGTCAGTTAAGAACAAATTCTTATTTTCAATGACGGCCTAGGTTAACTGCTTGTTCAGGGGCAGAACAACAGATTTGTACTTTGTCAGCTCGGGGTTTGAACTTGCAACCTTCTGGTTACTAGTCCAAAGCTCTAACCACTAGGCTACCCTGCCGCCCTGGCAGGATATGAAGTGCTTGTTAAAAAACCCTACAATATAATCTTTATCCTTCACTTCATTAGAATCAATCATTAAATGGTCAGGAAGGTCAGAGGATACATTAGAACCTGACACTGATTTGATTGGCTTCCAGAATTTGGTAGGATTGTTTAGGTTCTGTGACTGTATTTAAATAGTAATCTGATTTGGACTTCCTGATTCATCCCGTGCATTTGTTTCTTAACGCTCTGAAGGAGGCCCAGTCAACAGGAGCATTTGTATGTCTAGCTTGAGCCCAAGAGATATTTTTCTTTCTAATTCATTCTGACAAGTTATCTTAAAACCGGGGATGTGGACCTTACGTCCACATCGGATGCTTTATCTGGACATGGTTCGTCAGGACCTCCAACAGCCGAAGCTAAGTAGTAACATTAACATGATGCCTTTTAATTGCAGTCGCTGTACTCATAATATACAGGAGAACGATCGCCTTACGGCGAGGATAGCTGTGCTACGAGCCCAGCTTCAGACGCAATCGTTAGGCAAGGGTAATTTCAGTGTAGGAAAGGATGAAACAGTCCCCGCAGCCGGACAACATTCTCATGGCTTCTGGAAAGATTCGCTGTAGGAATGCTCAACCGGTGTCGCTCATTCAGCCGACAGAAACTTTCAACCGGTTCTCCCCAATAAGCAGCCAGTCAGCCTCCAGTATTTATGCTGCAGTAGTTAATGTGTTGGGGAGCTGGGGTCAGTCTGTTATATGTTTTATTTTTCTCCTGTCTTATCCGGTGTCCTGTGTGAATTTAAGTATGCTCTCTCTGATTCTCTCTCTTTTTCTCTCTTTCTTTCTCTCTCTCTCTTGGAGGACCTGAGCCCTAGGACCATGCCTCAGGGCTCGCTGGCCTGATGACCCCTTGCTGTCCCCAGTCCACCTGGCCATGCTGCTGCTCCAGTTTCAACTGTTCTGCCTGCGGCTATGGAAACCTGATCTGTTCACCGGACGTGCTACTTGTCCTAGACCTGCTGTTTTCAACTCTCTAGAGACAGCAGGAGCGGTAGATATACTCTGAATGATCGGTTATGAAAAGCCAACTGACAATTACTCCTGAGGTGCTGACCTGTTGCACCCTCGACAACCACTGTGATTATTATTATCTGACCCTGCTGGTCATTTATGAACATTTAAACATCTTGGCCATGTTCTGTTATAATCTCCACCCGGCACAGCCAGAAGAGAACTGGCCGTCCCTCATAGCCTGGTTCCTCTCTAGGTTCTGGCCTTTTAGGCTGGGTTTCTGTACAGCACTTTGAGATATCAGCTGATGTAAGAAGGACTTTATAAATACATTTGATTGATTGATTGATTGATTGTCCCTTCCACTGATTCTGCATTTCCTCACAGGGGCATGCTTATCACAAATGGACACAAATTTCATATAAAAATAGTCCCAGGCAGTGTCAACATCGGGATCAGCATTATGGTACAGATCATGTAAAAACGCTTGCTCATCAAACTGTCTAAAATGTATATTGGGGTTTGGATTTGGTCCTTTTATTTCTAACACAAGCAATTGCAAATCTGATGATCACTGACATTATTACATTGACGTGTGTGGGCATGTCAATATTTATGTCAAGTGTGTACGTGAGTGTGTGCCTGTCTGTCTGTCTCTCTGCCTGTCTGTCTGTCTGCCTGTCTGCTTGTTTGTTTGTCATAAAACCTGTCTTCAAAAGTGCCAGCGTAGTCCTTATCAAAGCTGGGAACCCCCTAGGACCTGAGAGAGGCTATAGCTACTACCAACAGTCACCTGGAGGGGAATGTCAGGGATTAGTTAGATAGCTGCAGAAAGCCCTAGGTCTGAACCAGTGTTTACCGTACCTGCTTTAGGTTAGTTTTAACAGTGGTCAAGTAGGCTACTGTGGCTTTTTGATCGTGATGTAGGCATCAAAAACAATGGAGAAAAAATGAATCCCCTAACATTTTAACATGGAAATAGCTGTTCTATCCTTCAGACTACAGTAGCAGCCAATGTGTGGTGTTCAATGTAGCCATACATTCCATGAGACTTTTGAAAAACAACATGCAGGGCTTGACATTAACCTGTTCATCAACTTGTCCTTCACACAAGGAAGTGACTGAAAATGTTGTTGTGTTGTTTGATGCAAGAAACCACTTTACAAAATAACATTCATTATTAATCCCATACCATTATTGCAGAGAATCAGACGGGGACTTGAACGGGGTCTTTGGACAGGGTCTTTAGACAGGGTCTTTGGATGGGGTCCTTGGATGGGGTCTTCAGTTGGGGTCTTCAGACGGAGTCTCGGACGGCGTCTTTGGATGAGGTCTCGGGCGGGGTCTTTGGATGGGGTCTCGGGCGGTGTCTCGGACGGAGTCTCGGACAGGTCTCGGACGGGGTCTTTGGATGGGGTCTCGAACGGGGTCTCGGACGGAGTCTCGGACGGGGTCTCGGACGGGGTCTTTGGATGGGGTCTCGGACGGGGTCTTTGGATGGGGTCTCGGACGGGGTCTCGGACGGGGTCTCGGAAGGGGTCTCAGACGGAGTCTCGGACAGGGTCTTTGGACCAGGTCTTTGGACAGGGTCTCGGACGGGGTCTCAGATGGGGTCTTTGGACCGGGTCTCAGAAGGGGTCTCGGACGGGTTCTCGGACGGGGTCTTTGGACGGGGTCTTGGACGGGGTCTTCGGACGGGGTCTTTGGACGGGGTCTCGGACAGGGTCTCGGGCGGGGTCTCGGACGGGGGCTCGGACGGGGTCTCGGACGGGGACTTCGGACGGGGTCTCGGACGGGGTCTTCGGACGGGGTCTTTGGACGGGGTCTCGGACGGGGTCTCGGACGGAAACCACTTTACAAAATAACATTCATTATTAATCCCATACCATTATTGCAGAGAATCAGACGGGGTCTTGAACGGGGTCTTTGGACAGGGTCTTTAGACAGGGTCTTTGGATGGGGTCTCGGGCGGTGTCTCGGACGGAGTCTCGGACGGGTCTCGGACAGGGTCTTTGGACGGGGTCTTTGGACGGGGTCTCGGACGTGGTCTTTGGATGGGGTCTCGGGCGGGGTCTCGGACGGAGTCTCGGAATGGTTCTTTGGATGGGGTCTCGGGCGGCGTCTCGGACGGGGTCTTTGGATGGGGTCTCGGACGGGGTCTCGGACGGAGTCTCGGACGGGGTCTCGGACGGGGTCTTTAGACGGGGTCTCGGACGGGGTCTTTGGATGGGGTCTCGGACGGGGTCTCGGACGGGGTCTCGGAAGGGGGCTCAGACGGAGTCTCGGACGGGGTCTTTGGACCGGGTCTTTGGACAGGGTCTCGGACGGGGTCTCAGATGGGGTCTTTGGACCGGGTCTCAGAAGGGGTCTCGGACGGGTTCTCGGACGGGGTCTTTGGGTGGGGTCTCGGACGGGGTCTTCGGACGGGGTCTTTGGACGGGGTCTCGGACAGGGTCTCGGGCGGGGTCTCGGACGGGGTCTCGGACGGGGTCTTCGGACGGGGTCTTTGGACGGGGTCTCGGACGGGGTCTCGGGCAGGGTCTCGGACGGGGTCTTGGCGGGGTCTCGGACGGAGTCTCGGAAATGGGTCTTTGGATGGGGTCTTTGGACGGGGTCTCGGACGGGGTCTTTGGATGGGGTCTAGGATGGGGTCTCGGGTGGTGTCTCGGACGGAGTCTCGGACGGGGTCTCGGACGGGGTCTCGGACAGGGTCTTTGGATGGGGTCTCGGGCGGGGTCTCGGACGGAGTCTCGGAATGGTTCTTTGGATGGGGTCTCGGGCGGAGTCTCGGACGGGGTCTTTGGATGGGGTCTCATTGTGAAATACAATGACCTATCATTGGTGAAATAAAGTGACCTATCAATGGTGAAATACAATGACCTATCAATGGTGAAATACAGTGACCTATCAATGGTGAAATACAATGACCTATCAATAGTGAAATACAGTGACCTATCAATGGTGAAATACAATGACCTATCAATGGTGAAATACAATGACCTATCAATGGTAAAAGAATAAGCACAGGATGTTTAAGGAAATATATGGAACATTTTATATAAATGTGTGCATAACTACCTTTGTAACATTTACAAAGGTGGTAGTAATAATTTATAAATGGTTTACTGTTTGTAAATGCCATTATAAATGGTTCATTACCATTCAAATCAATTGTTACCAATAATTATTTTGTGTGGGTGATACGTTTTCTAGTGTGTGAACAGATAATCAGGACTTTTTTAAATAGAAAAACAAACACCCGTACAGCAAACACATTTTTTTAATAGTTTACTAATGTCCCATACAGAATGAGCAAGTATTTATGAGTAACCATATTGAAAGTTAGTGCAAAACTAGAACTTGAAATGTTCCTAGAAATGTGACAATATCACAGAAGAAAATGTAATTAGAAAAAAAAAATCTTTAACCTCAAAAACCATGATCTCTTTTGATCTCATGATCTCAGCTATCACTACTGGGGGAGTCTAGTTGATTCACTACTGGGGGAGTCTAGTTGATTCACTACTGGCGTTGGGGAGTCTAGTTGATTCACTACTGGCGTTGGGGAGTCTAGTTGATTCACTACTGGCGTTGGGGAGTCTAGTTGATTCCCTCCTGGTTTTGGGGAGTTTAGTTGATTGCCAGGCACAGCCACTGGAAAAAGAAAACAAATCCAGTCAGACAGACAAACAAACAGACACAGTCCACGGGCTGGGTGACCAGTAGAGAAAACGCTGACGAAGACTGTCGCTAAAATACGTCTTTTTCTCTGACGTCTGGTTCTTCAGAACGCATTCAAACCTTAACAATATGGCAGTTTGTTCCATTAACAATATGGCAGTTTGTTCCTTTAACAATATGGCAGGTTGTTCCATTAACAATATGGCAGTTTGTTCCTTTAACAATATGGCAGTTTGTTCCTTTAACAATATGGCAGTTTGTTCCATTAACAATATGGCAGGTTGTTCCTTTAACAATATGGCAGTGACTACAGGTTGTTCCATTAACAATATGGCAGTGACTACAGGTTGTTCCTTTAACAATATGGCAGTGACTACAGGTTGTTCCATTAACAATATGGCAGTGACTACAGGTTGTTCCTTTAACAATATGGCAGTGACTACAGGTTGTTCCATTAACAATATGGCAGTGACTACAGGTTGTTCCATTAACAATATGGCAGTGACTACAGGTTGTTCCATTAACAATATGGCAGTGACTACAGGTTGTTCCATTAACAATATGGCAGTGACTACAGGTTGTTCCATTAACAATATGGCAGTGACTACAGGTTGTTCCATTAACAATATGGCAGTGACTACAGGTTGTTCCATTAACAATATGGCAGTGACTACAGGTTGTTCCATTAACAATATGGCAGTGACTACAGGTTGTTCCATTAACAATATGGCAGTGACTACAGTTTGTTCCTTTAACAATATGGCAGGTTGTTCCATTAACAATATGGCAGTTTGTTCCTTTAACAATATGGCAGTTTGTTCCTTTAACAATATGGCAGTTTGTTCCTTTAACAATATGGCAGGTTGTTCCATTAACAATATGGCAGTTTGTTCCTTTAACAATATGGCAGTTTGTTCCTTTAACAATATGGCAGTTTGTTCCATTAACAATATGGCAGGTTGTTCCATTAACAATGTGGCAGTGACTACAGGTTGTTCCATTAACAATGTGGCAGTGACTACAGGTTGTTCCATTAACAATATGGCAGTGACTACAGGTTGTTCCATTAACAATGTGGCAGTGACTACAGGTTGTTCCTTTAACAATATGGCAGTGACTACAGGTTGTTCCATTAACAATATGGCAGTGACTACAGGTTGTTCCATTAACAATATGGCAGTGTGTCACGCCCTGGTCTAAGTATTTTGTGTTTTTTCTTCATGTATTGGGTCAGGCCAGGGTGTGGCATGGAGTTTTTGTATTGTGGTGTGTTTTGTCTTGGGGTTTTGGTGTGTAGATATTTGGGATTGTAGCTAGTGGGGTTTTCTAGCTAAGTCTATGGCTGTCTGGAGTGATTCTCAATCAGAGGCAGGTGCTTATCGTTGTCTCTGATTGGGAACCATATTTAGGCAGCCATATTCTTTGAGTTTGTCGTGGGTGATTGTCCTATTTGTCTTGATGTCCTTGTATATGTTAGTTGACACAAGTATAGGCTGTTTTCGGTTTTCGTTTATTTGTTTTTGTAGTGTTCGTGTTTAGTTCGTGTGTTACGTTTGTCTAATAAATATGGATCGCAATCGACACGCTGCAGTTTGGTCCGACTATCCTTCATCACCACTAGAAAGCCGTAACACAGTGACTACAGGTTGTTCCTTTAACAATATGGCAGGTTGTTCCTTTAACAATATGGCAGGTTGTTCCTTTAACAATATGGCAGGTTGTTCCTTTAACAATATGGCAGTTTGTTCCATTAACAATATGGCAGTTTGTTCCATTAACAATATGGCAGTGACTACAGGTTGTTCCTTTAACAATATGGCAGTGACTACAGGTTGTTCCATTAACAATATGGCAGGTTGTTCCATTAACAATATGGCAGGTTGTTCCATTAACAATATGGCAGTGACTACAGGTTGTTCCTTTAACAATATGGCAGTGACTACAGGTTGTTCCATTAACAATATGGCAGGTTGTTCCATTAACAATATGGCAGGTTGTTCCTTTAACAATATGGCAGGTTGTTCCTTTAACAATATGGCAGGTTGTTCCTTTAACAATATGGCAGGTTGTTCCTTTAACAATATGGCAGGTTGTTCCATTAACAATATGGCAGTTTGTTCCATTAACAATATGGCAGTTTGTTCCTTTAACAATATGGCAGTTTGTTCCTTTAACAATATGGCAGTTTGTTCCTTTAACAATATGGCAGTTTGTTCCTTTAACAATATGGCAGTTTGTTCCTTTAACAATATGGCAGTTTGTTCCTTTAACAATATGGCAGTTTGTTCCTTTAACAATATGGCAGTTTGTTCCTTTAACAATATGGCAGTTTGTTCCATTAACAATATGGCAGTTTGTTCCTTTAACAATATGGCAGGTTGTTCCTTTAACAATATGGCAGTTTGTTCCATTAACAATATGGCAGTTTGTTCCATTAACAATATGGCAGTGACTACAGGTTGTTCCTTTAACAATATGGCAGTTTGTTCCATTAACAATATAGCAGTTTGTTCCATTAACAATATGGCAGTTTGTTCCATTAACAATATGGCAGTTTGTTCCTTTAACAATATGGCAGTTTGTTCCATTAACAATATAGCAGTTTGTTCCATTAACAATATGGCAGTTTGTTCCATTAACAATATGGCAGTTTGTTCCATTAACAATATGGCAGTTTGTTCCATTAACAATATGGCAGTTTGTTCCATTAACAATATGGCAGTTTGTTCCTTTAACAATATGGCAGTTTGTTCCTTTAACAATATGGCAGTGACTACAGGTTGTTCCTTTAACAATGTGGCAGTGACTACAGGTTGTTCCTTTAACAATATGGCAGTGACTACAGGTTGTTCCATTAACAATATGGCAGTGACTACAGGTTGTTCCATTAACAATATGGCAGTGACTACAGGTTGTTCCATTAACAATATGGCAGTGACTACAGGTTGTTCCATTAACAATATGGCAGTGACTACAGGTTGTTCCTTTAACCTTTTGAACCCAGCACCCAAATACTATCTGTTACTGTAAACAGTTGAGTGTAGCGAGACAATTCCTCCTTCCATGCACAATGGTGACCAACATATTGAGTTAAACCACAGTACTATATAATGAAATAGACTAACAAAAGTACATACTTGGGACACATCCAACTCAATCTTCCCAGAGGCGTTGGTATCCAGAGTTTTAAACATCTCTGGTTGGGATTCAAAACAGAAAGAGGTTATTATAATCCAATGCAATATTCAATGAATTGATCAATTACCAAATCAATTAACTAATCTGTCAAATCCAAGTTATTGTGCTGCTGAGACATACTGTTCAAGGACCTATATCATCTACAGTTTGGAGGATGTTCCAGGATGCCAAACATGTGCAGGATGTATCAGGATACCAAACATGTGCAGGATGTTCCAGGATACCAAACATGTGCAGGATGTTCCAGGATACCAAACATGTGCAGGATGTATCAGGATACCAAACATGTGCAGGATGTTCCAGGATACCAAACATGTGCAGGATGTATCAGGATGCCAAACATGTGCAGGATGTTCCAGGATGCCAAACATGTGCAGGATGTTCCAGGATGCCAAACATGTGCAGGATGTTCCAGGATGCCAAACATTTGCAGGATGTTCCAGAAGCAACAGACAAACGTATTATCTGTATACTGTATGTCCT
The DNA here is from genome assembly GCF_002021735.2 of Oncorhynchus kisutch. Classification (NCBI taxonomy): domain Eukaryota; kingdom Metazoa; phylum Chordata; class Actinopteri; order Salmoniformes; family Salmonidae; genus Oncorhynchus; species Oncorhynchus kisutch. The sequence goes on from NC_034193.2 coordinate 5,432,357, forward strand.
TATCTTTGCTTGATTATGGCGGGGGTTTTGTATTCACAGAGCCGCAACCGAACTTTCCCCGCCGGGAGAATAAATTCATAGTCTTATATTCTCGATTTGCATCCCAATGTTGATGGAAGGGTTGTGTTGTTGTTGAATTGACTTACTGAAGAGCATTTCAACTCTGATGAGACAGTCCACGAAACAGTGAAAGTCGATGGCATAGTGGGCGCTGGCATAACGATTCACTATGACCTGCAGCACTGCACTGTTGATGTGGAAGCCTGCGGAAAAGGACACGGTCATAGAAATACAATGAATAGATTATATTAATACGGACATAACATTCCACATACAGTAACCATCCCAGTAACCATCTAGAGCAATGGTTCTCAATCTATCTAGGTGGTATTTCTGGTCTATCCACAGGGGGTTCCTGGTCTATCCACAGGGGGTTCCTGGCCCGTCTACAGGGGGTTTCTGACCTATCTACTGGGTGTTTCAGGTCTATCCACAGGGGGTTCCTGGTCTATCTACAGAGGGGGTACCTGGCCCGTCTACAGGGGGTTCCTGACCTATCTACAGAGGGGGAACCTGGTCTATCTACAGAGGTTTCCTGACCTATCTACAGGGGGTTCCTGGTCTATCTACTGGGGATTCCTGGTCTATCTACTGGGGGTACCTGACCTGTCTACAGGGGTACCTGGCCTATCTACAGGAGGTACCTGACCCGTCTACAGGGGTACCTGGCCTGTCTACAGGGGGTACCTGGCCTGTCTACAGGGGGTACCTGGCCTGTCTACAGGAGGTACCTGACCTATCTACAGGAGGTACCTGACCCATCTACAGGAGGTACCTGACCCATCTACAGGAGGTACCTGACCCGTCTACAGGAGGTACCTGACCCGTCTACAGGAGGTACCTGACCCGTCTACAGGAGGTACCTGACCCGTCTACAGGGGTACCTGGCCCGTCTACAGGGGGTACCTGGCCCGTCTACAGGAGGTACCTGGCCCGTCTACAGGAGGTACCTGGCCCGTCTACAGGGGGTACCTGGCCCGTCTACAGGGGGTACCTGGTCCGTCTACAGGGGGTACCTGGCCCGTCTACAGGGGGTACCTGGCCCGTCTACAGGGGGTACCTGGCCCGTCTACAGGAGGTACCTGACCTGTCTACAGGGGGTACCTGGCCTGTCTACAGAGGTTACCTGGCCTATCTACAGGAGGTACCTGATCCGTCTACAGGGGTACCTGGCCTGTCTACAGGAGGTACCTGGCCTGTCTACAGGAGGTACCTGGCCTGTCTACAGGGGGTACCTGGCCTGTCTACAGGAGGTACCTGGCATATCTACAGGGGGTTCCTGGAAAGATTTAAGAAAATAATGATCAGTTGCACACATGAGGGCAGTGGTGTAGGACACACAGCTCCTGCAGTCCCCTGTGGCCCCCATAACCCACACACCCCCCACAGCCACCGCAGCACCCCCCCCCCCAAAAAAAAAACATGCGTGTTACCTGCTTCTGTCAGAGCACCTCTCATCTCATGTGAACTCATAGTTCCAGAGCGGTCTGAGTCGTAACTCTTGAAAATTTCCTGAAGATACCAACCACAGCATGATGTCCAATCAGAACAGAGAAACATATATTAGACAGTTAATACATACTGAGGGAGGGGGGGGGGGGTCCTACATCTGAACTTCTATTTAGTCACATTTTCCCTTAGTCATGCACTGATGTCAATGGTGGTTTAATAGATGTCAATGGAAGTTAAGATTCACCCAGGGGTAAATAGTAGACTCATCACAGTATGATTTAGTCAACTCTATCATACATGATCCAGTGAGACCTGTACAACAACAACAAAAACACTGTCAACACTCATACCAAGTATTTCTGGATCTTCATCCAAAGCATGTGGAATTCAACCAGTCCCAACTTGGAATTTCCATCTTTCTGGAGACAGATGTCAAGGTTTGTAACCTACAAGGTACAGGAAGTTCTCAAACATTGCCAATGTCAATGGGGTGTTCACTATGTGTGGCATGACTCATGTATATATTGATTGGTTCAAATGTACATCAGGCATCATTTGAACAATTTACTCCCAATTTGTAGAAAATGTTTCGCCTGGTCCAGCACAAACAGATCAGGACCAGGCTAGTCTTATTGCCTTACAACCAGTGTAACGGAGTGGATTACATGCAGCGACCCAAAAAAACGACTCAGAAAAAGAGGGAAACGAAGCGGTCTTCTGGTCAGACTCTGGAGACGGGCACATCATGCACCACTCCCTAGCATTCTTCTTGCCAATGTCCAGTCTCTTGACAACAAGGTTGATGAAATCCGAGCAAGGGTAGCATTCCAGAGGGACATCAGAGACTGTAACGTTCTCTGCTTCATGGAAACATGGCTAACTGGAGAGACGCAATCCGAAGCGGTGCAGCCAGCTGGTTTCTCCACGCATCGCGCCGACAGAAACGAACATCTTTCTGGTAAGAAGAGGGGCGGGGGCGTATGCCTTATGGCCAACGTGACATGGTGTGATGAAAGAAACATACAGGAACTCAAATCCTTCTGTTCACCTGATTTAGAATTCCTCACAATCAAATGTAGACCGCATTATCTACCAAGAGAATTCTCTTCGATTATAATCACAGCCGTATATATACCCCCCCAAGCAGACACATCGATGGCTCTGAACGAACTTTATTTAACTCTCTGCAAACTGGAAACGATTTATCCGGAGGCTGCATTCATTGTAGCTGGGGATTTTAACAAGGCTAATCTGAAAACAAGACTCCCTAAATTTTATCAGCATATCGATTGCGCAACCAGGGGTGGAAAGACCCTGGATCATTGTTACTCTCACTTCCATGAAGCATATAAGGCCCTGCCCCGCCCCCCTTTCGGAAAAGCTGACCACGACTCCATTTTGTTGATCCCTGCCTACAGACAGAAACTAAAACAAGAAGCTCCCACGCTGAGGTCTGTCCAACGCTGGTCCGACCAAGCTGACTCCACACTCCAAGACTGCTTCCATCACGTGGACTGGGAGATGTTTCGTATTGCGTCAGATAACAACATTGACGAATACGCTGATTCGGTGTGCGAGTTCATTAGAACGTGCGTTGAAGATGTCGTTCCCATAGCAACGATTAAAACATTCCCTAACCAAAAACCGTGGATTGATGGCAGCATTCGTGTGGAACTGAAGGCGCGAACCACTGCTTTTAATCAGGGCAAAGTGTCTGGTGACATGACTGAATACAAACAGTGCAGCTATTCCCTCCGCAAGGCTATCAAACAAGCTAAGCGCCAGTACAGAGACAAAGTAGAATCTCAATTCAACGGCTCAGACACAAGAGGCATGTGGCAGGGTCTACAGTCAATCACGGACTACAGGAAGAAACCCAGCCCAGTCACGGACCAGGATGTCTTGCTCCCAGGCAGACTAAATAACTTTTTTGCCCGCTTTGAGGACAATACAGTGCCACTGACACGGCCTGCAACGAAAACATGCGGTCTCGCCTTCACTGCAGCCGAAGTGAGTAAGACATTTAGACGTGTTAACCCTCGCAGGGCTGCAGGCCCAGACGGCATCCCCAGCCGCGCCCTCAGAGCATGCGCAGACCAGCTGGCCGGTGTGTTTACGGACATATTCAATCAATCCCTATACCAGTCTGCTGTTCCCACATGCTTCAAGAGGGCCACCATTGTTCCTGTTCCCAAGAAAGCTAAGGTAACTGAGCTAAACGACTACCGCCCCGTAGCACTCACATCCGTCATCATGAAGTGCTTTGAGAGACTAGTCAAGGACCATATCACCTCCACCCTACCTGACACCCTTGACTACAATTAGCTTACCGCCCAAATAGGTCCACAGACGATGCAATCTCAACCACACTGCACACTGCCCTAACCCATCTGGACAAGAGGAATACCTATGTGAGAATGCTGTTCATCGACTACAGCTCGGCATTCAACACCATAGTACCCTCCAAGCTCGTCATCAAGCTCGAGTCCCTGGGTCTCGACCCCGCCCTGTGCAACTGGGTACTGGACTTCCTGACGGGCCGCCCCCAGGTGATGAGGGTAGGCAACAACATCTCCTCCCCGCTGATCCTCAACACTGGGGCCCCACAAGGGTGCGTTCTGAGCCCTCTCCTGTACTCCCTGTTCACCCACGACTGCGTGGCCATGCACGCCTCCAACTCAATCATCAAGTTTGCGGACGACACAACAGTGGTAGGCTTGATTACCAATAACGACGAGACGGCCTACAGGGAGGAGGTGAGGGCCCTCGGAGTGTGGTGTCAGGAAAATAACCTCACACTCAACGTCAACAAAACTAAGGAGATGATTGTGGACTTCAGGAAACAGCAGAGGGAACACCCCCCCCATCCACATCGATGGAACAGTAGTGGAGAGGGTAGCAAGTTTTAAGTTCCTCGGCATACACATCACAGACAAACTGAATTGGTCCACTCACACAGACAGCATCGTGAGGAAGGCGCAGCAGCGCCTCTTCAACCTCAGGAGGCTGAAGAAATTCGGCTTGTCACCAAAAGCACTCACAAACTTCTACAGATGCACAATCGAGAGCATCCTGGCGGGCTGTATCATCGCCTGGTATGGCAACTGCACCGCCCTCAACCGTAAGGCTCTCCAGAGGGTAGTGAGGTCTGCACAACGCATCACCGGGGGCAAACTACCTGCCCTCCAGGACACCTACACCACCCGATGCTACAGGAAGGCCATAAAGATCATCAAGGACATCAACCACCCGAGCCACTGCCTGTTCACCCCGCTGTCATCCAGAAGGCGAGGTCAGTACAGGTGCATCAAAGCTGGGACCGAGAGACTGAAAAACAGCTTCTATCTCAAGGCCATCAGACTGTTAAACAGCCACCACTAACATTGAGTGGCTACTGCCAACACACTGTCAATGACACTGACTCTACTCCAGCCACTTTAATAATGGGAATTGATGGGAAATGTAAATATATCACTAGCCACTTTAAACAATGCTACCTTATATAATGTTACTTACCCTACATTATTCATCTCATATGCATACGTAGATACTGTACTCTATATCATCGACTGCATCCTTATGTAATACATGTATCACTAGCCACTTTAACTACGCCACTTGGTTTACATACTCATCTCATATCTATATACTGTACTCGATATCATCTACTGTATCTTGCCTATGCTGCTCTGTACCATCACTCATTCATATATCCTTATGTACATATTCTTTATCCCCTTGCACTGTGTATAAGACAGTAGTTTTTGGGGGAATTGTTAGTTAGATTACTTGTTGGTTATTACTGCATTGTCGGAACTAGAAGCACAAGCATTTCGCTACCCTCGCATTAACATCTGCTAACCATGTGTATGTGACAAATAAAATTTGATTTGATTTGATATCAATGGCAATATGAGTTGGCTAGATAGCACAAACAGATCGGGACCAGGCTAGTCTTATTGACACCAATGGCAATAGGAGTTGGCTAGACAACACAAACAGATCTGGGACCAGGTTATAAAACTGCATGGAGCAGTATAAACATCTGTGATGGTGTCAAATCAAGATATAGACATAAAAGGCAATAGTTTTTGTAACTGTAAAGGATACATCTAGAAGACTGACAATGTGTCGTCCAGTTTCAAGGCTAAAACCTTCCGTCTTGATGTCGGCCCCTGGAAACCATCGGGATAAAATTATTCAGTTGAATGACATTCATTCTAAGGCTCGTTACGTACAATAATATATATCATTATTATAATTTAGAAAGTTATTGAAAATGTCTTTACTTTTAGCGAAAACTTTGTTCAGAATTTCAACAAGTTGGAAGACAGTCACTTCTCCGTCCTGTTTGGGGAATAGAACAAAGTCATTTTGTCATACAAAGCAGTCAACTCAGGTCATTATTGTAGGTAAAGCAGTCAACTCAGGTCATTATTGTAGGTAAAGCAGTCAACTCAGGTCATTATTGTAGGTAAAGCAGTCAACTCAGGTCATTATTGTAGGTAAGTCAGTCAACTCAGGTCATTATTGTAGGTAAAGCAGTCAACTCAGGTCATTATTGTATGTAAAGCAGTCAACTCAGGTCATTATTGTATGTAAAGCAGTCAACTCAGGTCATTATTGTATGTAAAGCAGTCAACTCAGGTCATTATTGTATGTAAAGCAGTCAACTCAGGTCATTATTGTATGTAAAGCAGTCAACTCAGGTCATTATTGTATGTAAAGCAGTCAACTCAGGTCATTATTGTATGTAAAGCAGTCAACTCAGGTCATTATTGTATGTAAAGCAGTCAACTCAGGTCATTATTGTATGTAAAGCAGTCAACTCAGGTCATTATTGTATGTAAAGCAGTCTACTCAGGTCATTATTGTATGTAAAGCAGTCAACTCAGGTCATTATTGTATGTAAAGCAGTCAACTCAGGTCATTATTGTAGGTAAAGCAGTCAACTCAGGTCATTATTGTAGGTAAAGCAGTCAACTCAGGTCATTATTGTATGTAAAGCAGTCAACTCAGGTCATTATTGTAGGTAAAGCAGTCAACTCAGGTCATTATTGTAGGTAAGTCAGTCAACTCAGGTCATTATTGTAGGTAAAGCAGTCAACTCAGGTCATTATTGTAGGTAAAGCAGTCAACTCAGGTCATTATTGTATGTAAAGCAGTCAACTCAGGTCATTATTGTAGGTAAAGCAGTCAACTCAGGTCATTATTGTAGGTAAAGCAGTCAACTCAGGTCATTATTGTATGTAAAGCAGTCAACTCAGGTCATTATTGTATGTAAAGCAGTCAACTCAGGTCATTATTGTAGGTAAAGCAGTCAACTCAGGTCATTATTGTATGTAAAGCAGTCAACTCAGGTCATTATTGTAGGTAAAGCAGTCAACTCAGGTCATTATTGTAGGTAAAGCAGTCAACTCAGGTCATTATTGTAGGTAAAGCAGTCAACTCAGGTCATTATTGTAGGTAAAGCAGTCAACTCAGGTCATTATTGTAGGTAAAGCAGTCAACTCAGGTCATTATTGTATGTAAAGCAGTCAACTCAGGTCATTATTGTAGGTAAAGCAGTCAACTCAGGTCATTATTGTATGTAAAGCAGTCAACTCAGGTCATTATTGTATGTAAAGCAGTCAACTCAGGTCATTATTGTAGGTAATGCAGTCAACTCAGGTCATTATTGTATGTAAAGCAGTCAACTCAGGTCATTATTGTATGTAAAGCAGTCAACTCAGGTCATTATTGTATGTAAAGCAGTCAACTCAGGTCATTATTGTAGGTAAAGCAGTCAACTCAGGTCCTTATTGTATGTAAAGCAGTCAACTCAGGTCATTATTGTAGGTAAAGCAGTCAACTCAGGTCATTATTGTATGTAAAGCAGTCAACTCAGGTCATTATTGTATGTAAGTCAGTCAACTCAGGTCATTATTGTATGTAAAGCAGTCAACTCAGGTCATTATTGTATGTAAAGCAGTCAACTCAGGTCATTATTGTATGTAAAGCAGTCAACTCAGGTCATTATTGTATGTAAAGCAGTCAACTCAGGTCATTATTGTAGGTAAAGCAGTCAACTCAGGTCATTATTGTATGTAAAGCAGTCAACTCAGGTCATTATTGTATGTAAAGCAGTCAACTCAGGTCATTATTGTATGTAAAGAAGTCAACTCAGGTCATTATTGTATGTAAAGCAGTCAACTCAGGTCATTATTGTATGTAAAGCAGTCAACTCAGGTCATTATTGTAGGTAAAGCAGTCAACTCAGGTCATTATTGTAGGTAAAGCAGTCAACTCAGGTCATTATTGTAGGTAAAGCAGTCAACTCAGGTCATTATTGTATGTAAAGCAGTCAACTCAGGTCATTATTGTATGTAAAGCAGTCAACTCAGGTCATTATTGTATGTAAAGCAGTCAACTCAGGTCATTATTGTAGGTAAAGCAGTCAACTCAGGTCATTATTGTATGTAAAGCAGTCAACTCAGGTCATTATTGTATGTAAAGCAGTCAACTCAGGTCATTATTGTAGGTAAAGCAGTCAACTCAGGTCATTATTGTATGTAAAGCAGTCAACTCAGGTCATTATTGTATGTAAAGCAGTCAACTCAGGTCATTATTGTATGTAAAGCAGTCAACTCAGGTCATTATTGTATGTAAAGCAGTCAACTCAGGTCATTATTGTAGGTAAAGCAGTCAACTCAGGTCATTATTGTATGTAAGTCAGTCAACTCAGGTCATTATTGTAGGTAAGTCAGTCAACTCAGGTCATTATTGTAGGTAAGTCAGTCAACTCAGGTCATTATTGTATGTAAAGCAGTCAACTCAGGTCATTATTGTATGTAAAGCAGTCAACTCAGGTCATTATTGTATGTAAAGCAGTCAACTCAGGTCATTATTGTATGTAAAGCAGTCAACTCAGGTCATTATTGTATGTAAAGCAGTCAACTCAGGTCATTATTGTATGTAAAGCAGTCAACTCAGGTCATTATTGTATGTAAAGCAGTCAACTCAGGTCATTATTGTATGTAAAGCAGTCAACTCAGGTCATTATTGTAGGTAAAGCAGTCAACTCAGGTCATTATTGTAGGTAAAGCAGTCAACTCAGGTCATTATTGTATGTAAGTCAGTCAACTCAGGTCATTATTGTAGGTAAGTCAGTCAACTCAGGTCATTATTGTAGGTAAGTCAGTCAACTCAGGTCATTATTGTATGTAAAGCAGTCAACTCAGGTCATTATTGTATGTAAAGCAGTCAACTCAGGTCATTATTGTATGTAAAGCAGTCAACTCAGGTCATTATTGTATGTAAAGCAGTCAACTCAGGTCATTATTGTATGTAAAGCAGTCAACTCAGGTCATTATTGTATGTATAGCATTCAACTCAGGTCATTATTGTATGTAAAGCAGTCAACTCAGGTCATTATTGTATGTAAAGCAGTCAACTCAGGTCATTATTGTAGGTAAAACCAGAGGGAACTCAGGTCATTATTGTAGGTAAACCAGAGGGAACTCAGGTCATTATTGTAGGCAAAACCAGAGGGAACTCAGGTCATTATTGTAGGTAAAACCAGAGGGAACTCAGGTCATTATTGTAGGCAAAACCAGAGGGAACTCAGGTCATTATTGTAGGTAAAACCAGAGGGAACTCAGGTCATTATTGTAGGTAAAACCAGAGGGAACTCAGGTCATTATTGTAGGTAAAACCAGAGGGAACTCAGGTCATTATTGTAGGTAAAACCAGAGGGAACTCAGGTCATTATTGTAGGTAAAACCAGAGGGAACTCAGGTCATTATTGTAGGTAAAACCAGAGGGAACTCAGGTCATTATTGTAGGTAAACCAGAGGGAACTCAGGTCATTATTGTAGGTAAAACCAGAGGGAACTTACACTGCCGGCGATCTGCTTAAACATATGCTTGAAATTGGGATCCACATCTTTCTCTGCCACTTTAATCTGGAGAGAATAGATGTTGATCAATGAGCATATTTTGGATATATTATCTCATAAAAGACAGTCGGGAAAACAGTCGTTCTGAATAGATTAACAATAGACTCTGGAATGAATAAGGGAACAACTAAGGAGTAGGTCAACAGCTTACCTCCTTTACCTCTTCAGCAGGCACCGATCCCATTTCACTGGAATAACACAGTTCATTTCAGTTACACTCTTTATCCCTGGGGTGGCAGGGTAGCCTAGTGATTAGAGTGTTGGACTAGTAACCAGAAGGTTGCAAGTTCAAATCCCCGAGCTGACAAGATACAAATCTGTTGTTCTGCCCCTGAACAGCCAGTTAACCCACTGTTCCTAGGCCGTCATTGAAAATAAGAACTTGTTCTTAAGTGACCTCCCTAGGTGGGGGTATCAACTAGATGATAAACAGTTTGTTGTAATTAAACTTTTAATCCACGAGGTGGAGGTATCAGCTAGATGATAAACAGTTCGTTTCAGTTACACTCTTTATCCACTAGGTGGAGGTAACAGCTAGTAGATACACAGTTTGTTTCAGTTACACTCTTTATCCACTAGGTGGAGGTAACAGCTAGTAGATACACAGTTTGTTTTAGTTACACTCTTTATCCACTAGGTGGGGGTATAAGCTTGTAGATGAACAGTGCTATCAGAATCCATTGCGAGCTGTTCAAAATTGTGATGACCAACATCCTGCACATATTGGCCCTGTCCAGAAACAACCTGTAGGCCCCTCCTCCTAGGCACTTCATTAAAGAACCCCTTATCCCGTTCCCCTAGGCACTTAATGGAAAAGCCCCATAGCCCCTTCCCCTAGGCACTTCACGGACCAAACCCTTAAGGAGTTGTTTCTAGACAGGATCATATTAAGGACTGGGAGTTTTTTCGAGACAAGATCATATTAAAGACTAGGAGTTGTTCCTAGACAGGATCATATTAAGGACTAGGAGTTGTTTCTAGACAGGATCATATTAAGGGCTAGGAGTTGTTTCTAGACAGGATCATATTAAGGACCAGGAGTTGTTTCTTAAGGACTATGAGTTGTTTCTAGACAGGATCATAGTGTCTAGGAGGTTAAGGACTATGAGTTTTTTCTAGACAGGATACTATTAAGGACTAGGAGTTGTTTCTAGACAGGATCATATTAAGGACTTGGAGTTGTTTCTAGACAGGATCATATTAAGGACTAGGAGTTGTTTCTTAAGGACTAGGAGTTGTTTCTAGAAATGATCATATTAAGGACTATGAGTTGTTTCTTAAGGACTAGGAGTTGTTTCTAGACAGGATCATAGTGTCTAGGAGGTTAAGGACTAGGAGTTGTTTCTAGACAGGATCATATTAAGGACTAGGAGTTGTTTCTAGACAGGATCATATTAAGGACTAGGAGTTGTTTCTAGACAGGATCATATTAAGGACTAGGAGTTGTTTCTAGACAGGATCATATTAGGACTAGGAGTTGTTTCTTAGGGACTAGGAGTTGTTTCTAGACAGGATCATATTAGGACTAGGAGTTGTTTCTTAAGGACTAGGAGTTGTTTCTAGACAGGATCATATTAAGGACTAGGAGTTGTTTCTAGACAGGACCATATTAAGGACTAGGACTTGTTTCTTAAGGACTAAGAGTTGTTTCTAGACAGGATCATATTAACGACTAGGAATTGTTTCTAGACAGGATCATAATAGGACTAGGAGTTGTTTGTAGACAGGATCATATTAAGGACTAGGAGTTGTTTCTAGACAGGATCATAATAGGACTAGGAGTTGTTTGTAGACAGGATCATATTAAGGACTAGGAGTTGTTTCTAAAGGACTAGGAGTTGTTTCTAGACAAGATCATAGTGTCTAGGAGGTTAAGGACTAGGAGTTGTTTCTAGACAGGACAATGGTGTGTAGGAGGTTAATGACTAGGAATTGTTTCTAGACAGGATCATATTAAGGACTAGGAGTTGTTTCTAGACAGGAAAATCATGTGTGGGGTTTAATGACTAGGAGTTGTTTCTAGACAGGACCATGGTGTGTAGGAGGTTAATGACTAGGAGTTGTTTCTAGACAGGACCATATTATGGACTAGGAGTTGTTTCTAGACAGGACCATATTAAAGACTAGGAGTTGTTTCTAGACAGGACCATATTAAGGACTAGGAGTTGTTTCTAGACAGGACCATATTAAGGACTAGGAGTTGTTTCTAGACAGGACCATGGTGTGTAGGAGGTTAAGGACTAGGAGTTGTTTCTAGACAGGACCATTGTGTGTAGGAGGTTAGAAGTGAACGTACCTGGTGGCTGCGTGTTTCTCCGAGAACACTCTGAGGATGAAGCTGCCGTTCTTGTGAGGCTGGAAGGTGGAGGGGATGACGACATACTCCCCAGGGGGAAGGCAGAAACGGTCACACACCTACAGAAAAACAAAACAAACTAGAATTAAAGTTCAAATGTAGAATAAGGTTTCAGGATAACAGCCAAGTTCCCTTCAAGCTCCTTCAAATCAAAGCATCCTTTCTTATTAAAAGGTGTAATTCAAATTGTAACCCACTTTACAAGCAGCCGACCTACCTCTCTGGTGTTAATGAAGGTGCTGCTCATGGCCACGTGTTTCTGTCTCAGCAGCACGTCTGGTCCCAGGTGGATGTTAGATTGACCCTTATACTGAGGAAGTGGAGGGAAGGGGAGAGGGAGAGATCGCTACCATTGTCCTCAGACAAACATTCATCATGGGGGCAATTGATGTGAAAATAGATTAATAGAAAACTGATAGGCAGTTTAGATAAAGAGATACACAGATAAATCAACCGTGGTTTACCAACCAGGAGTGATAAAGACAAAGGATATTGTAGGATATCGTATAATGCACAGAGCAGCCGGCCTCATTACAGACTGAATTGGATTCATCTATTTGCATGACTTGATTGATGAACACAAACCTCATCAGGAACCTGTAAGAGAAAAGCAGGAACAAGAGTTGTAAATCAACGTAGATGAATCCTGTTGAATTATATTGACATTATATTACCATTATATTACTCTGTACTGGTACCCCCTGTATATAGCCTCCACATTGACTCTGTTCCGGTACCCCCTGTATGTAGCCTCCACATTGACTCTGTACCGTAACACCCTGTATATAGCCTCCACATTGACTCTGTACCGTAACACCCTGTATATAGCCTCCACTTTGACTCTGTACCGTAACACCCTGTATATAACCTCCACATTGACTCTGTACCTTAACACCCTGTATATAGCCTCCACATTGACTCTGTACCGGTACCCCCTGTATATAGCATCCACATTGACTCTGTACCGGTACCCCCTGTATGTAGCCTCCACATTGACTCTGTACCTTAACACCCTGTATATAGCCTCCACATTGACTCTGTACCGTAACACCCTGTATATAGCCTCCACATTGACTCTGTACCGGTACCCCTGTATATAGCCTCCACATTGACTCTGTACCGGTACCCCCTGTATATAGCCTCCACATTGACTCTGTACCGTAACACCCTGTATATAGCCTCCACATTGACTCTGTACCGTAACACCCTGTATATAGCCTCCACATTGACTCTGTACCGTAACACCCTGCATATAGCCTCCACATTGACTCTGTACCGTAACACCCTGTATATAGCCTCCACATTGACTCTGTACCGTAACACCCTGTATATAGCCTCCACATTGACTCTGTACCGTAACACCCTGTATATAGCCTCCACATTGACTCTGTACCGTAACACCCTGCATATAGTCTCCATATTGACTCTGTACCGGTACCCCCTGCATATAGCCTCCACATGGACTCTGTACCGGTACCCCCTGTATATAGCCTCCACATTGACTCTGTACCGTAACACCCTGTATATAGCCTCCACATTGACTCTGTACCGTAACACCCTGTATATAGCCTCCACATTGACTCTGTACCGTAACACCCTGTATATAGCCTCCACATTGACTCTGTACCGTAACACCCTGTATATAGCCTCCACATTGACTCTGTACCGTAATACCCTGTATATAGCCTCCACATTGACTCTGTACTGGTACCCCTGTATATAGCCTCCACATTGACTCTGTACCGTAATACCCTGTATATAGCCTCCACATTGACTCTGTACCGTAACACCCTGTATATAGCCTCCACATTGACTCTGTACCGTAATACCCTGTATATAGCCTCCACATTGACTCTGTACCGTAATACCCTGTATATAGCCTCCACATTGACTCTGTACCGTAACACCCTGTATATAGCCTCCGCATTGACTCTGTACCGTAACACCCTGTATATAGCCTCCACATTGACTCTGTACTGGTACCCCTGTATATAGCCTCCACATTGACTCTGTACCGTAATACCCTGTATATAGCCTCCACATTGACTCTGTACCGTAATACCCTGTATATAGCCTCCACATTGACTCTGTACCGTAACACCCTGTATATAGCCTCCACATTGACTCTGTACCGTAACACCCTGTATATAGCCTCCACATTGACTCTGTACTGGTACCCCTGTATATAGCCTCCACATTGACTCTGTACCGTAATACCCTGTATATAGCCTCCACATTGACTCTGTACCGTAACACCCTGTATATAGCCTCCACATTGACTCTGTACCGTAACACCCTGTATATAGCCTCCACATTGACTCTGTACTGGTACCCCTGTATATAGCCTCCACATTGACTCTGTACCGTAACACCCTGTATATAGCCTCCACATTGACTCTGTACTGGTACCCCTGTATATAGCCTCCACATTGACTCTGTACCGTAATACCCTGTATATAGCCTCCACATTGACTCTGTACCGTAACACCCTGTATATAGCCTCCACATTGACTCTGTACCGTAACACCCTGTATATAGCCTCCACATTGACTCTGTACCGTAACACCCTGTATATAGCCTCCACATTGACTCTGTACCGTAACACCCTGTATATAGCCTCCACATTGACTCTGTACTGGTACCCCTGTATATAGCCTCCACATTGACTCTGTACCGTAATACCCTGTATATAGCCTCCACATTGACTCTGTACCAGTACCCCCTGTATATAGCCTCCACATTGACTCTGTACCGTAATACCCTGTATATAGCCTCCACATTGACTCTGTACCAGTACCCCCTGTATATAGCCTCCACATTGACTCTGTACTGGTACCCCTGTATATAGCCTCCACATTGACTCTGTACCGTAACACCCTGTATATAGCCTCTACATTGACTCTGTACCAGTACCCCCTGTATAAAGCCTCCACATTGTTATTTTACTGCTGCTGTTGAATTATTTGTTACTTTTATTTTCAATTTTTTACTTAACACTTATTTTTCTTAAAATTGTTGGCTTGTAAGTAAGCATTTCACGTTTTATATTTTTACCTTTATTTAACTAGGCAAGTCAGTTAAGAACAAATCCTTATTTTCAATGACGGCCTGGGAACAGTGGGTTAACTGGCCTAGGAACAGTGGGTTAACTGGCCTAGGAACAGTGGGTAGTGGGTTAACTGGCCTAGGAACAGTGGGTTAACTGGTCTAGGAACAGTGGGTAACTGGCCTAGGAACAGTGGGTTAACTGGCCTAGGAACAGTGGGTTAACTGGTCTAGGAACAGTGGGTTAACTGGTCTAGGAACAGTGGGTTAACTGGTCTAGGAACAGTGGGTTAACTGGTCTAGGAACAGTGGGTTAACTGGTCTAGGAACAGTGGGTTAACTGGCCTAGGAACAGTGGGTTAACTGGTCTAGGAACAGTGGGTTAACTGGCCTAGGAACAGTGGGTTAACTGGCCTAGGAACAGTGGGTTAACTGGCCTAGGAACAGTGGGTTAACTGGTCTAGGAACAGTGGGTTAACTGGCCTAGGAACAGTGGGTTAACTGGTCTAGGAACAGTGGGTTAACTGGCCTAGGAACAGTGGGTTAACTGGCCTAGGAACAGTGGGTTAACTGGCCTAGGAACAGTGGGTTAACTGGTCTAGGAACAGTGGGTTAACTGGCCTAGGAACAGTGGGTTAACTGGCCTAGGAACAGTGGGTTAACTGGCCTAGGAACAGTGGGTAGTGGGTTAACTGGCCTAGGAACAGTGGGTTAACTGGTCTAGGAACAGTGGGTTAACTGGCCTAGGAACAGTGGGTTAACTGGCCTAGGAACAGTGGGTTAACTGGCCTAGGAACAGTGGGTTAACTGGTCTAGGAACAGTGGGTTAACTGGCCTAGGAACAGTGGGTTAACTGGCCTAGGAACAGTGGGTAGTGGGTTAACTGGCCTAGGAACAGTGGGTTAACTGGTCTAGGAACAGTGGGTAACTGGCCTAGGAACAGTGGGTTAACTGGCCTAGGAACAGTGGGTTAACTGGTCTAGGAACAGTGGGTAACTGGCCTAGGAACAGTGGGTTAACTGGCCTAGGAACAGTGGGTTAACTGGCCTAGGAACAGTGGGTTAACTGGCCTAGGAACAGTGGGTTAACTGGCCTAGGAACA
Source organism: Oncorhynchus kisutch (assembly GCF_002021735.2). NCBI lineage: Eukaryota > Metazoa > Chordata > Actinopteri > Salmoniformes > Salmonidae > Oncorhynchus > Oncorhynchus kisutch. The sequence goes on from NC_034193.2 coordinate 5,448,309, forward strand.
GTGGGTTAACTGGTCTAGGAACAGTGGGTTAACTGGTCTAGGAACAGTGGGTTAACTGCCTGTTCAGGGGCAGAATGTCAGATTTTTACTTTGTCAGCTCAGGGGATTCAATCTTGCAACCTTTCGGGTTACTGACCCAACGCTCTAACCACTAGGCTTCCTGCCTCCTCACTGTAAGGTCTACACCTGTTGTATTCGGGCGCATGTGACAAATACAATTGGATTTGGTTTGGATTTGATATTAACAGAACAGAGTACGATGGAGCAGAATAGTTGATTGACGATCTATGCTTCATTGGGAGCGAGGGCCCTAATTAAGAAACATTGGTGTAATATACATACCGCATAGATGGCGAACCCGACGGCACTGAGGTCTTCTCCCATCTGGCGGTTGCGCCGTCCGTCTTTCTGCATCAGGCCCACCAGGAAAGTGCAGCCATCCACACCATCCAGAGGATCATCGTCCACATCCTCCAGACACACCAGGAACTGGGGGTTGGAGCAGAACGTGGCTGGAAGGAAACCACGTGGAGGGAAATCAGTGCCTCGTTTAAGGGCAAAACGAGAGGCCTCTAGGATACATCGAAATTTATCCCAACCAGTGAAAGACTCTCTCATACTCCTGTAAAATGGGGGCTCGAAATAAACATGAACAAAATCTCCAAAAACACTCAAATATACTGAACAAAAAATATAAACACAGAACGACACAGTTTAATAGATTTTAATGAGTTACAGATCTTATGAGGAAATCAGTAATTTTGTATGATTCCACCGGACCAGCTGTGCTGTTCTCCCACCAATATCCAGCAACTTCACACAGCCGTTGAAGAGGAGTGGGATAACATTCCACGTCACAATCAACAGCCAGAGCAACTCTATGCGAAGGAGATGTGCCACGCTGTATGAGGCAAAATGGTGGTCACACCAGATACTGACTAGTTTTTTTTACAAGGTATCTGTGACCAACAGATTCCTATCTGTACTCCCAGTCATGTGAAATCCATAGATTAGGGCCTAACAAATTAATTTTAAATGACTGCTTTCCTTTATAGGAAATGTAACTCAAGTAAAATCGATTAAATTGTTGCATGCTGCGTTGATATTTTTGTTCCAGTATATTTGGGTGTTTTTTGGAGATTTTGTTCATGTTTATTTCGAGCCCCCTGATAATGCAGAACGAGGAAGTCAAGTCAAGTGAAATCGCAAAACAAAATGTCTCTTTCAGAAGCTTTAATAACATGGCTTTTACTGTACAGACGGTCAACAACTTCTCCTTTAAACTATTCAGACTTGTAGGATGTACCTGGATGGTTCCTGCAGCCTCCAGCGGTAGACCCTACCCTCCACGTGCCTTTATACTGGTAGTTGTTCCAGCGGCCCACCTCGTCACTGGCCAGGGTGTCCGGAGTCAGGTTACAGATCTCCAGCTTGGAGAACTGACGTATAAAGTCTGAATAGGACATCCTGGAGATACAGAGAGACAGAGAGACAGAGAGAGAGACAGAGAGACAGAGAGACAGGGGTAGAGAGAGACAGAGAGAGAGAGACAGAGAGACAGGGGTAGAGAGACAGGGGTAGAGAGACAGGGGTAGAGACAGAGAGACAGAGAGAGAGAGAGACAGAGAGACAGAGAGACAGGGGTAGAGAGAGACAGAGAGAGAGAGAGACAGAGACAGAGAGACAGGGGTAGAGAGAGAGAGACAGAGAGAGAGAGACAGAGAGACAGAGAGAGAGACAGAGAGACAGAGAGACAGGGGTAGAGAGACAGAGAGACAGACAGAGAGACAGAGAGAGAGAGACAGAGAGAGAGAGAGAGAGAGATAGAGACAGAGAGAGAGAGAGACAGAGAGACAGGGGTAGAGAGACAGAGAGACAGACAGAGAGACAGAGAGACAGAGAGACAGAGAGACAGAGAGAGAGAGAGACAGAGAGACAGGAGTAGAGAGAGAGAGAGAGAGAGAGAGACAGGGGTAGAGAGAGAGAGACAGAGAGAGACAGAGAGACAGCGAGACAGCGAGACAGAGAGACAGAGTCTGGATGAACCAGATGTAAACACTGTGCAGACCATGGTTTCATTTCAAACAACAGTGAAATAAGTTGGGGATGCCAAGCTAAGAACTGCCTCACAAATGTCTGAGTCGAACATCCTGGAGATGCTGGTGGGAAACACTTCAGCATCAGCAGACACGCTGATGAACGCGTTAGCCGATACGCGTCGGTGTATGTTAATAATGACTTAGCCCGCACAATAGAGGCTTTTTAACTTTCAAACCCACACAAGTGCCTGATTTTAATGCCACTTAGCAACCAATTGTGGTTGTAATTTTTGCTTTTCTACAGATGCCGTATCTTAATTTGATCATCCAGTTGATGCAGGAATCTTCCTGTGAGGCAGGAAATAAAAAACGTGTAGTATTTTCTAAGTTTAAAAAGGCTTCTAAAGTTTTTAATTTCCCGCTTTGAAATGTCCGAGTTGATTTGCCCTAAATAAAATATATCTACCCCACCGTTATTATAATTCACATTTCCTGTTGCCGTAGGATTATTTTCCTGCCGTAGCAGGCTGGCTCAAATTAAGATCCTACATCAGTAGTTATTTTCCTCTGAAACAGCACCTGTGGTTGTCTTGCATGTTTAAGTGTTTTATGTAGCTCAGTTGGTAGAGCGTGGTGCTTGCAACGCCAGGGTTGTGGGTTCAATTCCCACAAGGGGACCAGTGTGGAAACTGTATTCATTCACTTCTGTAAGTCTCTCTGGATTATAATAATAATTACACTATATATAGCCTATCTGTCACGCCTTGGTCATTGTATTTTGTGTTTTCGTTATATATTTGGTCAGGCCAGGGTGTGACAGGGGTTTATGTTATTGTATTTCGTATTGGGGTTTGTAGTATTTGGGATCGCGGCTGATTAGGGGTGTTGTATAGGCTTGGCTGCCTGAGGCGGTTCTCAATCAGCAGTCAGGTGATTCCCGTTGCCTCTGATTGGGAACCGTATTTAGGTAGCCTGAGTTTCGCTTTGTCTTTCGTGGGTGATTGTTCCTGTCTCTGTGTAGTATCACCAGATAGGCTGTAATAAGTTTCACGTTCCGTTTGTTGTTTTGTATTTATTATAGTTCATGTATCGTCACTTTCCTTCATTAAAGACATGATTAACCACCACGCTGCATTTCGGTCCGACTCTCTTTCGACAAACGAAGAATGCCGTTACACTATCCAATCAAATTACACTATACACATCTATGTACACATCAATTACACTATACATATATAATATTATATAGACACACATCAATTACACTATATATAGCCTATCTATATACCAATCAAATGACACTATACACATGTATTTAGTACTTATTTTCCACCATAATTTGCAAATAAATTCATTAAAAATCCTACAATGTGATTATCTAGATTTTTTTTCTCATTTTGTCTGTCATAGTTGAAGTGTACCTATGATGAAAATTACAGGCCTCTCTCATATTTTTAAGTGGGAGAACTTGCACAATTGGTGGCTGACTAAATACTTTTTTGCCCCACTGTATATACACATCAATTACACTATACATATATACACATCAATTACACTATACATATATACACATCAATTAAACTATATGTAGCCTATATATATACATATCAAATTACACTATACACATCAATTACACTATCCATATATTATATTATCTCTACACACATCAATTACACTATACATACAGTATCTATCTACACATCAATTAGACAATACCTAGCCTATCTCTATACACATCAATTACACTATACATATATATATATATAATATTATATATACACACACCAATTACACTATAGCAAACACAGTCATATGAAACAAATACCAACTCCAGCAACTTTAAGGAGTTTTGGAGATCATTCCACAGGAAATGCGTAAAACAAGTGCACTACTACCCTATAGACCCTGGTCTAAAGTAGTGCACTACTACCCTATAGACCCTGGTCTAAAGTAGTGCACTACTATCCTATAGACCCTGGTCTAAAGTTGTGCACTACAATCCTATAGACGCTGATCTAAAGTAGTGTACTACTTAGTATACATTTTAGTTAAAAAATGATCTAAGTGTACTATTTATACAATTATTTAGGTCACAGAGGTCACCACCTTTGTGAAGGGGCAGTATATGGGCTGCCTTCCAGACCCTGACGATGATTCCAGAAACCATTGTAATGTAAAACATTTGTGTTAAAGATTCTGCAATCACAAGAGCAGAAAGATTCTGGAATCACAAGAGCAGAAAGATTCTGGAATCACAAGAGCAGAAAGATTCTGGAATCACAAGAGCAGAAAGATTCTGCAATCACAAGAGCAGAAAGATTCTGCAATCACAAGAGCAGAAAGATTCTGGAATCACAAGACCAGAAAGATTCTGCAATCACAAGAGCAGAAAGATTCTGCTATCACAAGAGCAGAAAGATTCTGCTATCACAAGAGCAGAAAGATTCTGCAATCACAAGAGCAGAAAGATTCTGCAATCACAAGAGCAGAAAGATTCTGCAATCACAAGAGCAGAAAGATTCTGCAATCACAAGAGCAGAAAGATTCTGCAATCACAAGAGCAGAAAGATTCTGCAATCACAAGAGCAGAAAGATTCTGCAATCACAAGAGCAGAAAGATTCTGCAATCACAAGAGTAGAAAGATTCTGCAGTCACAAGAGCAAAAAGATTCTGCAATCACAAGAGCAGAAAGCTGCAGCAAGAAGGGATCAAGCAAATCAGCCCCGGTGTCACCTTCTGACCTTAGTTCTTCAACGTTACACCCGGTGTATTCTTTTAGAACATAACAAGTAGAATGTTGTTGAAATGAAAACAAAGATTCACTAGAAGTTGAACTTCCATCGAAACAACTAAGAGTCTAGGAGAGGGACAGGCACTCGGTTTATTAAACCACCATTTCATTTAAACAAAAAGCCTTCCGAGATCAAACGTTGATCAAGAGCATCACTTATCTTACATATCTCAGTAATCATGCCAGAGTCTGACATAACTTTCTTATTCAGGGAAGGAGAGGACTTTCTACGCTTCAGTGCATTAAATGTTGTACAAAATTTAGACGGATCACCAGCAGAGTCTGAGATAGAACATAGAAAGTAACTAGATTTTATTTTCTTGATCGAGGATGAACATGTACTTCTCAATTGCCTGAAAAGCTGCCAATCAGCTAAAGAGTCAGTATCTCTAGTCTTGGCCTGATTTCTCATCGTAAAAAGATCTGAAAGTTCTATAGAGAACCAAGGATTTGTTCTCTTTTTTACTCAAAGGCTTTTAAAGGGTGCATGTTTGTCTGCCAGAGAGATACAAATAGATGAGAACAATTCTGAATGGATCCTGCTACTTCTTTTTCTTCAAATATCTCAGTAATATTGACAGGCAATGGAGGGAACCCCACACAGGAAAGTTAATCATACAGAACTGGGAGGGAACACAGGAGAGTTAATAGAACAGAACTGGGAGGGAACACAGGAGAGTTAATAGAACAGTACTGGGAGGGAACACAGGAGAGTTAATAGAACAGAACTGGGAGGGAACACAGGAGAGTTAATAGAACAGAACTGGGAGGGAACACAGGAGAGTTAATAGAACAGAACTGGGAGGGAACACAGGAGAGTTAATAGAACAGAACTGGGAGGGAACACAGGAGAGTTAATAGAACAGAACTGGGAGGGAACACAGGAGAGTTAATAGAACAGAACTGGGAGGGAACACAGGAGAGTTAATAGAACAGAACTGGGAGGGAACACAGGAGAGTTAATAGCACAGAACTGGGAGGGAACACAGGAGAGTTAATAGAACAGAACTGGGAGGGAACACAGGAGAGTTAATAGAACAGAACTGGGAGGGAACACAGGAGAGTTAATAGAACAGAACTGGGAGGGAACACAGGAGAGTTAACCTCTTGGTGTTAGGGTGCAGTATTTTCATTTTTGGAAAAAACGGGAACGTTATTTTTCCAAAAATGAAAATACTGCCCCCTAGTCACAAAATTAATGACACAGTGCCATCACTTATGAGAAGGACAACTCTTAATGGCACAGTGCCATCACTTATGAGAAGGACAACTCTTAATGACACAGTGCCATCACTTATGAGAAGGACAACTCTTAATGGCACAGTGCCCATCCCCAAGGGGTAGTGGCCGACTTACCAGAACTCCCCATCCTCAGCAACATGATCCAGCTTCAGCTTCTCGTCGGGACGGACATATTTCCATTCACCAGAACTGATCAAAGGGATCCAGTAGTCAGTGTAAATATTGGGGGGGTTACAGGTGATCATGGTAATAGTGGGGGGGGGGGTTACAGGTGATCATGGTAATAGTGTGGGGGGGGGGGTTACAGGTGATCATGGTAATAGTGGGGGGGGGGGGGGTTACAGGTGATCATGGTAATAGTGTGGGGGGGGGGTTACAGGTGATCATGGTAATAGTTGGGGGGGGGGTTACAGGTGATCATGGTAATAGTGGAGGGGGGGTTACAGGTGATCATGGTAATAGTCGGGGGGGGGATTACAGGTGATCATGGGAATAGTGGGGCGAGGTTTTACAGGTGATCATGGTAATAGTGGGGGGGGGGAGTTACAGGTGATCATGGTAATAGTGGGGGGAAGTTTTACAGGTGATCATGGTAATAGTGGGGGGGGGGGGGTTACAGGTGATCATGGTAATAGTGGAGGGAGGTTTTACAGGTGATCATGGTAATAGTGGAGGGAGGTTTTACAGGTGATCATGGTAATAGTGGAGGGAGGTTTTACAGGTGATCATGGTAATAGTGGAGGGAGGTTTTACAGGTGATCATGGTCTGTGCAGTAAGCAGAGATATTCTACACTACCAAGCAAAACGGCAGTAACTGCTCATAGCGTGGAACTGCAAAAAATTGTTTTCATTAACCTTAGTTTCACAGTAACCTTATCCAGTTACTGCTAACATGACCTCCATTTTCTCCTAAACACAATACAATAGAGGCAAGATACTTGTCCACGTGATTAAACGTGTATTTAATGTAGCAAAAATGACTCATTTTGGACCAATTTAGCCATTACTGCCTTTGTGCTTGTTAGGGCAGTTTTCCACTCTCAATATTGTTTGGTGTAGGTCTTCCTTGTGGACACAGTGGGCATATCGTAGCCTGGTACCAGACCTCTTTGTGCTGTCTTGCCAACTCCTTTGGTGACAATGAGCATTGAAGTTGACAAGACAGCGCAAACAGATCTGGGACCAGGCTGTAGAGCTTGTTGGTCTTGTAGTCTATTTCAGTGTGCTGCTTGGAAGTCATGATCATTCCCTCACCCATCACTCCAGGGCCCAGTCCACTCCACCTGTCCCCAGGGGTTCCTGATGCGAATCAGCTGGACCGGGTCTCCATGGAGATGGACCTGGATGTATTGAAAGGGTAGGACAGTCAAGGGAAGACATAAAAGGTAGAAGTGCCATTCAGAAAGACAGATGAACATGAGGTTAGAGCCCATCAGAAAGACAGATGAACCTGGGGATAGAGCCCATCAGAAAGACAGATGAACCTGGGGTTAGAGCCCATCAGAAAGACAGATGAACCTGGGGTTAGTTCCCATCAGAAAGACAGGTGAACCTGGGGTTAGAGCCCATCAGAAAGACAGATGAACCTGGGGTTAGAGCCCATCAGAAAGACAGATGAACCTGGGGTTAGAGCCCATCAGAAAGACAGATGAACCTGAGGTTAGGGCCCATCAGAAAGACAGATGAACCTGGGGTTAGAGCCCATCAGAAAGACAGATGAACCTGGGGTTAGAGCCCATCAGAAAGACAGATGAACCTGGGGTTAGAGCCCATCAGAAAGACAGATGAACCTGGGGTTAGTGCCCATCAGAAAGACAGATGAACCTGGGTTTAGTGCCCATCAGAAAAGCAGATGAACCTGGGGTTAGAGCCCATCAGAAAGATAGATGAACCTGGGGTTAGAGCCCATCAGAAAGACAGATGAACCTGGGGTTAGAGCCCATCAGAAAGACAGATGAACCTGGGGTTAGAGCCCATCAGAAAGACAGATGAACCTGGGGTTAGAGCCCATCAGAAAGACAGGTGAACCTGGGGTTAGAGCCCATCAGAAAGACAGATGAACCTGGGGTTACTTCCCATCAGAAAGACAGGTGAACCTGGGGTTAGAGCCCATCAGAAAGACAGATGAACCTGGGGTTAGAGCCCATCAGAAAGACAGATGAACCTGGGGTTAGAGCCCATCAGAAAGGTTAGAGCCCATCAGAGAGACAGATGAACCTGGGGTTAGTGCCCATCAGAAAGACAGATGAACCTGGGTTTAGTGCCCATCAGAAAAGCAGATGAACCTGGGGTTAGAGCCCATCAGAAAGATAGATGAACCTGGGGTTAGAGCCCATCAGAAAGACAGATGAACCTGGGGTTAGAGCCCATCAGAAGGACAGATGAACCTGGGGTTAGAGCCCATCAGAAAGACAGATGAACCTGGGGTTAGAGCCCATCAGAAAGACAGGTGAACCTGGGGTTAGAGCCCATCAGAAAGACAGATGAACCTGGGGTTACTTCCCATCAGAAAGACAGGTGAACCTGGGGTTAGAGCCCATCAGAAAGACAGATGAACCTGGGGTTAGAGCCCATCAGAAAGACAGATGAACCTGGGGTTAGAGCCCATCAGAAAGGTTAGAGCCCATCAGAGAGACAGATGAACCTGGGGTTAGTGCCCATCAGAAAGACAGATGAACCTGGGTTTAGTGCCCATCAGAAAAGCAGATGAACCTGGGGTTAGAGCCCATCAGAAAGATAGATGAACCTGGGGTTAGAGCCCATCAGAAAGACAGATGAACCTGGGGTTAGAGCCCATCAGAAAGACAGGTGAACCTGGGGTTAGAGCCCATCAGAAAGACAGATGAACCTGGGGTTACTTCCCATCAGAAAGACAGGTGAACCTGGGGTTAGAGCCCATCAGAAAGACAGATGAACCTGGGGTTAGAGCCAATCAGAAAGACAGATGAACCTGGGGTTAGAGCCCATCAGAAAGGTTAGAGCCCATCAGAGAGACAGATGAACCCGGGGTTAGTGCCAATCAGAAAGACAGGTGAACCTGGGGTTAGAGCCCATCAGAAAGACAGATGAACCTGGGCTTAGAGCCCATCAGAAAGACAGATGAACCTGGAGTTAGTGCCCATCAGAAAGACAGATGAACCTGGGGTTAGAACCCAAAAGAAAGACAGATGAACCTGTGGTTAGTGTCCATTAGAAAGACAGATGAACCTGGGGTTAGTGCCCATCATAAATGCAGATTAACCTGGGGTTAGTGCCCATCAGAAAAGCAGATGAACCTGGGGTTAGAGCCCAAAAGAAAGACAGATGAACCTGGGGTTAGTGTCCATTAGAAAGACAGATGAACCTGGGGTTAGTGCCCATCATAAAAGCAGATGAACCTGGGGTTAGTGCCCATCAGAAAAGCAGATGAACCTGGGGTTAGAGCCCATCAGAAAAGCAGATGAACCTGGGGTTAGAGCCCATCAGAAAGACAGATGAACCTGGGGTTAGAGCCCATCAGAAAGACAGATGAACCTGGGTTTAGAGCCATCAGAAAGACAGATGAACCTGGGGTTAGAGCCCATCAGAAAAGCAGATGAACCTGGGGTTAGAGCCCATCAGAAAAGCAGATGAACCTGGGGTTAGAGCCCATCAGAAAGACAGATGAACCTGGGGTTAGAGCCCATCAGAAAGACAGATGAACCTGGGTTTAGAGCCATCAGAAAGACAGATGAACCTGGGGTTAGAGCCCATCAGAAAGACAGATGAACCTGGGGTTAGAGCCCATCAGAAAGACAGATGAACCTGGGGTTAGAGCCCATCAGAAAGACAGATGAACCTGGGGTAGAGCCCATCAGAAAGACAGATGAACCTGGGGTAAATGGTGCTGGTACAGTGTGGACACTGATATGTAGGTACTTTACCACTTCAGCACCGGTGACAGAGTATGCGTGTCCCTTCACCAGTTTAAGAGCTGTCACTGCCTCTGTCTCATAGGAATTGGTGATCTAAAAAATAAACAATTGTGATGTTAGTATCTAAATCAATCAATCAATTTAAATATCTAAGTCCAACCTACATCAATGGAACAGCCCAGTAGAGAGCCCAGGCCCAGAGCCTTCTCCATGATCTTGAAGAGGTGAGGAGGAGCTTTGTCCAACTGGTATATCTCTGCTATCCCTCCTGTGAAGTCCTCAAACCCCTCGATGGTGGAGCCACCTGACAGAGACTCATAGCATCCATTCACCCTGAGACAGAGACAGAGAGACAATATATTCAGACTCATAGCATCCATTCACCCTGAGACAGAGAATATATTCAGTGACACAGTGAGGTCCAACAAGTATTGGGACAGTGACAAGTTTGTTATTGTTTTGGCTCTGTACTCCAGCACTTTGGATTGGAAATTATATAACGACTATGAGGTTAAAGTACAGACTGTCAGCTTTAATTTGAAGGTATTTTCATCCATATCAGGTTTACAGTTTAGAAATTACAGCACTTTTTGATATTTGTGTCTCATCATTATCACAATTTATTTAAGTAGGCAAGTCAATTAAGAAATTCTGGTGCCCATCAGATTCTTATGTTCTTGCTTTCAAATTCTTATTTTCAATGACGGCCTAGGAACAGTGGGTTAACTGCCTTGTTCAGGGGGCAGAACGACAGATTTTTACCTTGTCAGCTCGGGGATTTGATCTTGTAACCTTTTGGATACTAGTCCAACGCACTAACCACTAGGCTACCTGCCGTCCTTACACTCTAACCACTAGGCTACCTGCCACCCCTGGTGCTGTATCTTAGCATAAACCATGTATGTATTATGGTGCTGTATCTTAGCATAAGCCATGTATGTATTATGGTGCTGTATCTTACCATAAGCCATGTATGTATTATGGTACTGTGTCTTAGCATAAACCATGTATGTATTATGGTACTGTATCTTACTTGGCGTAGGCCTTCTCCAGCAGGGCGCTCCAGAACTCCGAGCCCTCGGCTGAGTGAACAAACAGCAGCTTTCCATCTCTGGTGGGCAGCCGGTCGTCAATCACCACGTCCACCCACTCACCAAACTGCCAGAACTGAAGAGGACCACAACAGACAACATTCCATAGAATGTCTCAACATGTCATAAAGAGAGTGAATCACATGGCAGAACATGGAGAATCATACTGGACACAACAACCGTCTCTACACCTAGAAACGATCTAACTTCCACAGGTGTAAAGTAGACGTAAAACAAGTCCCCTATGACAGAAATAAAAGGGAAAATTCACTAAGGATCTTGGAAAAACATGTGTACTTGTCTTTCTCACACTAGCAATGACCTGACATACTGTATATGACTGTTTTATCTACTTTAGTTGAATTCAAGTTGCCCCTGGATAAGAGTGTTTGCTCAATGAACAATATGTAAATGTCAATGAATGGAGAGTGTTGAGGATTGGGAAAAACTAGATGTTAAAACCCTTGACCCCTAACCCCTGACCCCTAACCTTTGACCCCTGACCTGGAAGTGAAAGATGCCAGCGTAGCGGTTAGTGAAGCTCTGTTCAGGAGGAACGACCCTGGCCAGCACTCTCTGGTCCAGGGTCAGTGATGCAATAGCAGCCAGCAGCCAACAGTCCCCTGTAATACACACACACACACACACACACACACACACACACACACACACACACACATATATATATTATATATACATAAATATAAATATATATATATTATACGTGTGCCAGTCTTGTAGTACTGTATGCAATATTCAGAGACACACTCGTCTGGTTCTGCCAGATTACCGCATACAACAAACATCCTGTTTTGTCACAGTTACAAACCTGTAACAGTGGAAACATCTCAGCGATATTGACAAGACAGGGAGGGAACCCCACACAGGAGAGTAAATACAACCGTTGGTGTTATTTTCATAAAGTATGTGTTTGAAGTTTTAACACTCTGAGTTCACAACTCGAAACTGACGCCACTTTGTAACGCAGGTCTCATATTCAAAATAATTGTATTCATTATTATTATGAATTTTGTTTTCTTCACCACACAATCATTGATCCAAAATATACTTTTACTGTGAAATATCACGAGAAAATTGATTTTAGTCATCAAAACACTACATAATGATATCTTCTCAATTGAGTTGTTTTAACAACCCGTTTAAACCAATAGCAGAAAATATAAGAAACAGCTTTATAAATTGTAATTTGAATGTAATACGCTACAGTACTGTTACCCTGTTTTCATATCAGGCAAATGTAAATAGGTTGCTAATAGTTTTATACAGCTCTTTGAATGCGGTCTTAGTGCCAACATCGGTTTGTGGTGGTAAATAGACAGATACGAAATATAACGATGAAAACTCTCTTGGTAAATAGTGTGGTCTACAGCTTATCATGAGATACACTACCTCAGGCGAGAAAAACCTCCAGACTTCCTTAATTTTAGATTTGGTGCACCAGCTGTTATTGACCAATAGACACAGACCGTCAGCCTTCGTCTTACGGAAGGCAGCTGTTCTGTCTTGCTGATGCAGCGTAAACCCAGCCAGATTTATGTTATCCGTGTTGTCGTTCAGCCACGACTCGGTGAAACATAAGATGTTACAGGTTTTAATGTCCCGTTGGTAGGATAGTCTTGAACGGAACTCATGCAGTTTATTCTCAAATGATTGCACATTGGCCAAAAGGACGGATGGTAGAGGCGAGTTCCCCACTCTCCGACGAATTCTCACGAGGCACCCTGACCTGCGTCCTCTGTAACGTCGTCTTCTCTTCATGCGAATGATGGGTATTTGGGCCTGGTCGGTTATCTCGAGTAAATCCTTCACGTCCGACTCGTTAAAGAAAAAATCGTTGTCCAGTCTGAGGTGAGTAATCGCTGCTCTGCTCTGATATCCAGAAGCTATTTTCGGTCATAAGAGACGTTGGCAGAATCACTATGTACAAACAACGCCCCCCAAAAAATAAACACAGAATAGCACAATTCAGCACGAGCCCATAAAATGGTAGCCATCTCCTCCAGCACCATTCAAATGAGAAGGTTATCATATCATAGGTAACGGGAGCATCTCCTCCAGCACCATTCAAATGAGAAGGTTATCATATCATAGGTAACGGGAGCATCTCCTCCAGCACCATTCAAATGAGAAGGTTATCATATCATAGGTAACGGGAGCATCTCCTCCAGCACCATTCAAATGAGAAGGTTATCATATCATAGGTAACGGGAGCATCTCCTCCAGCACCATTCAAATGAGAAGGTTATCATATCATAGGTAACGGGAGCATCTCCTCCAGCACCATTCAAATGAGAAGGTATATCATAGGTAACGGGAGCATCTCCTCCAGCACCATTCAAATGAGAAGGTTATCATATCATAGGTAACGGGAGCATCTCCTCCAGCACCATTCAAATGAGAAGGTTATCATATCATATGTAACGGGAGCATCTCCTCCAGCACCATTCAAATGAGAAGGTTATCATATCATAGGTAACGGGAGCATCTCCTCCAGCACCATTCAAATGAGAAGGTTATCATATCATAGGTAACGGGAGCATCTCCTCCAGCACCATTCAAATGAGAAGGTTATCATATCATAGGTAACGGGAGCATCTCCTCCAGCACCATTCAAATGAGAAGGTTATCATATCATAGGTAACGGGAGCATCTCCTCCAGCACCATTCAAATTAGAAGGTTATCATATCATAGGTAACGGGAGCACCTCTTCCAGCACCATTCAAATGAGAAGGTTATCATATCATAGGTAACGGGAGCATCTCCTCCAGCACCATTCAAATGAGAAGGTATATCATATCATAGGTAACGGGAGCATCTCCTCCAGCACCATTCAAATTAGAAGGTTATCATATCATAGGTAACGGGAGCATCTCCTCCAGCACCATTCAAATGAGAAGGTTATCATATCATAGGTAACGGGAGCATCTCCTCCAGCACCATTCAAATGAGAAGGTTATCATATCATAGGTAACGGGAGCATCTCCTCCAGCACCATTCAAATGAGAAGGTTATCATATCATAGGTAACGGGAGCATCTCCTCCAGCACCATTCAAATGAGAAGGTTATCATATCATAGGTAACGGGAGCATCTCCTCCAGCACCATTCAAATGAGAAGGTTATCATATCATAGGTAACGGGAGCATCTCCTCCAGCACCATTCAAATGAGAAGGTTATCATATCATAGGTAACGGGAGCATCTCCTCCAGCACCATTCAAATGAGAAGGTTATCATATCATAGGTAACGGGAGCATCTCCTCCAGCACCATTCAAATGAGAAGGTTATCATATCATAGGTAACGGGAGCATCTCCTCCAGCACCATTCAAATGAGAAGGTATATCATAGGTAACGGGAGCATCTCCTCCAGCACCATTCAAATGAGAAGGTTATCATATCATAGGTAACGGGAGCATCTCCTCCAGCACCATTCAAATGAGAAGGTTATCATATCATAGGTAACGGGAGCATCTCCTCCAGCACCATTCAAATGAGAAGGTTATCATATCATAGGTAACGGGAGCATCTCCTCCAGCACCATTCAAATGAGAAGGTTATCATATCATAGGTAACGGGAGCATCTCCTCCAGCACCATTCAAATGAGAAGGTATATCATAGGTAACGGGAGCATCTCCTCCAGCACCATTCAAATGAGAAGGTTATCATATCATAGGTAACGGGAGCATCTCCTCCAGCACCATTCAAATGAGAAGGTTATCATATCATATGTAACGGGAGCATCTCCTCCAGCACCATTCAAATGAGAAGGTTATCATATCATAGGTAACGGGAGCATCTCCTCCAGCACCATTCAAATGAGAAGGTTATCATATCATAGGTAACGGGAGCATCTCCTCCAGCACCATTCAAATGAGAAGGTTATCATATCATAGGTAACGGGAGCATCTCCTCCAGCACCATTCAAATGAGAAGGTTATCATATCATAGGTAACGGGAGCATCTCCTCCAGCACCATTCAAATTAGAAGGTTATCATATCATAGGTAACGGGAGCACCTCTTCCAGCACCATTCAAATGAGAAGGTTATCATATCATAGGTAACGGGAGCATCTCCTCCAGCACCATTCAAATGAGAAGGTATATCATATCATAGGTAACGGGAGCATCTCCTCCAGCACCATTCAAATGAGAAGGTTATCATATCATAGGTAACGGGAGCATCTCCTCCAGCACCATTCAAATGAGAAGGTTATCATATCATAGGTAACGGGAGCATCTCCTCCAGCACCATTCAAATGAGAAGGTTATCATATCATAGGTAACGGGAGCATCTCCTCCAGCACCATTCAAATGAGAAGGTTATCATATCATAGGTAACGGGAGCATCTCCTCCAGCACCATTCAAATGAGAAGGTTATCATATCATAGGTAACGGGAGCATCTCCTCCAGCACCATAAAAGCAATTCCTTTATATGTATTCCAATGTGATTTCTAGATGAAACACTGATTCATTTTTTGTGGAAAAGTGACTGTGATTTTGTGTGTCAATTGAAAATGAGCTTTTTTTGATGATCTGTTGTGGGTTCTGTACTACGAAAATGTAATTGTGAAAATGGCACAACATACTGGCGCCAAAGCGATTGAAAACAAAACTGTAATACATCACAGGACAAATATATGTTCAATACACCTATAGACAAATATTATACTCTTCTGCAATATATCTGTAGACAAACATATGTTGTAGTCTCCTTCACTGTCTGCTGGTGGACACAAAGCCAGAATTAGTGGGAGGAGGATCTTGGGATTAGCAGTATTTACAGCAACACCCATTCTCTTTGTGAAATATGCTTACCCAGATCTCCTTGGCAGATATCAGTCCTGGTGGCTCCATCGTCAATGAATTTGGGGTTTGAGCACAACTCCTACAGCAGTCACATGTGAGAGACAGAAGAATTCCTTTGTTTACACACGAATTAATTTGATTCATTTGTTAATTCATATAATTGAGCACTGTACATGATTGAGGAGCATTGTCGTATGATAAGTTGCTCGTCAAATCCTACAGCAAAAGCATGAGAGAGAACAGAGGAATCTATTTGTTAAACCAGCTGCAATAGGATTGTGAGTTTACTTGACATTTGGGCATAAACTGTAGTTGAACCAACATACATTTTCAAGCTCAACTGTATGTTCACTCAATTTAGAATTGAACGTACAATTCAACTAGAGAATTTATGCTACCTTATTTGCATATTTCCCCAGTGTGAAATTAAACTATTTCTGAATAATATATATATTTTTTACGTTTTCTTTATTTAACCAGGGTGAGTTGACTGAGAATACATTCTCATTTACAGCAACGATCTGGAGCAAGTTAGAAGACATGGGTCTAGTTCAAATATATAGTTCACATTCAAATATATAAGCCAGCGAAAAAACACAAACACACCCCCTCCCCCAAAAACATAAGATCAATCATAGAATCATAAAACATTTAACAAATTCTTCCTTAAGAAGGTCCTCGCATAGCCGTCTGGACTGCTTCATAGACCATTCCACAAGCCATGTGCAAAATAGCTCAAGGCAGATTTACCTCGAAGGGATCTCTGGAAGGGATCTCTAGAATGAGGAATTCCTGAGATCGTATCTGATAGCATGTATTTCTGAAGGTTAACAGAGAAGTGAGACGTGGTCGGTAGTTTATGCAATAGGGCTTTTATAATTGTGGAACACTGATACAGAGCGTAGTGATACTGTGATAAACCCAGAGACTTCAATACAGTGGCAGACGCATTCAGAGAGACGATATCGCCATCGTCGAAGACCGCTATGAATGTCAAACTGAGTTATTTGTTTTCTACTATTTAACTAAAGGCAGGACCTAAAAGCACATTTTAATTATTAACTAACTCATCAACATGGTTTTGACGGAAAGTCTATCATCGATCCAGATGCCTAGAAATGATCAAATCTGGGACACGATCAATAAGGGCCCCATCCAATGTAAGTATGCATAAATCATCAGATAAATTTTTATGAGATTTATAAAATAACATATACTTGTTTTTACCTTAATTAAGTACTAATTTAAGCTCAACAAAGGCAGATTGAATCATTGAAGCTTCGAAATTGCCTGCTCAGCCATGGGGGCAATAACACAACAATGACCTCTGTATACAGACATCAAAAGGTCTTTCTTTGAGGGCCTAGTTACACCCTGGTTTACACCCTAACACAGTGGTCTGAGACTCCTGGTTTACAGGCCACATAAAGCCTACAAGTTACATTATTCTGGCTTGCAAAGTGATGTGTAATTCCTATTAGAATGCAGCCAGAGTTAGAATATCCAACAACTGGAACTTTTATCTCTTTTAGTTTATTCTTCAAGGTACTTTTTAAGAAACTTGTAATGAACATGCATTGAGAATGACTGCCATGGGGGAAAGTGATTAGTTAGGCTACCTAAATCATATAAACTGGAACAGTCACCTTAGCAACGGGCACAAAAATGTGATTATTTTAGAAAGAAATGGCTGTTATTTATGTTTGTGTAGCATAGGATTCATCAGCCAATCAGTGCACATGGTGTTGAAACAAATCATTCATGAAAATCAACATACATAGCATGCTGGGAAATATGATAATAATGGGCGTGGTTTGATTGGATTTGAGAAAATATAAATTTGTATCTTTACTCAACAAGCTTCTTCAAATTCAGTTTGTTGATTCAACGTACAATCGTAAGGTTGAGTTTAGTCAACATTTGGGCATATAGCTGAACCATCGTACGGTGTTGCCTTCCAAAGGCAAACATGAATTTGTAAATTGACTCAACAGGCTTTAAACAAACATTAGCTCAAATTCTTGAAGTCCACTCAACTCACAGAATGATGCTGATTAAGAAATGGGTTAAATTGGCTTTTTTAGAGTGCAGCAGGCTGATAACACTCTCTGGTCTAGTCAGCTGAGTAAACAATGAGTTGACAAAATCCCCTTTTGATCTAATCTATTAGATTCTATTTTGCCTTGTTTATCAAAAGTGTTGAAAAAAAACTTGTCAATAATCAACTGACTGGCTTTCTTGACATTTATAATATTCTGTCGGTTATGCAATCTGGTTTCCGCTCAGGTTATGGATGTGTCACTGCAACCTTAAAGGTCCTCGATGATGTCACCATTGCCCTTGATTCTAAGCAATGTTGTGCTGCTATTTTTATTGACTTGGCCAAAGCATTTGATACGGTAGACCCTTCCATTCTTGTGGGCCGGCTAAGGAGTATTGGTGTCTCTGAGGGGTCTTTGGCCTGGTTTGCTAACTATTACAAAGCTTTTTTAGTGTCCAACAAGTTATTTCTCTGGCCTAAACCTTGTTCTGAAAACCTCCAAAACAAAGGTCATGTGGTTTGGTAAGAAGAATGCCCCTCTCCCCACCGGTGTGATTACTACCTCTGAGGGTTTAGAGCTTGAGGTAGTCACCTCATACAAGTACTTGGGAGTATGGCTAGACGGTGCACTGTCCTTCTCTCAGCACATATCAAAGCTGCAGGCTAAAGTTAAATCTAGACTTGGTTTCCTCTATCGTAATCGCTCCTCTTTCACCACAGCTGCCAAACTAACCCTGATTCAGATGACCATCCTATCCATGCTAGATTACGGAGACATCATTTATAGATCGGCAGGTACGGATGCTCTCGAGGGACTAGATGTTCTTTACCATTCAGCCATCAGATTTGCCACCAATGCTCCTTATAGGACACATCACTGCACTCTATACTCCTCTGTAAACTGGTCATCTCTGTATACCTGTCGCAAGACCCACTGGTTGATGCTTATTTATAACACCCTCTTAGGCCTCACTCCCCCCTATCTGAGATATCTACTGCAGCCCTCATCCTCCACATACAACACCCGTTCTGCCAGTCACATTCTGTTAAAAGTCCCCAAAGCACACACATCCCTGGGTCGCTCCTCTTTTCAGTTCGCTGCAGCTAGCGACTGGAACGAGCTGCAACAAACACTCAAACTGGCCAGCTTTATCTCAATCTCTTCATTCAAAGTCTCCATCATGGACACTCTTACTGACAGTTGTGGCTGCTTTGTGTGATGTATTGTTGTCTCTACCTTCTTGCCCTTTGTGCTGTTGTCTGTGCCCAATAATGTTTGTACCATGTCTTGTGCTGCGGCCGTGTTGTGCTGCTGCCGTGTTGTTGTCATGTTGTGTTGCTACCATGCTGTGTTGTTGTCTTAGGTCTCTCTTTATGTTGTGTTGTCATGTGTTGCTGCCATGCTGTGTTGTTGTCTTAGGTCTCTCTTTATGTAGTGTTGTGTTGTCTCTCTTTATGTAGTGTTGTGGAGTCTCTCTTTATGTAGTGTTGTGTTGTCTCTCTTTATGTAGTGTTGTGGAGTCTCTCTTTATGTAGTGTTGTGTTGTCTCTCTTTATGTAGTGTTGTGGAGTCTCTCTTTATGTAGTGTTGTGTTGTCTCTCTTGTCGTGATGTGTGTTTTGTCCTATATTTTTATTTGATTTTTTAATCCCCTTTTGGTTCCTAAATCGTGTAAATACGAATTTGGTCTGAACTGACTTGCCTAGATAAATAAAGGTAAAACGCATTTTTTTTAAAAATTATAATGATAATAATCTTTAGACTCAGAGGAGAGGCTAGGTTGTGGTCTTTGTGTGTGTCATTTGAATTCCTAACCCTAAAACACAATCAAAATGAGATCAGTCAAACAGAAAGTAGAACAAGTGTCAACAAACGGACCAGCGCCCACCGCCCATGTCTCTAAAGCTCTGGTTACCATTATAATACGTTGTGTAGTGTTTCCATTGTTCTACACCTGGGCAGTTATATCCCCAGGACAGCATTCAGTGTAAATTTCATTTCCTGCACCAAGGTGCCTTTTAAAAGGTGACTGTGCTTGTGTATTGTAACTGACAAAGATCTTTGGGTTGACATGATGTCAGCACTGTACAACAACAATAACCACCTCGTTTTCCTCTGGGAGAGTACTTCTTGACACACTCTTAGGAAAAAAATATGATTCCTTCAAAGAACCGTTTTTATCTGAAGAACCCTTTTTTTGGAAACAAGGTTCTGAAAAAGTTATCTGTAAAGGCAAAGAGTTCCAGCTAGAAACCATCCTCATTTTTAAAATATTTTTAAAGAAAGGGTTCTGTGTGACGGTTTAGAACCCTTTATAGAACCCTTTATAGAACCCTTTTGATTCTGAAAAATAATTTTTCATTGTATTATTTTTCTTCAACGTTAACATCGAGGGTTTGAGTAATATGATCCATTAATAAAAAATAAAAAAAAGATAGGTGTGAGAATATTTTAAACAGTGCCTATCTGGGGGATAATTGTACAGTACATGTGTCTGGATTTCCCTTAATCATTTGACATATACAGTACTGACAATTTATATTTTTTTGCCATGATTTCTGTCTTTCAAAGTAGTATTTTCTGTGATTTTATTGAGCAGAGAGTAGGAGAATAGAAGGGAGTCTGAACCAGCAGTGTGTTGTATACAGTATACAGCAAAATGTCTAGTTTAACAAAGCATTGGTTTTTCAGTGTAATATTTTTAGTGATAATTCAGGAGATAAATTAACTTCACTTTTTAATTAACTTAATTAGCTTAACACTCAATGGTGTAAAATAACCTTAGTGTTGTTTTTTGTGTTGTTGTTAATAACCAGAGTTGAGTCGGACCGTGTCATTTTTACTCTGTGTTGAGTCAAGCACTCAAAACCACGCCCACCATTATCATGTTTCCCAGCATGCTCTATTGCAGATTGATTTTCAGAATTGTTTCAATATTTACGTTTGTACATTGATTGGTTGATTAACCTCATGCTACACAAAGATAAATAGCATAACCTTTTCGCACAGCCATCTTCACTAACCCAAGCCGTCAATCTGAATGCAGGTTGCAAGTGATTAAAAGTTCCAATTGTTGAATATCCTTGATCTAGCTAGATTCCAATAGGAACTGCACATCACTTTGCAAGCCAGCATGATGTGATTTACAAGCCTGATGTGTAAAACCAGGAGTTTCCTAACACCACTTGGTTAGGGTATAACTAGACCATAATGTATTGTTATAAAGAATGACATTTTAAAGGCTAATTTGGCTGGTGGAACCATTCATAAAGGGTTCTAGGAAGAACCCTTTAAAGTTAAAGAGTTCTTGGTCAAACCATTCTGCCTAGAACCCTTCATAAAATATTCTAGGTACATGGGGTTCTATGAAGAACCCTACTTAGAGAGTTCTAGACCCTTATGGTTCTGCTATGGGGACAAACCATATATGGTTCTACTCAGCACCTTTTGTAGCTTAAAGCTTAAATCTCCAATGAATTGTAATCTTGACACTGAGTATAATTTTCATTACATATAAAACACATCTATTAACATACTGATAAACTGATACATCTCACAATAACAATACATGTTTCCCTGCTTCAAATTAAACCAGACAAAGACCCTGGTAGTCAAAGCCAGACATCTGGTCGTTGTACATCTAGATTCTAGACTGTATATGGAATTAAAAAGTGCTCTCTTACCGTGGGTCTCTTCCACATCAGCCCCTTGGTCTTGGATGAGTACTTCCCCAGCTCTTTGTACCCTAGAGACTTGCTCTCTGCTGGGAAGGAGGGGTCCTGGAACAGCTTCCCGGACTCCAGACAGCCCTGAAGCAGCGTTTCATAGTCCTGCTGGAGGAACTTTACCGCCTGCTGGTTGGTTCCAACACCGTTTTCCCTCTCCTGCTGACGGGCCAGCCGACCTGCCATAGACGTCATCCTGGAGCCTAGGAGTGGGGAGAACAGTGAGTCCAAAGAGACTAAAGATAGAGGTTGTAGTTTGTTATCGCTGCCTGGATGAAAACCGACCTGGATTTGTTGTTGTGTGTCGCTGGGTCCAACACAGTCAGAACAGAAATTGGGTTTCGCTGTGGAGACCGGTGAGATCCTTGGATGTTATCCTGACTCTTGACTCCTGGGAACAGTCCGCTGGGCTGTAAGGACTGAGTTAGAGGTTAGGTTGCTGTGTTGAATCCCTGGATGCAATCCTAGTTACTGTAATAGTTGTTGTTGTGTGTCCAGGCTCCTGGGGACAGTCAGTGTTGCTGAAGAGACTGTGGAGTCTAGCGTCTGGAGACTGAAGGTGTGATTAATGTGTGTGTGTGTGTGTGTGTGGGGGGGGGTGCAGTAGTCTGGAGTCGTTTTGTGATGAAGAAGTTTTAGTGTCCTATGGAATGATTACAATCTCACACACAAACACAAATACCTCTGGTTCTCTGTCCTTCTCCTTTATAACCAGCTAACAGAAAGGCAGGAGGCAGAAGCCCCGAGCTAGGGGGAGGAGCCTGATGGATAGGAGGACAGGTGTGCTGATGGAAATGAAGCAGACAAGACAATAAGCATCAGGCCACATCAAACAACAGAGCTACCTGGCGGCCACCCACCTGACTCTGGCCCTAACCTCAGCAGAAATACACACACACAGAGAGAGAGAGAGAGAGAGAGAGAGAGAGAGAGAGAGAGAGAGAGAACAAAACAGTAACCACACCTACAGCCCAGGTAACCTGATCCTTCCTCCAGCTAATGATCTAATGTCACGAGAATGGATGGGTGTGTGTGTGTGTGTGTGTGTGTGTGTGTGTGTGTGTGTGTGTGTGTGTGTGTGTGTGTGTGTGTGTGTGTGTGTGTGTGTGTGTGTGTGTGTGTGTGTGTGTGTGTGGTGTGTGGTGTGTGGTGTGTGTGTGTGTGGTGAGGAGAGAGAAGGTTCCTGGACGAAGGGGCAGAGGTGTACCTGGTCTAGTTTTGCAAGTTAAATATGACTGATATGGGTTGGGTCTAATTTCCTCTTTCCCCATGGATGGACACACACACACACACACACACATACATACACACACACACACACACACACACACACACACACACACACACACACACACACACACACACACACACACACACACACACACACACACCTTGATTTCTGTGGGACTTCCCAAATATATATATATACTTCTCAAACAAGAATCCTGGTTACTGTAGTTGTTATTGTTGCTGTTCTTTCTGTTCTTATTCTTGTTGTAGTTGTTCTTGCTGTTGTTGTTGTTCTTGCTGTTGTTGTTGTTGTTGTTCTTGCTGTTGTTCTTGCTGTTGTTGTACTTGTTCTTGCTGTTGTTGTACTTGTTGTAGTTGTTCTTGCTGTTGTTGTTGCTGCTTTTGTTGTAGTTGTTGTTTTAGTTATTGTAGTTGTTCTTGCTGTTGTTGTTGTAGTTGCTGTTGTTGCTGTTGTTCTTGTTGTTGTTTTTCTTGCTGTTGTTGTTGCTGTTGTTGTAGTGGTTTTAGATGTTGTAGTTGTGTTGCTGTTGTTGTAGTTGTTGTTGTAGTTGTTCTTGTTGTTGTTGTAGTTGTAGTTGTTGTAGTTGTACTTGTTGTTGTTCTTGTTGTTGGTCTGTTGTTCTTGCTGTTGTTGCTGTTGTTCTTGTTGTTGTTGTAGTTGTAGTTGTTGTAGTTGTTCTTGTTGTTGTTGTTGTAGTTGTTGTAGTTGTTCTTGTAGTTGTAGTTGTTGTTCTTGTTGTTGTAGTTGTTCTTGTTGTTGTTGTTCTTGTTGTTGTTGTAGTTGTAGTTGTTGTAGTTGTTCTTGTTGTTGTTGTAGTTGTAGTTGTTGTAGTTGTTCTTGTTGTTGTTGTAGTTGTTCTTGTTGTTGTTCTTGCTGTTGTTCTTGCTGTTGTTGCTGTTGTTCTTGCTGTTGTTGCTGTTGTTCTTGTTGTTGTTGTAGTTGTAGTTGTTGTAGTTGTTGTTGTTGTTGTTCTTGTTCTTGTTGTTGTTCTTGCTGTTGTTCTTGCTGTTGTTGCTGTTGTTCTTGCTGTTGTTCTTGTTGTTGTTGTAGTTGTTGTAGTTGTTATTGTTGTTGTAGTTGTTCTTGTTGTTGTTGTAGTTGTAGTTGTTGTAGTTGTTCTTGCTGTTGTTGTAGTTATAGTTGTTGTAGTTGTTCTTGCTGTTGTTGCTGTTGTTGCTGTTGTTCTTGTTGTTGTTGTAGTTGTAGTTGTTGTAGTTGTTCTTGTTGTTGTTGTTGTAGTTCTTGTAGTTGTTCTTGCTGTTCTTGCTGTTGTTGCTGTTGTTCTTGTTGTTGTTGTTGTTGTAGTTGTTGTAGTTGTTCTTGTTGTTGTAGTTGTAGTTGTTGTTCTTGTTGTTGTTGTTCTTGTTGTTGTTGTAGTTGTAGTTGTTGTAGTTGTTCTTGTTGTTGTTGTAGTTGTTGTAGTTGTTCTTGTTGTTGTTGTAGTTGTTCTTGTTGTTGTTCTTGCTGTTGTTCTTGCTGTTGTTGCTGTTGTTCTTGCTGTTGTTGCTGTTGTTCTTGTTCTTGTTGTAGTTGTAGTTGTTGTAGTTGTTGTTGTTCTTGTTCTTGTTGTTGTTCTTGCTGTTGTTCTTGCTGTTGTTGCTGTTGTTCTTGCTGTTGTTGCTGTTGTTCTTGTTGTTGTTGTAGTTGTTGTAGTTGTTCTTGTTGTTGTAGTTGTTCTTGTTGTTGTTGTAGTTGTAGTTGTTGTAGTTGTTCTTGCTGTTGTTGTAGTTATAGTTGTTGTAGTTGTTCTTGCTGTTGTTGCTGTTGTTGATGTTGTAGTTGTTGCTGTTGTTATTGTTGTTGTTGTTGTTGTTGTTGTTGTTGTTGTTGTTGTGCTCCTGGGAACAGTCAGTGGAACTGTAGACTGTAGAGACACAATGTCAACTTTCACTGCTATGCGGGCAACACAAAACACACAGTACATTTAAGTGAAACATGGTGAAACCCCCAAATTGCCTACCCTGGAAGCCTGTGTTTCAGACATAAGGAAGTGGATGATGGCAAATGTTTAACTTTTAAACTCGGACAAAACCGAGATGCTAGTTCTAGGTCCCAAGAAACCTGCTGTTGGATCTGACCATTTCTTTACCTTTTATTTAACCATGCAAGTCAGTTAAGAATAAATTATTATTTTCAATGACAGCCTAGGAACAGTGGGTTAACTGCCTTGTTCAGGGGCAGAACAACAGATTTTTACCTTGTCAGCTCAGGGATTCAATCTAGCAACCTTTCAGTTACTGACCCAACGCTCTAACCACTATGCTACCTTCCGACCCAAATTAAATTTTGATGGTTGTACAGTCGTCTCAAATAAAACTGTGAACGACCTCTGATCTCTGGACCTCGATCTCTCTTTTGACGAACATATCAAAAAACGTTTCAAGAGCAGCCATTTTCCATCTTCGTACCATTTGCAACAAAAAAAATATCAAACTTTTTCTCCCCCCCAAAAAAATGATCAGGAAAACTAATCCATGGATTTGTCACTTGTAGATTAGACGACTGCAATGCTCTACTCTCCAGCTACCCGGACAAATACACTTCAGTTAGTGTTAAATACAGCTAATAGAACTCCAGTGCTAGCCTCCAGTGCTAGCCTCCAGTGCTAGCCTCCAGTGCTAGCCTTCAGTGCTAGCCTCCAGTGCTAGCCTCCAGTGCTAGTCTTCAGTGCTAGTCTCCAGTGCTAGCCTCCAGTGCTAGCCTCCAGTGCTAGTCTCCAGTGCTAGCCTTCAGTGCTAGCCTTCAGTGCTAGCCTCCAGTGCTAGCCTCCAGTGCTAGCCTTCAGTGCTAGCCTCCAGTGCTAGTCTCCAGTGCTAGCCTCCAGTGCTAGCCTTCAGTGCTAGCCTTCAGTGCTAGCCTCCAGTGCTAGTCTTCAGTGCTAGCCTTCAGTGCTAGCCTTCAGTGCTAGTCTTCAGTGCTAGCCTTCAGTGCTAGCCTCCAGTGCTAGTCTTCAGTGCTAGCCTTCAGTGCTAGCCTTCAGTGCTAGCCTTCAGTGCTAGTCTTCAGTGCTAGCCTTCAGTGCTAGCCTTCAGTGCTAGTCTTCAGTGCTAGCCTCCAGTGCTAGCCTCCAGTGCTAGCCTTCAGTGCTAGCCTTCAGTGCTAGCCTCCAGTGCTAGTCTTCAGTGCTAGCCTCCAGTGCTAGCCTCCAGTGCTAGCCTTCAGTGCTAGCCTTCAGTGCTAGCCTTCAGTGCTAGTCTTCAGTGCTAGCCTCCAGTGCTAGCCTTCAGTGCTAGCCTCCAGTGCTAGTCTTCAGTGCTAGCCTCCAGTGCTAGCCTCCAGTGCTAGTCTTCAGTGCTAGCCTCCAGTGCTAGTCTTCAGTGCTAGCCTTCAGTGCTAGCCTTCTTGTTAAGGCTAGCATGGAGTTGATCCCCCTCCCTTTGCTGTTATAACAGCCTCTCTTCTGGGAAGGTTTTCCACTAGATGTTGGAACATTGTTGCGGGGGTCTTGCTTCCATTCAGCCACAAGATCATTGTTGACGACGGACACTGATTTTGGGCGATTAGGCCCTGGCTCGCAGTCAGCGTTCCTATTCATCCCAAAGGTGTTCGATGGGGTTGAGGACCGGGCTCCGTGCAGGCCAGTCAAGTTCTTCCACACAGATCTCTACAAAAAAATTCTGTATGGATCTCGCTTTGTGCATTGGCGGCATTGTCATGCGGGAACAGGAAAGGTCTTTCCCCAAACTGTTGGCACAACGTTTGAAGCACAGAATTGTCTAGAATGTTATTGTATGCTGTAGCCTTAAGATGTCCCTTCAATTGGAACCAAAGGGCCCGAACAGTGAAAAACAGTCCCAGAACATTACATGTTCTTCCTCCACCACAATGTACAGTTGTCACTGTGGATTGGGACAGGTAGCGTTCTCCTGGCATCTGCCAAACCCAGACTTAGCCGTCGGACTGCCAGATGGTGAAGCGTGATTCATCTCTCCAGAGAGCGTGTTTCCACTGCTCCTTCACACCACTCCAGCCGATGCTTGGCATTACGTATGGTGATTTTAGGCTTGTGTGCGGCTGCTCGACCATGGAAACACATTTCATTAAGCTCCCGGTGAACAGTTCTTGTGCTGACATTGCATCCAGAGGCAGTTTGGAACTCGGTAGTGAGTGTTGCAACCGGGGACATATGATTAGCACTCAACGGTTGCGTTATGTGAGCTAATGTGGCCTACCTTCGCGGCTGAGTCGTTGTTGCTCCTAGACATTTCCACTTCACAATAACAGCACTTACAGCTGCCCCAGATCAGCTCTAGCAGGGCAGACATTTTAAGAACTGACTTGTTGGAAAGGTGGCATCCTATGACTGTTCCACGTTGAAAGTCACTGAGCTCTTCAGTAAGACTATTTTACTGCC
The DNA here is from genome assembly GCF_002021735.2 of Oncorhynchus kisutch. NCBI lineage: Eukaryota > Metazoa > Chordata > Actinopteri > Salmoniformes > Salmonidae > Oncorhynchus > Oncorhynchus kisutch. Next base: position 5,475,570 of record NC_034193.2, read on the forward strand.
AATGTTTGTCTATGGAGATTGCATGGCTGTGTGCTCGATTTTATACACCTGTCAGCAACGGGTGTGGCTGAAATAGCCGAATCCACTAACTTGAAGGGGTGTCCACATACTTGTGTATATATAGTGTACCTGCTGCTTACCTACCTGGCTCTGGCTATAACCTCAACAAAAATACACACGAACACACACACACCTGCAGCCCAGGTAACATGAACCTTCCTCTGTCTAATGTCACGAGAATGGATGGGGGATGGTAGTTTGTGTGTCTGTGTGTGTGTGTGTGTGTGTGTGTGTGTGTGTGTGTGTGTGTGTGTGTGTGTGTGTGTGTGTGTGTGTGTGTGTGTGTGTGTGTGTGTGTGTGTGTGTGTGTGTGTGTGTGTGTGTGCGTGCGTGCGTGGGTGTTTGAGAAGGGGGAGTTTCCTCTATTTTAGGACAAAGGGGCAGGTGTACCTGGCCTGGAGCTTGTTGTCCATCACAATGAAACTGGGGAGGCGACTATGGATCTGCCTGTACGTTGGTGCGTGCCTCTGTACGTTGGTGCGTGCCTCTGTACGTTGGTGCGTGCCTCTGTACGTTGGTGCGTGCCTCTGTACGTTGGTGCGTGCCTCTGTACGTTGGTGCATGCCTCTGTACGTTGGTGCGTGCCTCCGTGCGTTGGTGCGTGCCTCCGTGCGTTGGTGCGTGCCTCCTTACGTTGGTGCGTGCCTCTGTACGTTGGTGCGTGCCTCCGTGCATACGTCCGTCACACGTGATATCTCAGACATCACTGGCACACAAATTTTGACGAAACTTGGTTGAATGACGCGGCTTACCAAAGACATCCGTCATTGAGAAAATTACACTGATTGGCCAGACGGTGGCGCTATGACAAGCGATAGAAAATGCTAACTTTTTAAGGTC
>NC_034193.2:5481469-5500911 GCF_002021735.2 Oncorhynchus kisutch
CTCCCTCCCTCTGTCTCTCTCTCCCTCTCTCTGTCTCTCCCTCTCCCTGTCTCTCCCTCCCTCTGTCTCCCTCCCTCTGTCTCTCTCTCCCTCTCTCTCTCTCTCCCTCTGTCTCTCCCTCCCTCCCTCCCTCTGTCTCTCTCTCCCTCTCTCTGTCTCTCCCTCTCCCTGTCTCTCTCTCCCTCTGTCTCTCTCTCCCTCTCTCTGTCTGTCTCTCTCTCTCTGTCTCTCCCTCTCTCTGTCTCTCCCTCTCTCTCCCTCTCCCTGTCTCTCCCTCTCCCTGTCTCTCCCTCCCTCTGTCTCTCTCTACCTCCTCATGTCATAGGGAAAGTAGGGCTGGGCGATATCTAATTTATTCAAATACAGTTGAAGTCAGAAGTTTACATACACTTAGGTTGGAGTCATTAAAACTTGTTTTTCAACCGCTCCACAAATGTCTTGTTAACAAACTGTAGTTTTGGCAAGTCGGCTAGGACATCTACTTTGTGCATGACACAAGTAGTTTTTCCAACAATTGTTTACAGACAGATTCTTTCACTGTATCACAATTCCAGTGAGTAATTTGAGTCAACTGGAGGTGTACCTGTGGATGTATTTCAAGGTCTACCTTCAAACTCAGTGCCTCCTTGCTTGACATCATGGGAAAATCAAAAGAAATCAGCCAAGACCTCAGAAAAACAATTGTAGACCTCCACAAGTCTGGTTTATCCTTGGGAGCAATTTCCAAATGCCTGAAGGTACCACGTTCATCTGTACAAACAATAGTACGCAAGTATAAACACCATGGAACCATGCAGCCGTCATACCTGTCATGCCCTGGTCATAGAGAGGTTTTTATTCTCTATTTTGGTTAGGCCAGGGTGTGACTAGGGTGGGCATTCTATGTTCATTTTCTATGTTTTGGATTTCTGTGTCTGTTTGGCCGGGTGTGGGTTCCCAATCAGAGGCAGCTGTCTATCGTTGTCTCTGATTGAGAATCATACTTAGGCAGCTTTTTCCCCAACCTGTGTTTGTGGGTAGTTGTTTTCTGTTTTGTGTTTCTGCACCTGACAGAACTGTTTAGTTTCATTTTGTTATTTTGTCTCAGTGTTCAGTTTAAATAGATGATCATGAACAAGTACCGCGCTTTGGTCCTCTTCTTCAGACGAGCGTTACAATACCGCTCAGGAAGGAGACGCGTTCTGTCTCCTAGAGATGAACGTACTTTGGTGCAAAAAGTGCAAATCAATCCCAGAACAACGGCAAGGGACCTTGTGAAGATGCTGGAGGAAACAGGTACAAAAGTATCAATATCCACAGTAAAACGAGTCCTGTATCGACATAACCTGAAAGGCCACTCAGCAAGGCAGAAGCCACTGCTCCAAAACCGCCATAAAAATTTTATTTTTTGTAGAAATGTCCTCTGGTCTGATGAAACAAAAATAGAACTGTTTGGCCATAATGACCATCATTATGTTTGGAGGAAAAAGGGGGAGGCTTGCAAGCCGAAGAACACCATCCCAACTGTGAAGCACGGGGGTGGCAGCATCATGTTGTGGGGGTGCTTTGTTGCAGGAGGAACTGGTGCACTTCACAAAATAAATGGCATCATGAGGTAGGAAAATGATGTGGACATGATGCAACATCTCAAGACATCAGTCAGGAAGTTCAAGCGTGTTCGCAAATGGGTCTTCCAAATGGACAATGACCCCAAGCATACTTCCAAAGTTGTTGCAAAATGGCTTAAGGACAACAAAGTCAAGGTGTTGGAGTGGCCATTACAAAGCCCTGACCTCAATCCTATAGAACACTTGTGGGCAGAACTGAAAAAGCATGTGAGCAAGGAGGCCTACAAACCTGACTCAGTTACACCAGCTCTGTCAGGAGGAAGGAGGCCTACAAACCTGACTCAGTTACACCAGCTCTGTCAGGAGGAAGGAGGCCTACAAACCTGACTCAGTTATACCAGCTCTGTCAGGAGGAAGGAGGCCTACAAACCTGACTCAGTTACACCAGCTCTGTCTGGAGGAAGGAGGCCTACAAACCTGACTCAGTTACACCAGCTCTGTCAGGAGGAAGGAGGCCTACAAACCTGACTCAGTTACACCAGCTCTGTCTGGAGGAAGGAGGCCTACAAACCTGACTCAGTTACACCAGCTCTGTCAGGAGGAAGGAGGCCTACAAACCTGACTCAGTTACACCAGCTCTGTCAGGAGGAAGGAGGCCTACAAACCTGACTCAGTTACACCAGCTCTGTCAGGAGGAAGGAGGCCTACAAACCTGACTCAGTTACACCAGCTCTGTCAGGAGGAAGGAGGCCTACAAACCTGACTTAGTAACACCAGCTCTGTCAGGAGGAAGGAGGCCTACAAACCTGACTCAGTTACACCAGCTCTGTCTGGAGGAAGGAGGCCTACAAACCTGACTCAGTAACACCAGCTCTGTCAGGAGGAAGGAGGCCTACAAACCTGACTCAGTTACACCAACTCTGTCTGGAGGAAGGAGGCCTACAAACCTGACTCAGTTACACCAGCTCTGTCAGGAGGAAGGAGGCCTACAAACCTGACTCAGTTACACCAGCTCTGTCTGGAGGAAGGAGGCCTACAAACCTGACTCAGTTACACCAGCTCTGTCTGGAGGAAGGAGGCCTACAAACCTGACTCAGTTACACCAGCTCTGTCTGGAGGAATGAGCCCAAAATTCACCCAACTTATTGTATGAAGCTTGTGGAAGGCTACCCTAAACGTTTGACCCAAGTTAAACAATTTAAAGGCAATGCTACCAAATATTGAGTGTATGTAAACTTCTGACCCACTGGGAATGTGATGAAAGAAATAAAAGCTGAAAAAAAAACACTCTCTGTAATATTATTCTGACATTTCAAATTCTTAAAATAAAGTGGTGATCCTAACTGACCTATAAGACAGGCTATTTTTACTCTGATTAAATGTCAGGACTGTGAAAAACTTCATGTTATGCCAAAACTTCATGGCTTAAGTTTTGGCTTAATGTATTTGGCTTAAATGTATTTGGCTAAGGTGTATGTAAACTTCTGACTTCAACTGTATATGTTTTACCGCCATGTTCCAAATGCATGTACCTAAAAAATATAGATTCTTGATGTTCTATGTCTTTTTGGTCTCCTTCACTCTTTCTGTGCTGTGACACCAAGCCCCTCCTCCTCTGTGCTGTGACACCAAGCCCCTCCTACTCTGTGCTGTGACACCAAGCCCCTCCTACTCTCGGCTGTGACACCAAGCCCCTCCTACTCTGTGCTGTGACACCAAGCCCCTCCTCCTCTGTGCTGTGACACCAAGCCCCTCCTCCTCTGTGCTGTAACACCAAGCCCCTCCTCCTCTGTGCTGTAACACCTAGCCCCTCCTCCTCTGTGCTGTAACACCAAGCCCCTCCTCCTCTGTGCTGTGACACCAAGCCCCTCCTCCTCTGTGCTGTAACACCTAGCCCCTCCTCCTCTGTGCTGTAACACCTAGCCCCTCCTCCTCTGTGCTGTGACACCAAGCCCCTCCTCCTCTGTGCTGTAACACCTAGCCCCTCCTCCTCTGTGCTGTGACACCAAGCCCCTCCTACTCTGTGCTGTGACACCAAGCCCCTCCTACTCTGTGCTGTGACACTAAGCCCCTCCTCCTCTGTGCTGTGACACCAAGCCCCTCCTCTGTGCTGTGACACCAAGCCCCTCCTCCTCTGTGCTGTGACACCAAGCCCCTCCTCCTCTGTGCTGTAACACCTAGCCCCTCCTCCTCTGTGCTGTAACACCTAGCCCCTCCTCCTCTGTGCTGTAACACCAAGCCCCTCCTCCTCTGTGCTGTAACACCTAGCCCCTCCTCCTCTGTGCTGTAACACCAAGCCCCTCCTCCTCTGTGCTGTGACACCAAGCCCCTCCTCCTCTGTGCTGTAACACCTAGCCCCTCCTCCTCTGTGCTGTAACACCTAGCCCCTCCTCCTCTGTGCTGTAACTCCTAGCCCCTCCTCCTCTGTGACCATGCCCGGTGAACACAGCACAGTTTGCTCAGTTTCTGTCGCGCGCAGCATTGCGGAACCACTAGCAGCATTGCGGAACCACTAGCAGCATTGCGGAACCACTAGCAGCATTGCAGAACCACTAGCAGCATTGCGGAACCACAGACTGTTATACTAGCTGTCTAGTCTGTGTTTTATAAATGCACAATGAGCATAAAAAAAGACGCATTTATATTGTCACGTCTGCTCTTCACCCCCCCTGACGCTTGAGGTCGCCAGGCTGCCCTGCATCACGCACTCCTGCCTTCCTTCGTCACGGGCATCAGCGATTTTGGACTCACCTGTATTTAGTCATCACCTGTTTATTTCCTTCTCTATATTTGTCAGTTCCTCTCTGATCCCCTCTGCTGCATTGTATTGTTACTCGTTTGCTGAAGCTGTTCCTGTCTCGTTCCATGTCCGTTATTATAAATGTTTGATCCCCGTACCTGCTTCGTCTCTCCAGCGTCATCCCATGTGACATATTTAAGGATTTCAACACAGGGGCCCCTCAGGGGTGCGTGCCTAGTCCCCCTCCTGTACTCCCTGTTCAGCCATGACTGTGTGGCCAAGCATGACTCCAACACCACCATTAAGTTTGCTAACACAACTGATCACAGACAACGATGAAGCAGGGAGGAGGTCAGGGACCTGGCAGTGTGGTACCAGGACAACAACCTCAACGTGATCAAGTCAAAGGAGATGATTGTGGACTATAGGAAAAGGAGGGCCGAGAACGCCCCCATTAACATCAACGGGGCTGTAGTGGAGTGGGTCAAGAGTTTCAAGTTCCTTGGTGTCCACATCACCAACAAACTATCATGGTCCAAACACACCAAGACAGTCGTGGAGAGGGCACAACAAAACCTATTCCCCCTCAGGAGACTAAAAATATTTGTCATGGGTCCCCAGATCCTCAAAATGCTCTACAGCTGCACCATCAAGAGCATCCTGAATGGTTGCATCACTGCCTGGTATGGCAACTGCTCAGCATCCAACCATAAGGCACTACAGGGAGTAGTGCGTACGGCCCAGTACATCACTGGGGCCAAGCTTCCTGACATCCAGGTCCTCAATACCAGGCGGTGTCAGAGGAAGGCCCAAAAAATTGTCAAAGACTCATGTCACCCAAGTCATAGACTGTTCTCTCTGCTACCACACGGCAAGAGGTACCAGGGAACCAAGTCTAGGTCCAAAAGGCTCCTGAACAGCTTCTACCCCCCAAGCCATAAGACTGATGAACAATTAATCAAATGGCCACCCAGACTATTTACATTGACACCCCCCCCCACTTTGTTTTTACACTGCTGCTACTCTCTGTTATTATCTATGTATAGTCACTTCACCTGGACTAACCAGTACCCACGCACATTGACTCAGTAGAGGTACCCCCTGTATATAGCCTCATTTGTGTTATTTAATTGTGTAATTTAATTTTTTTTTACTTTAGTTTATTTTGTAAATATTTTCTCAACCCTTCACTGTAAGGTCTACTACACCTGTTGTATTCAGCATTTCACTGTAAGGTCTACTACACCTGTTGTATTCAGCATTTCACTGTGAGGTCTACTACACCTGTTGCATTCAGCATTTCACTGTAAGGTCTACTACACCTGTTGTATTCAGCATTTCACTGTGAGGTCTACTACACCTGTTGTATTCAGCATTTCACTGTAAGGTCTACTACACCTGTTGCATTCATCATTTCACTGTGAGGTCTACTACACCTGTTGTATTCAGCATTTCACTGTAAGGTCTACTACACCTGTTGTATTCAGCATTTCACTGTGAGGTCTACTACACCTGTTGCATTCAGCATTTCACTGTAAGGTCTACTACACCTGTTGTATTCAGCATTTCACTGTGAGGTCTACTACACCTGTTGTATTCAGCATTTCACTGTAAGGTCTACTACACCTGTTGCATTCATCATTTCACTGTGAGGTCTACTACACCTGTTGTATTCAGCATTTCACTGTAAGGTCTACTACACCTGTTGTATTCAGCATTTCACTGTGAGGTCTACTACACCTGTTGTATTCATCATTTCACTGTGAGGTCTACTACACCTGTTGTATTCAGCATTTCACTGTGAGGTCTACTACACCTGTTGTATTCAGCATTTCACTGTAAGGTCTACTACACCTGTTGCATTCATCATTTCACTGTGAGGTCTACTACACCTGTTGTATTCAGCATTTCACTGTGAGGTCTACTACACCTGTTGTATTCATCATTTCACTGTGAGGTCTACTACACCTGTTGTATTCAGCATTTCACTGTAAGGTCTACTACACCTGTTGCATTCATCATTTCACTGTGAGGTCTACTACACCTGTTGTATTCAGCATTTCACTGTACGGTCTACTACACCTGTTGTATTCAGCATTTCACTGTAAGGTCTACTACACCTGTTGTATTCAGCATTTCACTGTAAGGTCTACCACACCTGTTGTATTCAGCATTTCACTGTAAGGTCTACTTACACCTGTTGTATTCAGCATTTCACTGTAAGGTCTACTACACCTGTTGTATTCAGCATTTCACTGTACGGTCTACTACACCTGTTGTATTCAGCATTTCACTGTAAGGTCTACTACACCTGTTGTATTCAGCATTTCACTGTAAGGTCTACCACACCTGTTGTATTCAGCATTTCACTGTAAGGTCTACCTACACCTGTTGTATTCAGCATTTCACTGTAAGGTCTACTACACATGTTGTATTCAGCATTTCACTGTAAGGTCTACCTACACCTGTTGTATTCAGCATTTCACTGTGAGATCTACCTACACCTGTTGTATTCAGCATTTCACTGTGAGGTCTACTACACCTGTTGTATTCAGCATTTCACTGTAAGGTCTACTACACCTGTTGTACTCTGCATTTCACTGTAAGGTCTACTACACGTGTTGTATTCAGCATTTCACTGTAAGGTCTACTACACATGTTGTATTCAGCATTTCACTGTAAGGTCTACAACACCTGTTGTATTCAGTATTTCACTGTAAGGTCTACTACACCTGTTGTATTCAGCATTTCACTGTAAGGTCTACCTACACCTGTTGTATTCAGCATTTCACTGCAAGGTCTACTACACATGTTGTATTCAGCATTTCACTGTAAGGTCTACTATACCTGTTGTATTCAGCATTTCACTGTAAGGTCTACTACACCTGTTGTATTCAGCATTTCACTGTAAGGTCTACTACACCTGTTGTATTCAGCATTTCACTGTGAGGTCTACTACACCTGTTGTATTCAGCATTTCACTGTGAGGTCTACTACACCTGTTGTATTCAGCATTTCACTGTAAGGTCTACTACACCTGTTGTATTCAGCATTTCACTGTAAGGTCTACTACACCTGTTGTATTCAGCATTTCACTGTGAGGTCTACTACACCTGTTGTATTCAGCATTTCACTGTGAGGCCTACTACACCTGTTGTAGTCAGCATTTCACTGTAGGTCTATTTCACCTGTTGTATTCAGCATTTCACTGTGAGGTCTACTACACCTGTTGTATTCAGCATTTCACTGTAAGGTCTACTACACCTGTTGTATTCAGCATTTCACTGTAAGGTCTACTACACCTGTTGTACTCTGCATTTCACTGTAAGGTCTACTACACGTGTTGTATTCAGCATTTCACTGTAAGGTCTACTACACATGTTGTATTCAGCATTTCACTGTAAGGTCTACAACACCTGTTGTATTCAGTATTTCACTGTAAGGTCTACTACACCTGTTGTATTCAGCATTTCACTGTAAGGTCTACCTACACCTGTTGTATTCAGCATTTCACTGCAAGGTCTACTACACATGTTGTATTCAGCATTTCACTGTAAGGTCTACTATACCTGTTGTATTCAGCATTTCACTGTAAGGTCTACTACACCTGTTGTATTCAGCATTTCACTGTAAGGTCTACTACACCTGTTGTATTCAGCATTTCACTGTGAGGTCTACCTACACCTGTTGTATTCAGCATTTCACTGTGAGGTCTACTACACCTGTTGTATTCAGCATTTCACTGTAAGGTCTACTACACCTGTTGTATTCAGCATTTCACTGTAAGGTCTACTACACCTGTTGTATTCAGCATTTCACTGTGAGGTCTACTACACCTGTTGTATTCAGCATTTCACTGTGAGGCCTACTACACCTGTTGTAGTCAGCATTTCACTGTAGGTCTATTTCACCTGTTGTATTCAGCATTTCACTGTGAGGTCTACTACACCTGTTGTATTCAGCATTTCACTGTAAGGTCTACTACACCTGTTGTATTCAGCATTTCACTGTGAGGTCATCTACACCTGTTGTATTCAGCATTTCACTGTGAGGTCTACCTACACCTGTTGTATTCAGCATTTCACTGTAAGGTCTACTATACCTGTTGTATTCAGCATTTCACTGTAAGGTCTACTACACATGTTGTATTCAGCATTTCACTGTAAGTTCTACCTACACCTGTTGTATTCAGCATTTCACTGTAAGGTCTACCTACACCTGTTGTATTCAGCATTTCACTGTAAGGTCTACTATACCTGTTGTATTCAGCATTTCACTGTAAGGTCTACTACACCTGTTGTATTCAGCATTTCACTGTAAGGTCTACTACACCTGTTGTATTCAGCATTTCACTGTGAGGTCTACTACACCTGTTGTATTCAGCATTTCACTGTGAGGTCTACTACACCTGTTGTATTCAGCATTTCACTGTAGGTCTATTTCACCTGTTGTATTCAGCATTTCACTGTGAGGTCTACTACACCTGTTGTATTCAGCATTTCACTGTAAGGTGTACTACACCTGTTGTATTCAGCATTTCACTGTAAGGTCTACCTACACCTGTTGTATTCAGCATTTCACTGCAAGGTCTACTACACATGTTGTATTCAGAATTTCACTGTAAGGTCTACTATACCTGTTGTATTCAGCATTTCACTGTAAGGTCTACTACACCTGTTGTATTCAGCATTTCACTGTAAGGTCTACTACACCTGTTGTATTCAGCATTTCACTGTGAGGTCTACTACACCTGTTGTATTCAGCATTTCACTGTGAGGTCTACTACACCTGTTGTATTCAGCATTTCACTGTAAGGTCTACTACACCTGTTGTATTCAGCATTTCACTGTAAGGTCTACTACACCTGTTGTATTCAGCATTTCACTGTGAGGTCTACTACACCTGTTGTATTCACATTTCACTGTGAGGCCTACTACACCTGTTGTAGTCAGCATTTCACTGTAGGTCTATTTCACCTGTTGTATTCAGCATTTCACTGTGAGGTCTACTACACCTGTTGTATTCAGCATTTCACTGTAAGGTCTACTACACCTGTTGTATTCAGCATTTCACTGTGAGGTCATCTACACCTGTTGTATTCAGCATTTCACTGTGAGGTCTACCTACACCTGTTGTATTCAGCATTTCACTGTAAGGTCTACTATACCTGTTGTATTCAGCATTTCACTGTAAGGTCTACTACACATGTTGTATTCAGCATTTCACTGTAAGTTCTACCTACACCTGTTTTATTCAGCATTTCACTGTAAGGTCTACCTACACCTGTTGTATTCAGCATTTCACTGTAAGGTCTACTATACCTGTTGTATTCAGCATTTCACTGTAAGGTCTACTACACCTGTTGTATTCAGCATTTCACTGTAAGGTCTACTACACCTGTTGTATTCAGCATTTCACTGTAGGTCTATTTCACCTGTTGTATTCAGCATTTCACTGTGAGGTCTACTACACCTGTTGTATTCAGCATTTCACTGTAAGGTCTACTACACCTGTTGTATTCAGCATTTCACTGTGAGGTCATCTACACCTGTTGTATTCAGCATTTCACTGTAAGTTCTACCTACACCTGTTGTATTCAGCATTTCACTGTAAGGTCTACCTACACCTGTTGTATTCAGCATTTCACTGTAAGGTCTACTATACCTGTTGTATTCAGCATTTCACTGTAAGGTCTACTACACCTGTTGTATTCAGCATTTCACTGTAAGGTCTACTACACCTGTTGTATTCAGCATTTCACTGTGAGGTCTACTACACCTGTTGTATTCAGCATTTCACTGTGAGGTCTACTACACCTGTTGTATTCAGCATTTCACTGTAAGGTCTACTACACCTGTTGTATTCAGCATTTCACTGTAAGGTCTACTACACCTGTTGTATTCAGCATTTCACTGTAGGTCTATTTCACCTGTTGTATTCAGCATTTCACTGTGAGGTCTACTACACCTGTTGTATTCAGCATTTCACTGTAAGGTCTACTACACCTGTTGTATTCAGCATTTCACTGTGAGGTCATCTACACCTGTTGTATTCAGCATTTCACTGTAAGTTCTACCTACACCTGTTGTATTCAGCATTTCACTGTAAGGTCTACCTACACCTGTTGTATTCAGCATTTCACTGTAAGGTCTACTATACCTGTTGTATTCAGCATTTCACTGTAAGGTCTACTACACCTGTTGTATTCAGCATTTCACTGTAAGGGTCTACTACACCTGTTGTATTCAGCATTTCACTGTGAGGTCTACTACACCTGTTGTATTCAGCATTTCACTGTGAGGTCTACTACACCTGTTGTATTCAGCATTTCACTGTAGGTCTATTTCACCTGTTGTATTCAGCATTTCACTGTGAGGTCTACTACACCTGTTGTATTCAGCATTTCACTGTAAGGTGTACTACACCTGTTGTATTCAGCATTTCACTGTAAGGTCTACTACACCTGTTGTATTCAGCATTTCACTGTAAGGTCTACTACACCTGTTGTATTCAGCATTTCACTGTGAGGTCTACTACACCTGTTGTATTCAGCATTTCACTGTAAGGTCTACTACACCTGTTGTATTCAGCATTTCACTGTAAGGTCTACTACACCTGTTGTATTCAGCATTTCACTGTGAGGTCTACTACACCTGTTGTATTCAGCATTTCACTGTGAGGCCTACTACACCTGTTGTAGTCAGCATTTCACTGTAGGTCTATTTCACCTGTTGTATTCAGCATTTCACTGTGAGGTCTACTACACCTGTTGTATTCAGCATTTCACTGTAAGGTCTACTACACCTGTTGTATTCAGCATTTCACTGTGAGGTCATCTACACCTGTTGTATTCAGCATTTCACTGTGAGGTCTACCTACACCTGTTGTATTCAGCATTTCACTGTAAGGTCTACTATACCTGTTGTATTCAGCATTTCACTGTAAGGTCTACTACACATGTTGTATTCAGCATTTCACTGTAAGTTCTACCTACACCTGTTGTATTCAGCATTTCACTGTAAGGTCTACCTACACCTGTTGTATTCAGCATTTCACTGTAAGGTCTACTATACCTGTTGTATTCAGCATTTCACTGTAAGGTCTACTACACCTGTTGTATTCAGCATTTCACTGTAAGGTCTACTACACCTGTTGTATTCAGCATTTCACTGTAGGTCTATTTCACCTGTTGTATTCAGCATTCACTGTGAGGTCTACTACACCTGTTGTATTCAGCATTTCACTGTAAGGTCTACTACACCTGTTGTATTCAGCATTTCACTGTGAGGTCATCTACACCTGTTGTATTCAGCATTTCACTGTAAGTTCTACCTACACCTGTTGTATTCAGCATTTCACTGTAAGGTCTACCTACACCTGTTGTATTCAGCATTTCACTGTAAGGTCTACTATACCTGTTGTATTCAGCATTTCACTGTAAGGTCTACTACACCTGTTGTATTCAGCATTTCACTGTAAGGTCTACTACACCTGTTGTATTCAGCATTTCACTGTGAGGTCTACTACACCTGTTGTATTCAGCATTTCACTGTGAGGTCTACTACACCTGTTGTATTCAGCATTTCACTGTAGGTCTATTTCACCTGTTGTATTCAGCATTTCACTGTGAGGTCTACTACACCTGTTGTATTCAGCATTTCACTGTAAGGTGTACACCTGTTTGTATTCAGGTCATTTCCTGTAAGGTCTACTACACGCGGTTGTATTCAGCATTTCACTGTAGGTCTACTACACCTGTTGTATTCAGCATTTCACTGTAAGGTCTACTACACCTGTTGTATTCAGCATTTTCACTGTAGGTCTACTACACCTGTTGTATTCAGCATTTACTGTGAGTCAGCTACACCGTGTATTCAGCATTTCACGTGAGGTCATCTACACCTGTTGTATTCAGCATTTCACTGTAAGGTCTACTACACCTGTTGTATTCAGCAGTTCACTGTAAGGTCTACCTACACCTGTTGTATTCAGCATTTCACTGTAAGGTCTACCTACACCTGTTGTATTCAGCATTTTCACTGTGAGGTCTACTACACCTGTTGTATTCAGCATTTCACTGTAAGGTCTCACTACACCTGTTGTATTCAGTATTTCACTGTAAGGTCTACTACACCTGTTGTATTCGCATTTCACTGTAAGGTCTATTTCACCTGTTGTATTCAGCATTTCACTGTAAGGTCTACTTCACCTGTTGTATTCAGCATTTCACTGTAAGGTCTACTACACCTGTTTATTCAGCATTTCACTGTAGGTCTACTAGCACCTGTTGATTCAGCATTTCACTGTAAGGTCTACCTACACCTGTTGTATCAGTATTTCACTGTAAGGTCTACTACACCTTTGTATTCAGCATTTCACTGTAGGTCTACTACACCTGTTGTATTCAGCATTTACACTGTAAGGTCTACTACACCTGTTGTATTCAGCATTTCACTGTAAGGTCTACTACACCTGTTGTATTCATCATTTCACTGTAAGGTCTACTACACCTGTTGTAGTCAGCATTCCCTGTAGGTCTACTACACCTGTTGTATCAGCATTTCACTGTAAGGTCTACCTACACCTGTTGTATTCAGCATTCACTGTAAGGTCGACCTACACCTGTTGTATTCAGCATTTCACTGTAAGGTCTACTATACCTGTTGTATCAGCATTTCACTGTAAGGTCTACTACACCTGTTGTATTCAGCATTCACTGTAAGGTCTACTACACCTGTTGTATTCAGCATTCAACTGTGAGGTCTACTACACCTGTTGTATTCAGCATTTCACTGTGAGGTCATCTACACCTGTTGTATTCAGCATTTCACTGTGAGGTCTTCTACACCTGTTGTATTCAGCATTTCACTGTAAGGTCTACTACACCTGTTGTATTCAGCATTTCACTGTAAGGTCTACTACACCTGTTGTATTCAGCATTTCACTGTAAGGTCTACTACACCTGTTGTATTCAGCATTTCACTGTGAGGTCTACTACACCTGTTGTATTCAGCATTTCACTGTAAGGTCTACTACACCTGTTGTATTCAGCATTTCACTGTAAGGTCTACTACACCTGTTGTATTCAGCATTTCACTGTAAGGTCTACTACACCTGTTGTATTCAGCATTTCACTGTAAGGTCTACTACACCTGTTGTATTCAGCATTTCACTGTAAGGTCTACTACACCTGTTGTATTCAGCATTTCACTGTAAGGTCTACTACACCTGTTGTATTCAGCATTTCACTGTAAGGTCTACTACACCTGTTGTATTCAGCATTTCACTGTAAGGTCTACTACACCTGTTGTATTCAGCATTTCACTGTAAGGTCTACTACACCTGTTGTATTCAGCATTTCACTGTAAGGTCTACTACACCTGTTGTATTCAGCATTTCACTGTAAGGTCTACTACACCTGTTGTATTCAGCATTTCACTGTAAGGTCTACTACACCTGTTGTATTCAGCATTTCACTGTAAGGTCTACTACACCTGTTGTATTCAGCATTTCACTGTAAGGTCTACTACACCTGTTGTATTCAGCATTTCACTGTAAGGTCTACCTACACCTGTGTATTCAGCATTTCACTGTGAGGTCTACTACACCTGTTGTATTCAATATTTCACTGTAAGGTCTACTACACCTGTTGTATTCAGCATTTCACTGGAGGTCTACTACACCTGTTGTATTCAGCATTTCACTGTAAGGTCTACTACACCTGTTGTATTCAGCATTTCACTGTAAGGTCTACTACACCTGTTGTATTCAGCATTTCACTGTAAGGTCTACTACACTGTTGTATTCAGCATTTCACTGTGAGGTCTACTACACCTGTTGTATTCAGCATTTCACTGTAAGGTCTACTACACCTGTTGTATTCAGCATTTCACTGTAAGGTCTACTACACCTGTTGTATTCAGCATTTCACTGTAAGGTCTACTACACCTGTTGTATTCAGCATTTCACTGTAAGGTCTACTACACCTGTTGTATTCAGCATTTCACTGTAAGGTCTACTACACCTGTTGTATTCAGCATTTCACTGTAAGGTCTACTACACCTGTTGTATTCAGCATTTCACTGTAAGGTCTACCTACACCTGTTGTATTCAGCATTTCACTGTAAGGTCTACTACACCTGTTGTATTCAGCATTTCACTGTAAGGTCTACTACACCTGTTGTATTCAGCATTTCACTGTAAGGTCTACTACACCTGTTGTATTCAGCATTTCACTGTGAGGTCTACTACACCTGTTGTATTCAGCATTTCACTGTGAGGTCTACTACACCTGTTGTATTCAGCATTTCACTGTAAGGTCTACTACACCTGTTGTATTCAGCATTTCACTGTAAGGTCTACTACACCTGTTGTATTCAGCATTTCACTGTAAGGTCTACTACACCTGTTGTATTCAGCATTTCACTGTGAGGTCTACTACACCTGTTGTATTCAGCATTTCACTGTAAGGTCTACTACACCTGTTGTATTCAGCATTTCACTGTAAGGTCTACTACACCTGTTGTATTCAGCATTTCACTGTAAGGTCTACTACACCTGTTGTATTCAGCATTTCACTGTAAGGTCTACTACACCTGTTGTATTCAGCATTTCACTGTAAGGTCTACTACACCTGTTGTATTCAGCATTTCACTGTAAGGTCTACTACACCTGTTGTATTCAGCATTTCACTGTAAGGTCTACTACACCTGTTGTATTCAGCATTTCACTGTAAGGTCTACTACACCTGTTGTATTCAGCATTTCACTGTAGGTCTACTACACCTGTTGTATTCAGCATTTCACTGTAAGGTCTACTACACCTGTTGTATTCAGCATTTCACTGTGAGGTCTACTACACCTGTGTATTCAGCATTTCACTGTGAGGTCTACTACACCTGTTGTATTCAATATTTCACTGTAAGGTCTACTACACCTGTTGTATTCAGCATTTCACTGTAAGGTCTACTACACCTGTTGTATTCAGCATTTCACTGTAGGTCTACTACACCTGTTGTATTCAGCATTTCACTGTATCTACTACACCTGTTGTATTCAGCATTTCACTGTAAGGTCTACTACACCTGTTGTATTCAGCATTTCACTGTGAGGTCTACTACACCTGTTGTATTCAGCATTTCACTGTGAGGTCTACTACACCTGTTGTATTCAGCATTTCACTGTAGGTCTACTACACCTGTTGTATTCAGCATTTCACTGTGAGGTCTACTACACCTGTTGTATTCAGCATTTCACTGTAAGGTCTACTACACCTGTTGTATTCAGCATTTCACTGTAAGGTCTACTACACCTGTTGTATTCAGCATTTCACTGTGAGGTCTACTACACCTGTTGTATTCAGCATTTCACTGTAAGGTCTACTACACCTGTTGTATTCAGCATTTCACTGTAGGTCTACTACACCTGTTGTATTCAGCATTTCACTGTAAGGTCTACTACACCTGTTGTATTCAGCATTTCACTGTAAGGTCTACTACACCTGTTGTATTCAGCATTTCACTGTAAGGTCTACTACACCTGTTGTATTCAGCATTTCACTGTAGGTCTACTACACCTGTTGTATTCAGCATTTCACTGTAAGGTCTACTACACCTGTTGTATTCAGCATTTCACTGTAGGTCTACTACACCTGTTGTATTCAGCATTTCACTGTAAGGTCTACTACACCTGTTGTATTCAGCATTTCACTGTAAGGTCTACTACACCTGTTGTATTCAGCATTTCACTGTGAGGTCTACTACACCTGTTGTATTCAGCATTTCACTGTAAGGTCTACTACACCTGTTGTATTCAGCATTTCACTGTAGGTCTACTACACCTGTTGTATTCAGCATTTCACTGTAAGGTCTACTACACCTGTTGTATTCAGCATTTCACTGTAAGGTCTACTACACCTGTTGTATTCAGCATTTCACTGTAAGGTCTACTACACCTGTTGTATTCAGCATTTCACTGTGAGGTCTACTACACCTGTTGTATTCAGCATTTCACTGTAAGGTCTACTACACCTGTTGTATTCAGCATTTCACTGTAAGGTCTACTACACCTGTTGTATTCAGCATTTCACTGTAAGGTCTACTACACCTGTTGTATTCAGCATTTCACTGTAAGGTCTACTACACCTGTTGTATTCAGCATTTCACTGTGAGGTCTACTACACCTGTTGTATTCAGCATTTCACTGTAAGGTCTACTACACCTGTTGTATTCAGCATTTCACTGTAAGGTCTACTACACCTGTTGTATTCAGCATTTCACTGTAAGGTCTACTACACCTGTTGTATTCAGCATTTCACTGTAAGTCTACTACACCTGTTGTATTCAGCATTTCACTGTAGGTCTACTACACCTGTTGTATTCAGCATTTCACTGTGAGGTCTACTACACCGTTGTATTCAGCATTTCACTGTGAGGTCTAACTACACCTGTTGTATTCAGCATTTCACTGTAAGGTCTACTACACCTGTTGTATTCAGCATTTCACTGTAAGGTCTACTACACCTGTTGTATTCAGCATTTCACTGTAAGGTCTACTACACCTGTTGTATTCAGCATTTCACTGTGAGGTCTACTACACCTGTTGTATTCAGCATTTCACTGTAAGGTCTACTACACCTGTTGTATTCAGCATTTCACTGTAGGTCTACTACACCTGTTGTATTCAGCATTTCACTGTAAGGTCTACTACACCTGTTGTATTCAGCATTTCACTGTAAGGTCTACTACACCTGTTGTATTCAGCATTTCCTGTAAGGTCTACTACACCTGTTGTATTCAGCATTTCACTGTAAGGTCTACTACACCTGTTGTATTCAGCATTTCACTGTAAGGTCTACTACACCTGTTGTATTCAGCATTTCACTGTAAGGTCTACTACACCTGTTGTATTCAGCATTTCACTGTAAGGTCTACTACACCTGTTGTATTCAGCATTTCACTGTAAGGTCTACTACACCTGTTGTATTCAGCATTTCACTGTGAGGTCTACTACACCTGTGTATTCAGCATTTCACTGTGAGGTCTACTACACCTGTTGTATTCAGCATTTCACTGTAAGGTCTACTACACCTGTTGTATTCAGCATTTCACTGTAAGGTCTACTACACCTGTTGTATTCAGCATTTCACTGTAAGGTCTACTACCTGTTGTATTCAGCATTTCACTGTAAGGTCTACTACACCTGTTGTATTCAGCATTTCACTGTAGGTCTACTACACCTGTTGTATTCAGCATTTCACTGTAGGTCTACTACACCTGTTGTATTCAGCATTTCACTGTGAGGTCTACTACACCTGTTGTATTCAGCATTTCACTGTAGGTCTACTACACCTGTTGTATTCAGCATTTCACTGTGAGGTCTACTACCCTGTTGTATTCAGCATTTCACTGTAAGGTCTACTACACCTGTTGTATTCAGCATTTCACTGTAGGTCTACTACACCTGTTGTATTCAGCATTTCACTGTGAGGTCTACTACACCTGTTGTATTCAGCATTTCACTGTAAGGTCTACTACACCTGTTGTATTCAGCATTTCACTGTAAGGTCTACTACACCTGTTGTATTCAGCATTTCACTGTAAGGTCTACTACACCTGTTGTATTCAGCATTTCACTGTAAGGTCTACTACACCTGTTGTATTCAGCATTTCACTGTAAGGTCTACTACACCTGTTGTATTCAGCATTTCACTGTAAGGTCTACTACACCTGTTGTATTCAGCATTTCACTGTAGGTCTACTACACCTGTTGTATTCAGCATTTCACTGTAAGGTCTACTACACCTGTTGTATTCAGCATTTCACTGTAAGGTCTACTACACCTGTTGTATTCAGCATTTCACTGTAAGGTCTACTACACCTGTTGTATTCAGCATTTCACTGTAAGGTCTACTACACCTGTTGTATTCAGCATTTCACTGTAAGGTCTACTACACCTGTTGTATTCAGCATTTCACTGTAAGGTCTACTACACCTGTTGTATTCAGCATTTCACTGTAGGTCTACTACACCTGTTGTATTCAGCATTTCACTGTAAGGTCTACTACACTGTTGTATTCAGCATTTCACTGTAGGTCTACTACACCGTTGTATTCATTCATTTCACTGTAAGGTCTACTACACCTGTTGTATTCAGCATTTCACTGTAAGGTCTACTACACCTGTTGTATTCAGCATTTCACTGTAAGGTCTACTACACCTGTTGTATTCAGCATTTCACTGTAAGGTCTACTACACCTGTTGTATTCAGCATTTCACTGTAAGGTCTACTACACCTGTTGTATTCAGCATTTCACTGTAAGGTCTACTACACCTGTTGTATTCAGCATTTCACTGTAAGGTCTACTACACCTGTTGTATTCAGCATTTCACTGTAAGGTCTACTACACCTGTTGTATTCAGCATTTCACTGTAAGGTCTACTACACCTGTGTATTCAGCATTTCACTGTAAGGTCTACTACACCTTTTGTATTCAGCATTTCACTGTAAGGTCTACTACACCTGTTGTATTCAGCATTTCACTGTAAGGTCTACTACACCTGTTGTATTCAGCATTTCACTGTAAGGTCTACTACACCTGTTGTATTCAGCATTTCACTGTAAGGTCTACTACACCTGTTGTATTCAGCATTTCACTGTAAGGTCTACTACACCTGTTGTATTCAGCATTTCACTGTAGGTCTACTACACCTGTTTATTTCAGCATTTCACTGTAAGGTCTACTACACCTGTTGTATTCAGCATTTCACTGTAAGGTCTACTACACCTGTTGTATTCAGCATTTCACTGTAAGGTCTACTACACCTGTTGTATTCAGCATTTCACTGTAAGGTCTACTACACCTGTTGTTTTTTGTATCACATTTCACTGTAAGGTCTACTACACCTGTTTATTCAGCATTTCACTGTAAGGTCTACTACACCTGTTGTATTCAGCATTTCACTGTGAGGTCTACTACACCTGTTGTATTCAGCATTTCACTGTAAGTCTACTACACCTGTTTTATTCAGCATTTCACTGTAAGGTCTACTACACCTGTTGTATTCAGCATTTCACTGTAAGGTCTACTACACCTGTTGTATTCAGTCACTGCAAGTTCACTGTGAGGTCTACTACACTTTTGTATTCAGCATTTCA
>NC_034193.2:5501011-5563511 GCF_002021735.2 Oncorhynchus kisutch
CAGGCATTACAGTAGTGACCACCACCAAGTACTTGCACTTCCGAACAGTTAAATATATGTCACAAAGCTAACTCGACAAATAGAACCACATTACATGCCTGATAAAGAAAGGAACAACTTCCATCAATGAAAAAGTTATGCTGCCCTTATAGAGTACCACAGTATGAGTCATAATGCCCATAAACCTAGCGGTCAAACAAGGAATGGTTCCAATCGTTTTTCCACATTACTTTTTCTATAGGGGATTTAAGTAACACTTTAAATAAGGGCTGTGTTTCACGTAGGCTTACCCAGGTGTGCCATTTTGATAACCATACATCTCTCTCAGACAAGGTGACTTTATCAATATTAGCTGCTAATGGGCCATGATGATGTGGATGAGACTGCTGAATCCTGGCAAAGGTAAGAATCTCTGGATTAAACATCTGTTAGCTAAATTTGTAAAAATAAATTGGAAAAAATGGTTTAAATGACATCTGTGAAGTCTTGGGAAAGTTTTTTAATTTACAGAATAATACGCTGTGTCTAGCTAGCTAGCTATGGTTAGCTAGCTAAACTCAGCAAAAAAAAGGACCCTGTCTGTCAAAGAACTTCACATATCTTCATTGTAAAGGGTTTAAACACTGTTTCCCATGCTTATTCAATGAACCATAAACATGGGCACAAACCCACCATCGCTGGACCAGACAGGACTGTCAAAAAGTGCTCTTCACTGACGAGTTCACGCTTTTGTTCACCAGGGGTGATGGTCGATTGGCATTTATTGTCGAAGGAATGAGCATTACACCGAGGCCTGTACTCTGGAGTGGGATCGATTTGGAGGTGGAGAGTCCGTCATGGTCTGGGGTGGTGTGTCACAGCATCATCGGACTGAGCTTGTTGTCATTGCAGGCAATCTCAATGCTGTGCGTTACAGGGAAGACATCCTCCTCCCTCATGTGGTACCCTTCCTGCAGACTCATCCTGACATGACCCTCCAGCATGACAATGCCACCAGCCATACTGCTCGTTCTGTGCGTGATTTCTGCAAGACAGGAATGTCAGTGTTCTGCCATAGCCAGCGAAGAACCTGGATCTCAATCCCATTGAGCACGTCTGGGACCTGTTGGATCGGAGAGTGAGACCTAGGGCCAATCCCCCCAGAAATGTCCGGGAACTTGCAGGTGCCTTGGGAAGAGTGAGTTAACATCTCACAGCAAGAACTGGCAAATCTGGTGCAGTCCATGAGGAGGAGATGCACTGCAGTACTTAATGCAGCTGGTGGCCACACCAGATACTGACTGTTACTTTTGATTTTGACACCCCCCTTTGTTCAGGGACACATTATTACATTTCTGTTAGTCACATGTCTGTGGAACTTGTTCAGTTTATGTCTCAGTTGTTGAATCTTATGTTCCTACAAATATTTACACATGTTAAGTTGTCTGAAAATAAACGCAGCTGACAGTGAGAGGACGTTTATTTTTTTGCTGAGTTTAGTTAGCAACATTAGACTGGCTAGATGAGCCGTCTATTTGTCTTTCCATTTAAATGCATGAATCTTGCTCAGACAGTCAGTTTAAGATACTATTATAGACATATTGACATACATGATTCATACATGATTATAGACATACATGATTCTAACCAATTTCATACGATTATATGGCTTCAGGGTAGATATGGTATTCTAGTCATTCATACAAATTCCATCAACAGTTAGTACTGTATTTGCCTTTAGGTTCCATTCCATGTGTAGAGTATTGGACTGGCCTGTTGTCTTTCATATGTGTAGTAGTTTGTTGCATAGTTTATCATTTGTGTCTGAACTCTGAATTCAGTCTAAGACATAGATTGTTAACTTCTTTCATGTTGTCCTTGACCTTTTTATAGACGCAGACCGAAAGACATCCAAGCAGCACTTTGAGATCAAGCATCCCAAGTCTCAAATGGACCCAGTACTGGTTGATGCGTAGGCCTAAGTAACCACACAGACTCAAATGGACCCAGTACTGGTTGATGTAGGCTAAATAACCACACAGACTCAAATGGACCCAGTACTGGTTGATGCGTAGGCCTAAGTAACACACAGACTCAAATGGACCCAGTATTGGTTGCGTAGGCCTAAATAACCACACAGACTCAAATGGACCCAGTATTGGTTGATGCGTAGGCCTAAATAACCACACAGACTCAAATGGACCCAGTATTGGTTGATGCGTAGGCCTAAGTAACCACACAGACTCAAATGGACCAGTACTGGTTGATGCGTAGGCCTAAGTAACCACAGACTCAAATGGACCTACAGCTGGGGTAAGATTTCTTCCATCATTCTCACACACAGTAGACACAGTGTAAACCGTCATGGTGTCAACAAAATGCTATCCTCATTGCTTAACTTGTATTGTGTATGGCTCAATCTGTGGAAATGCTGTGATGCACAGACACACCATGACCACGATTTGAATGATGCAACGGAGACGGAACGACGTCGAGAGACACACGCTCAGACCCCAAGTATGACTGGACATGCAGTGTTGTAGAAAATACTTTAAAGTACTACTTAAGTAGTTTTTTGTACTTTACTTTATTTACAGTTGAAGTCAGAAGTTTACACTTAGATTGTCATTAAAATTCATTTTTCAACCACTCCACAAAATTTCCTGTTCACAAACTATAGTTTTTCCAAGTTGGTTAGGACATCTACATTTTGTGTTAACAAACAAGCAAGTTCTGGAAAGTCGGTTGGGACATCTATTTTGTGCATGACACAAGTAATGTTTGCAATAATTGTTAATTAACAGACAAATTATTTCACTTATAATTCACTGTATCACAATTCCAGTGGGTCAGAAGTTTACATACACTAAGTTGACTGTGTCTTTAAACAGCATTGGAAAATGTCAGAAAATGATGTCATGGCTTAAGAAGCTTCTGATAGGCTAATTGACGTCATTTTAGTCAATTGGAGGTGTACCTGTGGATGTATTTCAAGGCCTACCTTCAAACTCAGTGCCTCTTTGCTTGACATCATTGGAAAATCAGAAGAATTCAGCCAATACCTCAGAAGAAAAATTGTAGACCTCCACAAGTCTGGTTCATCCTCGGGAGCAATTTCCAAATGCCTGGAGGTACCACGTTCATCTGGACAAACAATTGTACGCAAGTATAAACACCATGGGATCCCGCAGCCGTCATAACCAGGGGAAGAAGACGCATTCTGTCTCCTAGAGATGAACGAACTTTGGTGCGAAAAGTGCAAATCAATCCCAGAACAACAGCAAAGGACCTTGTGAAGATGCTGGAGGAAACAGGTACAAAAGTATCTACATCCACAATAAAACAAGTTCTATATTGACATAAACCTGAAAGGCCGCTCAGCAAGGAAGAAGCCACTGCTCCAAAACTGCCATAAAAAAAACAGACTACAGTTTGAAACTGTACATGGGGACAGAGGGCGTACTTTTTGGAGAAATGTCCTCTGGTCTGATGAAACAAAAATAGAACTGTTTGGTCATACTGACCATCGTTATGTTTAGAGGAAAAGGGGGAGGCTTGCAAACTGAAGAACACCATCCCAACCGTGAAGCACGGGGGGTGGCAGCATCATGCTGTGGGGGGACTGGTGTACTTCACAAAATAGATGGCTTCATGAGGATGGAAAATTATGTGGATATATTGAAGCTGATCTCAAGACCTCCGTCAGGAAGTTCAAGCTTGGTTGGAAATGGGTCTTCCAAATGGACAATGACCCCAAGCATACTTCCAAAGTTGAAGCAAAATGGCTTAAGAACAACAAAGTCAGGTATTGGAGTGGCCATCACAAAGCCCTTACCTCAATCCTATAGAACATTTGTGGGCAGAACTGAAAAAGCGTGTGCGAGCAAGGAGGCCAACAAACCTGACTCAGTTACACCGGCTCTGTCAGGAGGAATGGGCAAAAATTCACCCAACTTATTGTGGGAAGCTTGTGGAAGGCTACCCGAAATGTTTGACCCAAAGTTAAACAATTTAAAGGCAATGCCACCAAATAGTAATTGAGTGTATGTAAACTTCTGACCCACTGGGAATGTGATGAAATAATAAAAGCTGAAATTAATCATTCTCTCTACTATTATTCTGACATTTCACATTCTTAAAATAAATTGGTGATCCTAACTGACCTAAGACAGGGAATTTTTACTAGGATTAAATGTCAGGAATTGTGAAAAACTGTGTTTAAATGTAGTTGGCTAAGGTGTATGTACATTTCCGACTTCAACTGTATATTTTGACTACTTTTACTTCACAACATACCGAAAGAAAATTATGTATTTTTTTGTCCGTAAATTTCCCCTGACACCCGAAAGTACTCGTTCCATTTTGACAGGAAAGTGATCTAATTCACAAACTTATCAAGAGAACATCCCTGGTCATCTCCACTTATCAAGAGAACACCCTGGTCATCTCCACTTATCAAGAGAACATCCCTGGTCATCTCCACTTATCAAGAGAACACCCCTGGTCATCTCCACTTATCAAGAGAACACCCCTGGTCATCTCCACTTATCAAGAGAACACCCCTGGTCATCTCCACTTATCAAGAGAACACCCCTGGTCATCTCCACTTATCAAGAGAACACCCCTGGTCATCTACACTTATCAAGAAACACCCCTGGTCATCCCTACGGTCTCTGATCTGGCGGACTCACATGCTTTGTTTATTATGTCTGAGTGTAGAGTGTGTCCCTGGCTAAGCAATGGTTGGCCATGTTATGTGTATTCCATGGCCAACCATCCCTGTAGCAACCCCTTATTCCACATTATGCCTTTTATGTCCCCGTGGTCCCTCAACTTAGGACCCTTTTGGAATCCTCCATCGTTGGAATCCTCCATCGTTGGAATTCTCCATCGTTGGAAATCTCCATCGTTGGAATTCTCCATCGTTGGAAATCTCCATCGTATCTCTATAAACCCACCCTACCTACACCCGTTCTCCCAAATGCTGCTTCTTTCGCTTGTTCATCTCCTGGTGTGATAACGTCTAGACTCGGGAACACGTTTTTAAAGGTGTTGTGGCGTACTCTCTCTTTTTTCTACCTTTTCTTCACCTATGTAATGCTGTCTCCTCCTGCTTATTCTGGGGTTCAGACTGAATACAGTGGTGAATGTGCTGCTCACAGTTGACAGCAACAAAATCTTTTTTGTGCGTTTCTCATTCTGTTGGAGTTGACCTTGTATTTTATATTTAATAAACATACCTCACACATCCAGTTGTTTCTACATTTGTAACTCACCTACAAAAATAAAATCGCAATATGCCAATATGTTGTTATTTGTGCTGGTCTAATTCCTACAATGGAAAAGCAGAAGAATCTGTGGGTTCTCTAATAGTTACCATGGTGATATTCAATGTCCCAGGTTAGTAATCATACATACCATGGTGATCTTCAGAGTCCCAGGTTAGTAATCATAGATACTATGGTGATCTATGTCCCTGGTTAGTAATCACGGTGATCTATGTCCGTGGTTAGTAATCATAGTTACTATGGTGATCTATGTCCCAGGTTAGTAATCACGGTGATCTATGTCCCTGGTTAGTAATCATAGTTACTATGGTGATCTATGTCCAGGTTAGTAATCATAATTACAATGGTGATCTGTCCCAGGTTAGTAATCATAGTTACTATGGTGATCTATGTCCCTGGTTAGTAATTATGGTCTTCATTTGTCGGCGTCATTTTGAATAAAGAAAAAGAATGTACGCTTACCATGCTGCACCTTGGTCCAGTCCTTCAGCCAGCCGTGACACTTCCTGTGGTCCAGTCCTTCAGCCAGCCGTGACACTTCTGTGGTCCAGTCCTTCAGCCAGCCGTGACACTTCCTGTGGTCCAGTCCTTCAGCCAGCCGTGACACTTCCTGTGGTCCAGTCCTTCAGCCAGCCGTGACACTTCCTGTGGTCCAGTCCTTCAGCCAGCCGTGACACTTCCTGTGGTCCAGTCCTTCAGCCAGCCGTGACACTTCCTGTGGTCCAGTCCTTCAGCCAGCCGTGACACTTCCTGTGGTCCAGTACTTCAGCGTGACACTTCCTGTGAAATGCGCCGGCTATTTAACGTTCTTCATTCTGCCCACTCAACTCTTCAGCCAGAAGATGCTGAAAAGGCTTCTGACCGGGTTGAGGGGGAACATATATTTACAGTACTAGAGAGATTTGGCTTTGGCCCGTCCTTCCTTTCCTGGATGAAGATGTTGTACTCATCCCCAGGACCTTATGTTCGCACCAACAATGTTACCTCCAGCTACTTCCCTCTCCACAGGGGGGCAGGCAGGGTTGCTGTTTATCCCCTTTCCTATTTGATATGGCTATTGAACCAGTTGCTATCGCCCTATCAAAAAAATCCTACAATGTGATTTTCTGGATTTTTCTTCTCATTTTGTCTGTCATAGTTGAAGTGTCCCTATGTTGAAAATTACAGGCCTCTCTCATCTTTTTAAGTGGCAGAACTTGCACAATTGGTGGCTGACTAAATGCTTTTTTGCCCCACTGTATTTGGGAAAGGTCATACACTCTTAGGCTCTGGTTAAACATAACTTCAAAACAGTCCTGGAGCGCACTAAGGAGGATTCATAAGTGGTCGTCTCCTTTATTAACAGGTTGCATTAATTCTGTCAAGATGACTGTACTACCTAGGTTTTTCTACTTATTCCAAATGATTCCCATTTTTCTGCCAAAGTCGATGTTCAAGCAACTGGACAGCTACATTTCCAACTTCATTTGGAATAAATCAAATCCACAAATGAGAAAGGTATATCTGGAGAGACCTAAGCCTGCAGGTGGGCTGGGCCTTGCCATTTTTTTTACACTGCTACTGTTCAGCAAATATATCTAAATGTGTTTAGTGGGTTTCTACACATGAAAACAAGGATGGTCCAACTTGGGCCATCATTGAGTTAGTCAATCCTTCCAACTTCTCCTGTCTCGCCCTGAGGTAGACAGGTAGAGACTTTCCTTATGACCTGAGGAAGACAGGTAGAGACTTTCCTTATGACCTGAGGAAGACAGGTAGAGACTTGTCTTATGACCTGAGGAAGACAGGTAGAGACTTTCCTTATGACCTGAGGAAGACAGGTAGAGACTTCCTTATGACCCGAGGAAGACAGGTAGAGACTTGTCTTATGACCTGAGGAAGACAGGTAGAGACTTTCCTTATGACCTGAGTTGAATTGTTATGAATACACCTGTCAGTCTCCAACTGTTTGAACAACACAACCTGTTCACATGTTTAGATATTGAAATCAAGTGGCCTACCTGGATAAATGCAATAGGTGTAGGTAGACCTTACAGTGAAATGCTGAATACAACAGGTGTAGGTAGACCTTACAGTGAAATGCTGACTACAACAGGTGTAGTAGACCTCACAGTGAAATGCTGAATACAACAGGTGTAGGTAGACCTTACAGTGAAATGCTGAATACAACAAGGTGTAGTAGACCTTACAGTGAAATACTGAATACAACAGGTTAGTAGCCCTTACAGTGAAATACTGAATACAACAGGTGTAGTAGCCTTACAGTGAAATGCTGAATACGACAGGTGTAGTAGACCTTACAATGAAATGCTGACTACAACAGGTGTAGTAGACCTTACAGTGAAATGCTGAATACAACAGGTGTAGTAGACCTTACAGTGAAATGCTGAATACAACAGGTGTAGGTAGACCTTACAGTGAAATGCTGAATACAACAGGTGTAGTAGACCTTACAGTGAAATGCTGAATACAACAGGTGTAGTAGACCTTACAGTGAAATGCTGAATACAACAGGTGTAGTAGACCTTACAGTGAAAAGCTGAATACAACAGGTGTAGGTAGACTTACAGTGAAATGCTGAATACAACAGGTGTAGTAGACCTCACAGTGACATGCTGAATACAACAGTGTAGTAGACCTTACAGTGAAATGCTGAATACAACAGTGTAGTAGACCTTACAGTGAAATGCTGAATACAACAGGTGTAGTAGACCTCACAGTGAAATGCTGAATACAACAGGTGTAGTAGACCTCACAGTGAAATGCTGAATACAACAGGTGTAGTAGACCTTACAGTGAAATGCTGAATACAACAGGTGTAGTAGACCTTACAGTGAAATGCTGAATACAACAGGTGTAGTAGACCTTACAGTGAAATGCTGAATACAACAGGTGTAGGTAGACCTTACAGTGAAATGCTGAATACAACAGGTGTAGTAGACCTTACAGTGAAATGCTGAATACAACAGGTGTAGTAGACCTTACAGTGAAATGCTGAATACAACAGGTGTAGTAGACCTTACAGTGAAATGCTGAATACAACAGGTGTAGTAGACCTTACAGTGAAATGCTGAATACAACAGGTGTAGTAGACCTTACAGTGAAATGCTGAATACAACAGGTGTAGTAGACCTCACAGTGAAATGCTGAATACAACAGGTGTAGTAGACCTTACAGTGAAATGCTGAATACAACAGGTGTAGTAGACCTACAGTGAAATGCTGAATACAACAGGTGTAGTAGACCTTACAGTGAAATGCTGAATACAACAGGTGTAGAAGACCTCACAGTGAAATGCTGAATACAACAGGTGTAGATGACCTCACAGTGAAATGCTGAATACAACAGGTGTAGTAGACCTTACAGTGAAATGCTGAATACAACAGGTGTAGTAGACCTTACAGTGAAATGCTGAATACAACAGGTGTAGTAGACCTTACAGTGAAATGCTGAATACAACAGGTGTAGTAGACCTTACAGTGAAATGCTGAATACAACAGGTGTAGTAGACCTACAGTGAAATGCTGAATACAACAGGTGTAGTAGACCTTACAGTGAAATGCTGAATACAACAGGTGTAGTAGACCTTACAGTGAAATGCTGAATACAACAGGTGTAGTAGACCTTACAGTGAAATGCTGAATACAACAGGTGTAGTAGACCTTACAGTGAAATGCTGAATACAACAGGTGTAGTAGACCTCACAGTGAAATGCTGAATACAACAGGTGTAGTAGACCTCACAGTGAAATGCTGAATACAACAGGTGTAGTAGACCTTACAGTGAAATGCTGAATACAACAGGTGTAGTAGACCTTACAGTGAAATGCTGAATACAACAGGTGTAGTAGACCTTACAGTGAAATGCTGAATACAACAGGTGTAGTAGACCTTACAGTGAAATGCTGAATACAACAGGTGTAGTAGACCTTACAGTGAAATGCTGAATACAACAGGTGTAGTAGACCTTACAGTGAAATGCTGAATACAACAGGTGTAGTAGACCTTACAGTGAAATGCTGAATACAACAGGTGTAGTAGACCTTACAGTGAAATGCTGAATACAACAGGTGTAGTAGACCTTACAGTGAAATGCTGAATACAACAGGTGTAGTAGACCTTACAGTGAAATGCTGAATACAACAGGTGTAGTAGACCTTACAGTGAAATGCTGAATACAACAGGTGTAGTAGACCTTACAGTGAAATGCTGAATACAACAGGTGTAGTAGACCTTACAGTGAAATGCTGAATACAACAGGTGTAGTAGACCTTACAGTGAAATGCTGAATACAACAGGTGTAGTAGACCTTACAGTGAAATGCTGAATACAACAGGTGTAGTAGACCTCACAGTGAAATGCTGAATACAACAGGTGTAGTAGACCTTACAGTGAAATGCTGAATACAACAGGTGTAGTAGACCTTACAGTGAAATGCTGAATACAACAGGTGTAGTAGACCTTACAGTGAAATGCTGAATACAACAGGTGTAGTAGACCTCACAGTGAAATGCTGAATACAACAGGTGTAGTAGACCTTACAGTGAAATGCTGAATACAACAGGTGTAGTAGACCTTACAGTGAAATGCTGAATACAACAGGTGTAGTAGACCTTACAGTGAAATGCTGAATACAACAGGTGTAGTAGACCTTACAGTGAAATGCTGAATACAACAGGTGTAGTAGACCTTACAGTGAAATGCTGAATACAACAGGTGTAGTAGACCTTACAGTGAAATGCTGAATACAACAGGTGTAGTAGACCTTACAGTGAAATGCTGAATACAACAGGTGTAGTAGACCTTACAGTGAAATGCTGAATACAACAGGTGTAGTAGACCTTACAGTGAAATGCTGAATACAACAGGTGTAGTAGACCTTACAGTGAAATGCTGAATACAACAGGTGTAGTAGACCTTACAGTGAAATGCTGAATACAACAGGTGTAGTAGACCTCACAGTGAAATGCTGAATACAACAGGTGTAGTAGACCTTACAGTGAAATGCTGAATACAACAGGTGTAGTAGACCTTACAGTGAAATGCTGAATACAACAGGTGTAGTAGACCTTACAGTGAAATGCTGAATACAACAGGTGTAGTAGACCTTACAGTGAAATGCTGAATACAACAGGTGTAGTAGACCTTACAGTGAAATGCTGAATACAACAGGTGTAGTAGACCTTACAGTGAAATGCTGAATACAACAGGTGTAGTAGACCTTACAGTGAAATGCTGAATACAACAGGTGTAGTAGACCTTACAGTGAAATGCTGAATACAACAGGTGTAGTAGACCTTACAGTGAAATGCTGAATACAACAGGTGTAGTAGACCTTACAGTGAAATGCTGAATACAACAGGTGTAGTAGACCTTACAGTGAAATGCTGAATACAACAGGTGTAGTAGACCTTACAGTGAAATGCTGAATACAACAGGTGTAGTAGACCTTACAGTGAAATGCTGAATACAACAGGTGTAGTAGACCTTACAGTGAAATGCTGAATACAACAGGTGTAGTAGACCTTACAGTGAAATGCTGAATACAACAGGTGTAGTAGACCTTACAGTGAAATGCTGAATACAACAGGTGTAGTAGACCTTACAGTGAAATGCTGAATACAACAGGTGTAGTAGACCTTACAGTGAAATGCTGAATACAACAGGTGTAGTAGACCTCACAGTGAAATGCTGAATACAACAGGTGTAGTAGACCTTACAGTGAAATGCTGAATACAACAGGTGTAGTAGACCTTACAGTGAAATGCTGAATACAACAGGTGTAGTAGACCTTACAGTGAAATGCTGAATACAACAGGTGTAGTAGACCTTACAGTGAAATGCTGAATACAACAGGTGTAGTAGACCTTACAGTGAAATGCTGAATACAACAGGTGTAGTAGACCTTACAGTGAAATGCTGAATACAACAGGTGTAGTAGACCTTACAGTGAAATGCTGAATACAACAGGTGTAGTAGACCTTACAGTGAAATGCTGAATACAACAGTGTAGTAGACCTTACAGTGAAATGCTGAATACAACAGGTGTAGTAGACCTTACAGTGAAATGCTGAATACAACAGGTGTAGTAGACCTTACAGTGAAATGCTGAATACAACAGGTGTAGTAGACCTTACAGTGAAATGCTGAATACAACAGGTGTAGTAGACCTTACAGTGAAATGCTGAATACAACAGGTGTAGTAGACCTTACAGTGAAATGCTGAATACAACAGGTGTAGTAGACCTTACAGTGAAATGCTGAATACAACAGGTGTAGTAGACCTTACAGTGAAATGCTGAATACAACAGGTGTAGTAGACCTTACAGTGAAATGCTGAATACAACAGGTGTAGTAGACCTTACAGTGAAATGCTGAATACAACAGGTGTAGTAGACCTTACAGTGAAATGCTGAATACAACAGGTGTAGTAGACCTTACAGTGAAATGCTGAATACAACAGGTGTAGTAGACCTTACAGTGAAATGCTGAATACAACAGGTGTAGTAGACCTTACAGTGAAATGCTGAATACAACAGGTGTAGTAGACCTTACAGTGAAATGCTGAATACAACAGGTGTAGTAGACCTTACAGTGAAATGCTGAATACAACAGGTGTAGTAGACCTTACAGTGAAATGCTGAATACAACAGGTGTAGTAGACCTTACAGTGAAATGCTGAATACAACAGGTGTAGTAGACCTCACAGTGAAATGCTGAATACAACAGGTGTAGTAGACCTTACAGTGAAATGCTGAATACAACAGGTGTAGTAGACCTTACAGTGAAATGCTGAATACAACAGGTGTAGTAGACCTTACAGTGAAATGCTGAATACAACAGGTGTAGTAGACCTTACAGTGAAATGCTGAATACAACAGGTGTAGTAGACCTTACAGTGAAATGCTGAATACAACAGGTGTAGTAGACCTTACAGTGAAATGCTGAATACAACAGGTGTAGTAGACCTTACAGTGAAATGCTGAATACAACAGGTGTAGTAGACCTTACAGTGAAATGCTGAATACAACAGGTGTAGTAGACCTTACAGTGAAATGCTGAATACAACAGGTGTAGTAGACCTTACAGTGAAATGCTGAATACAACAGGTGTAGTAGACCTCACAGTGAAATGCTGAATACAACAGGTGTAGTAGACCTCACAGTGAAATGCTGAATACAACAGGTGTAGTAGACCTTACAGTGAAATGCTGAATACAACAGGTGTAGTAGACCTTACAGTGAAATGCTGAATACAACAGGTGTAGTAGACCTTACAGTGAAATGCTGAATACAACAGGTGTAGTAGACCTTACAGTGAAATGCTGAATACAACAGGTGTAGTAGACCTTACAGTGAAATGCTGAATACAACAGGTGTAGTAGACCTTACAGTGAAATGCTGAATACAACAGGTGTAGTAGACCTTACAGTGAAATGCTGAATACAACAGGTGTAGTAGACCTTACAGTGAAATGCTGAATACAACAGGTGTAGTAGACCTTACAGTGAAATGCTGAATACAACAGGTGTAGTAGACCTTACAGTGAAATGCTGAATACAACAGGTGTAGTAGACCTTACAGTGAAATGCTGAATACAACAGGTGTAGTAGACCTTACAGTGAAATGCTGAATACAACAGGTGTAGTAGACCTTACAGTGAAATGCTGAATACAACAGGTGTAGTAGACCTTACAGTGAAATGCTGAATACAACAGGTGTAGTAGACCTTACAGTGAAATGCTGAATACAACAGGTGTAGTAGACCTTACAGTGAAATGCTGAATACAACAGGTGTAGTAGACCTTACAGTGAAATGCTGAATACAACAGGTGTAGTAGACCTTACAGTGAAATGCTGAATACAACAGGTGTAGTAGACCTTACAGTGAAATGCTGAATACAACAGGTGTAGTAGACCTTACAGTGAAATGCTGAATACAACAGGTGTAGTAGACCTTACAGTGAAATGCTGAATACAACAGGTGTAGTAGACCTTACAGTGAAATGCTGAATACAACAGGTGTAGTAGACCTTACAGTGAAATGCTGAATACAACAGGTGTAGTAGACCTTACAGTGAAATGCTGAATACAACAGGTGTAGTAGACCTTACAGTGAAATGCTGAATACAACAGGTGTAGTAGACCTTACAGTGAAATGCTGAATACAACAGGTGTAGTAGACCTCACAGTGAAATGCTGAATACAACAGGTGTAGTAGACCTTACAGTGAAATGCTGAATACAACAGGTGTAGTAGACCTTACAGTGAAATGCTGAATACAACAGGTGTAGTAGACCTTACAGTGAAATGCTGAATACAACAGGTGTAGTAGACCTTACAGTGAAATGCTGAATACAACAGGTGTAGTAGACCTTACAGTGAAATGCTGAATACAACAGGTGTAGTAGACCTTACAGTGAAATGCTGAATACAACAGGTGTAGTAGACCTTACAGTGAAATGCTGAATACAACAGGTGTAGTAGACCTTACAGTGAAATGCTGAATACAACAGGTGTAGTAGACCTTACAGTGAAATGCTGAATACAACAGGTGTAGTAGACCTTACAGTGAAATGCTGAATACAACAGGTGTAGTAGACCTTACAGTGAAATGCTGAATACAACAGGTGTAGTAGACCTTACAGTGAAATGCTGAATACAACAGGTGTAGTAGACCTTACAGTGAAATGCTGAATACAACAGGTGTAGTAGACCTTACAGTGAAATGCTGAATACAACAGGTGTAGTAGACCTTACAGTGAAATGCTGAATACAACAGGTGTAGTAGACCTTACAGTGAAATGCTGAATACAACAGGTGTAGTAGACCTTACAGTGAAATGCTGAATACAACAGGTGTAGTAGACCTTACAGTGAAATGCTGAATACAACAGGTGTAGTAGACCTTACAGTGAAATGCTGAATACAACAGGTGTAGTAGACCTTACAGTGAAATGCTGAATACAACAGGTGTAGTAGACCTTACAGTGAAATGCTGAATACAACAGGTGTAGTAGACCTTACAGTGAAATGCTGAATACAACAGGTGTAGTAGACCTTACAGTGAAATGCTGAATACAACAGGTGTAGTAGACCTTACAGTGAAATGCTGAATACAACAGGTGTAGTAGACCTTACAGTGAAATGCTGAATACAACAGGTGTAGTAGACCTTACAGTGAAATGCTGAATACAACAGGTGTAGTAGACCTTACAGTGAAATGCTGAATACAACAGGTGTAGTAGACCTTACAGTGAAATGCTGAATACAACAGGTGTAGTAGACCTTACAGTGAAATGCTGAATACAACAGGTGTAGTAGACCTTACAGTGAAATGCTGAATACAACAGGTGTAGTAGACCTTACAGTGAAATGCTGAATACAACAGGTGTAGTAGACCTTACAGTGAAATGCTGAATACAACAGGTGTAGTAGACCTCACAGTGAAATGCTGAATACAACAGGTGTAGTAGACCTTACAGTGAAATGCTGAATACAACAGGTGTAGTAGACCTTACAGTGAAATGCTGAATACAACAGGTGTAGTAGACCTTACAGTGAAATGCTGAATACAACAGGTGTAGTAGACCTTACAGTGAAATGCTGAATACAACAGGTGTAGTAGACCTACAGTGAAATGCTGAATACAACAGGTGTAGTAGACCTTACAGTGAAATGCTGAATACAACAGGTGTAGTAGACCTTACAGTGAAATGCTGAATACAACAGGTGTAGTAGACCTTACAGTGAAATGCTGAATACAACAGGTGTAGTAGACCTTACAGTGAAATGCTGAATACAACAGGTGTAGTAGACCTTACAGTGAAATGCTGAATACAACAGGTGTAGTAGACCTTACAGTGAAATGCTGAATACAACAGGTGTAGTAGACCTTACAGTGAAATGCTGAATACAACAGGTGTAGTAGACCTTACAGTGAAATGCTGAATACAACAGGTGTAGTAGACCTTACAGTGAAATGCTGAATACAACAGGTGTAGTAGACCTCACAGTGAAATGCTGAATACAACAGGTGTAGTAGACCTCACAGTGAAATGCTGAATACAACAGGTGTAGTAGACCTTACAGTGAAATGCTGAATACAACAGGTGTAGTAGACCTTACAGTGAAATGCTGAATACAACAGGTGTAGTAGACCTTACAGTGAAATGCTGAATACAACAGGTGTAGTAGACCTTACAGTGAAATGCTGAATACAACAGGTGTAGTAGACCTTACAGTGAAATGCTGAATACAACAGGTGTAGTAGACCTTACAGTGAAATGCTGAATACAACAGGTGTAGTAGACCTTACAGTGAAATGCTGAATACAACAGGTGTAGTAGACCTTACAGTGAAATGCTGAATACAACAGGTGTAGTAGACCTTACAGTGAAATGCTGAATACAACAGGTGTAGTAGACCTTACAGTGAAATGCTGAATACAACAGGTGTAGTAGACCTTACAGTGAAATGCTGAATACAACAGGTGTAGTAGACCTTACAGTGAAATGCTGAATACAACAGGTGTAGTAGACCTTACAGTGAAATGCTGAATACAACAGTGTAGTAGACCTTACAGTGAAATGCTGAATACAACAGGTGTAGTAGACCTTACAGTGAAATGCTGAATACAACAGGTGTAGTAGACCTTACAGTGAAATGCTGAATACAACAGGTGTAGTAGACCTTACAGTGAAATGCTGAATACAACAGGTGTAGTAGACCTTACAGTGAAATGCTGAATACAACAGGTGTAGTAGACCTTACAGTGAAATGCTGAATACAACAGGTGTAGTAGACCTTACAGTGAAATGCTGAATACAACAGGTGTAGTAGACCTTACAGTGAAATGCTGAATACAACAGGTGTAGTAGACCTTACAGTGAAATGCTGAATACAACAGGTGTAGTAGACCTTACAGTGAAATGCTGAATACAACAGGTGTAGTAGACCTTACAGTGAAATGCTGAATACAACAGGTGTAGTAGACCTTACAGTGAAATGCTGAATACAACAGGTGTAGTAGACCTTACAGTGAAATGCTGAATACAACAGGTGTAGTAGACCTTACAGTGAAATGCTGAATACAACAGGTGTAGTAGACCTTACAGTGAAATGCTGAATACAACAGGTGTAGTAGACCTTACAGTGAAATGCTGAATACAACAGGTGTAGTAGACCTTACAGTGAAATGCTGAATACAACAGGTGTAGTAGACCTCACAGTGAAATGCTGAATACAACAGGTGTAGTAGACCTTACAGTGAAATGCTGAATACAACAGGTGTAGTAGACCTTACAGTGAAATGCTGAATACAACAGGTGTAGTAGACCTTACAGTGAAATGCTGAATACAACAGGTGTAGTAGACCTTACAGTGAAATGCTGAATACAACAGGTGTAGTAGACCTTACAGTGAAATGCTGAATACAACAGGTGTAGTAGACCTTACAGTGAAATGCTGAATACAACAGGTGTAGTAGACCTTACAGTGAAATGCTGAATACAACAGGTGTAGTAGACCTTACAGTGAAATGCTGAATACAACAGGTGTAGTAGACCTTACAGTGAAATGCTGAATACAACAGTGTAGTAGACCTTACAGTGAAATGCTGAATACAACAGGTGTAGTAGACCTTACAGTGAAATGCTGAATACAACAGGTGTAGTAGACCTTACAGTGAAATGCTGAATACAACAGGTGTAGTAGACCTTACAGTGAAATGCTGAATACAACAGGTGTAGTAGACCTTACAGTGAAATGCTGAATACAACAGGTGTAGTAGACCTCACAGTGAAATGCTGAATACAACAGGTGTAGTAGACCTTACAGTGAAATGCTGAATACAACAGGTGTAGTAGACCTTACAGTGAAATGCTGAATACAACAGGTGTAGTAGACCTTACAGTGAAATGCTGAATACAACAGGTGTAGTAGACCTTACAGTGAAATGCTGAATACAACAGGTGTAGTAGACCTTACAGTGAAATGCTGAATACAACAGGTGTAGTAGACCTTACAGTGAAATGCTGAATACAACAGGTGTAGTAGACCTTACAGTGAAATGCTGAATACAACAGGTGTAGTAGACCTTACAGTGAAATGCTGAATACAACAGGTGTAGTAGACCTTACAGTGAAATGCTGAATACAACAGGTGTAGTAGACCTTACAGTGAAATGCTGAATACAACAGGTGTAGTAGACCTTACAGTGAAATGCTGAATACAACAGGTGTAGTAGACCTTACAGTGAAATGCTGAATACAACAGGTGTAGTAGACCTTACAGTGAAATGCTGAATACAACAGGTGTAGTAGACCTTACAGTGAAATGCTGAATACAACAGGTGTAGTAGACCTTACAGTGAAATGCTGAATACAACAGGTGTAGTAGACCTTACAGTGAAATGCTGAATACAACAGGTGTAGTAGACCTTACAGTGAAATGCTGAATACAACAGGTGTAGTAGACCTTACAGTGAAATGCTGAATACAACAGGTGTAGTAGACCTTACAGTGAAATGCTGAATACAACAGGTGTAGTAGACCTTACAGTGAAATGCTGAATACAACAGGTGTAGTAGACCTTACAGTGAAATGCTGAATACAACAGGTGTAGTAGACCTTACAGTGAAATGCTGAATACAACAGGTGTAGTAGACCTTACAGTGAAATGCTGAATACAACAGTGTAGTAGACCTTACAGTGAAATGCTGAATACAACAGGGTAGTAGACCTTACAGTGAAATGCTGAATACAACAGGTGTAGTAGACCTTACAGTGAAATGCTGAATACAACAGGTGTAGTAGACCTTACAGTGAAATGCTGAATACAACAGGTGTAGTAGACCTTACAGTGAAATGCTGAATACAACAGGTGTAGTAGACCTTACAGTGAAATGCTGAATACAACAGTGTAGTAGACCTTACAGTGAAATGCTGAATACAACAGGTGTAGTAGACCTTACAGTGAAATGCTGAATACAACAGTGTAGTAGACCTTTGTATTCAGCATTTCACTGTAAGTCTACTACACCTGTTGTATCAGCATTTCACTGTAAGTCTACTACACCTGTTGTATTCAGCATTTCACTGTAGGTCTACTACACCTGTTGTATTCAGCATTTCACTGTAAGGTCTACTACACCTGTGTATTCAGCATTTCACTGTAAGGTCTACTACACCTGTGTATTCAGCATTTCACTGTAAGGTCTACCTACACCTGTTGTATTCAGCATTTCACTGTAAGGTCTACTACACCTGTGTATTCAGCATTTCACTGTGAGGTCTACTACACCTGTTGTATTCAATATTTCACTGTAAGGTCTACTACACCTGTTGTATTCAGCATTTCACTGTAGGTCTACTACACCTGTTGTATTCAGCATTTCACTGTAAGGTCTACTACACCTGTTGTATTCAGCATTTCACTGTAAGGTCTACTACACCTGTTGTATTCAGCATTTCACTGTAAGTCTACTACACCTGTTGTATTCAGCATTTCACTGTAAGGTCTACTACACCTGTTGTATTCAGCATTTCACTGTAAGGTCTACTACACCTGTTGTATTCAGCATTTCACTGTAAGGTCTACTACACCTGTTGTATTCAGCATTTCACTGTAAGGTCTACTACACCTGTTGTATTCAGCATTTCACTGTAAGGTCTACTACACCTGTTGTATTCAGCATTTCACTGTAAGGTCTACTACACCTGTTGTATTCAGCATTTCACTGTAAGGTCTACTACACCTGTTGTATTCAGCATTTCACTGTAAGGTCTACTACACCTGTTGTATTCAGCATTTCACTGTAAGGTCTACTACACCTGTTGTATTCAGCATTTCACTGTAAGGTCTACTACACCTGTTGTATTCAGACATTTCACTGATAAGGTCTACTACACCTGTTGTATTCAGCATTTCACTGTAAGTCTACTACACCTGTTGTATTCAGCATTTCACTGTAAGGTCTACTACAACCTGTTTGTATTCAGCATTTCACTGTAAGGTCTACCTACACTGTTGTATTCAGCATTTTCACTGTAAGGTCTACTACACCTGTTGTATTCAGCATTTCACTGGTAAGGTCTACTACCTGTTGTATTCATCATTTCACTGTAAGGGCTACTACACCTGTTGATTCAGCATTTCCTGTAAGGTCTACTACACCTGTGTATTCATTCAGCTTTCAACGGTGAGGTCTACTTACACCTGTTGTATTCAGCATTTACCTGTGAGGTCTACTACAACCTGTTGTATTCAGCATTTCACTGTAAGGTCTACTACACCTGTTGTATTCAGCATTTCACTGTAAGGTCTACCTACACCTGTTGTATTCAGCATTTCACTGTAAGGTCTACTACACCTGTTGTATTCATCATTTCACTGTAAGGTCTACCTACACCTGTTTGTATTCATCATTCCACTGTAAGGTCTACTACACCTGTTGTATTCAGCATTTCACTGTAAGGTCTACTACACCTGTTGTATTCAGCATTTCACGGTAAGGTCTACTACACCTGTTGTATTCAGCATTTCACTGTAAGGTCTACTACACCTGTTGTATTCAGCATTTCACTGTAAGGTCTACTACACCTGTTGTATTCAGCATTTCACTGTAAGGTCTACTACACCTGTTGTATTCAGCATTTCACTGTAAGGTCTACTACACCTGTTGTATTCAGCATTTCACTGTGAGGTCTACTACACCTGTTGTATTCAGCATTTCACTGTGAGGTCTACTACACCTGTTGTATTCAGCATTTCACTGTAAGGTCTACTACACCTGTTGTATTCAGCATTTCACTGTAAGGTCTACTACACCTGTTGTATTCAGCATTTCACTGTAAGGTCTACTACACCTGTTGTATTCAGCATTTCACTGTAAGGTCTACTACACCTGTTGTATTCAGCATTTCACTGTAAGGTCTACTACACCTGTTGTATTCAGCATTTCACTGTGAGGTCTACTACACCTGTTGTATTCAGCATTTCACTGTGAGGTCTACTACACCTGTTGTATTCAGCATTTCACTGTAGGTCTATTTCACCTGTTGTATTCAGCATT
The DNA here is from genome assembly GCF_002021735.2 of Oncorhynchus kisutch. NCBI lineage: Eukaryota > Metazoa > Chordata > Actinopteri > Salmoniformes > Salmonidae > Oncorhynchus > Oncorhynchus kisutch. The sequence continues at coordinate 5,521,349 of NC_034193.2, forward strand.
TCACTGTGAGGTCTACTACACCTGTTGTATTCAGCATTTCACTGTAAGGTCTACTACACCTGTTGTATTCAGCATTTCACTGTAAGGTCTACTACACCTGTTGTATTCAGCATTTCACTGTGAGGTCTACTACACCTGTTGTATTCAGCATTTCACTGTAAGTCTACTACACCTGTTGTATTCAGCATTTCACTGTAAGTCTACTACACCTGTTGTATTCAGCATTTCACTGTAAGGTCTACTACACCTGTTGTATTCAGCATTTCACTGTAAGGTCTACTACACCTGTTGTATTCAGCATTTCACTGTAAGGTCTACTACACCTGTTGTATTCAGCATTTCACTGTAAGGTCTACTACACCTGTTGTATTCAGCATTTCACTGTAAGGTCTACTACACCTGTTGTATTCAGCATTTCACTGTAAGGTCTACTACACCTGTTGTATTCAGCATTTCACTGTAAGGTCTACTACACCTGTTGTATTCAGCATTTCACTGTAAGGTCTACTACACCTGTTGTATTCAGCATTTCACTGTAAGGTCTACTACACCTGTTGTATTCAGCATTTCACTGTAAGGTCTACTACACCTGTTGTATTCAGCATTTCACTGTAAGGTCTACTACACCTGTTGTATTCAGCATTTCACTGTAAGGTCTACTACACCTGTTGTATTCAGCATTTCACTGTAAGGTCTACTACACCTGTTGTATTCAGCATTTCACTGTAAGGTCTACTACACCTGTTGTATTCAGCATTTCACTGTAAGGTCTACTACACCTGTTGTATTCAGCATTTCACTGTAAGGTCTACTACACCTGTTGTATTCAGCATTTCACTGTAAGGTCTACTACACCTGTTGTATTCAGCATTTCACTGTAAGGTCTACTACACCTGTTGTATTCAGCATTTCACTGTAAGGTCTACTACACCTGTTGTATTCAGCATTTCACTGTGAGGTCTACTACACCTGTTGTATTCAGCATTTCACTGTGAGGTCTACTACACCTGTTGTATTCAGCATTCACTGTAAGGTCACTACACCTGTTGTATTCAGCATTGCACTGTAAGGTCTACTACACCTGTTGTATTCAGCATTCACTGTAAGGTCTACTACACCTGTTGTATTCAGCATTTCCACTGTAAGGTCTACCTACACCTGTTGTATTCAGCATTTCACTGTAAGGTTCTACTACACCTGTTGTATTCAGCATTCACTGTGAGGTCTACTACACCTGTTTGTATTCAGCATTCACTGTAGAGGTCTACTACACCTGTGTGTATTCAGCAAATTCACTGTAAGGTCTATTTCACCTGTTGTATTCACGCATTTCACACTGTGAGGTCTACTACACCTGTTGTATTCAGCATTTTCACTGTAAGGTCTTACTACACCTGTTGTATTCAGCATTTCACTGTAAGGTCTACCTACACCTGTTGTATTCAGCATTTCACTGTAGGGTCTACTATCAACGTTGTATATCAGCATTTCACTGTAAGGTCTACTACACCTGTTGTATTCAGCATTTCACTGTAAGGTCTACTACACCTGTTGTATTCAGCATTTCACTGTAAGGTCTACTACACCTGTTGTATTCAGATTTCACTGTAAGGGTCTACTACACCTGTGTATTCAGCATTTCACTGTGAGGTCTATCTACCACCTGTTTATTTCAGATTTCACTGTAAGGTCTACTACACCTGTTGTATTCAGCATTTCACTGTAAGGTCTACTACACCTGTTGTATTCAGCATTTCACTGTAAGGTCTACTACACCTGTTGTATTCAGCATTTCACTGTAAGGTCTACTACACCTGTTGTATTCAGCATTTCACTGTAAGGTCTACTACACCTGTTGTATTCAGCATTTCACTGTAGGTCTACTACACCTGTTGTATTCAGCATTTCACTGTAAGGTCTACTACACCTGTTGTATTCAGCATTTCACTGTAAGGTCTACTACACCTGTTGTATTCAGCATTTCACTGTAAGGTCTACTACACCTGTTGTATTCAGCATTTCACTGTAAGGTCTACTACACCTGTTGTATTCAGCATTTCACTGTAAGGTCTACTACACCTGTTGTATTCAGCATTTCACTGTAAGGTCTACTACACCTGTTGTATTCAGCATTTCACTGTAAGGTCTACTACACCTGTTGTATTCAGCATTTCACTGTAAGGTCTACTACACCTGTTGTATTCAGCATTTCACGTAAGGTCTACTACACCTGTTGTATTCAGCATTTCACTGTAAGGTCTACTACACCTGTTGTATTCAGCATTCACTGTAAGGTCTACTACACCTGTTGTATTCAGGCATTTCACTGTAAGGTCTCTACACCTGTTGTATTCAGCATTTCACGTAAGGTCTACACCTGTTGTATTCAGCATTCACTGTAAGGTCTACTACACCTGTTGTATTCAGCATTTCCACTGTAAGGGTCTACTACACCTGTTGTATTCAGCATTTCACTGTTAAGGTCTACTACACCTGGTGTATTCAGCATTTCACTGTAAGGTCTACTACACCTGTTGTATTCAGCATTTCACTGTAAGGTCACCTACACCTGTGTATTCAGCATTTCACTGTAAGGTCTACTTACACCTGTTGTATTCAGCATTTCACTGTAAGGTCTACTACACCTGTTGTATTCAGCATTTCACTGTAAGGTCTTACTACACCTGTTGTATTCAGCATTTCACTGTAAGGTCTACTACACCTGTTGTATTCATCATTCACTGTAAGGTCTACTACACCTGTTGTAGTAGCATTTCACTGTAAGGTCTACTACACCTGTTGTATTCAGCATTTCACTGTAAGGTCTACTACACCTGTTGTATTCAGCATTTCACTGTAAGGTCTACTACACCTGTTGTATTCAGCATTTCACTGTAAGGTCTACTACACCTGTTGTATTCAGCATTTCACTGTAAGGTCTACTACACCTGTTGTATTCAGCATTTCACTGTAAGGTCTACTACACCTGTTGTATTCAGCATTTCACTGTGAGGTCTCTACACCTGTTGTATTCAGCATTTCACTGTGAGGTCTACTACACCTGTTGTATTCAGCATTTCACTGTAAGGTCTACTACACCTGTTGTATTCAGCATTTCACTGTAAGGTCTACTACACCTGTTGTATTCAGCATTTCACTGTAAGGTCTACTACACCTGTTGTATTCAGCATTTCACTGTGAGGTCTACTACACCTGTTGTATTCAGCATTTCACTGTAAGGTCTACTACACCTGTTGTATTCAGCATTTCACTGTAAGGTCTACTACACCTGTTGTATTCAGCATTTCACTGTAAGGTCTATTACACCTGTTGTATTCAGCATTTCACTGTAAGGTCTACTTACACCTGTTGTATTCAGCATTTCACTGTAAGGTCTACTACACCTGTTGTATTCAGCATTTCACTGTAAGGTCTACTACACCTGTTGTATTCAGCATTTCACTGTAAGGTCTACTTCACCTGTTGTATTCAGCATTTCACTGTAAGGTCTACTACAACCTGTTGTATTCAGCATTTCACTGTAAGGTCTACTACACCTGTTGTATTCAGCATTTCACTGTAAGGTCTACCTACACTGTTATTCAGCATTTCACTGTAAGGTCTACTACACCTGTTTGTATTCAGCTTCACTGTAAGGTCTACTACACCTGTTGTATTCAGCATTTCACTGTAAGGTCTACTACACCTGTTGTATCAGCATTTCACTGTAAGGTTCTACTACACCTGTTGTATTCAGCATTTCACTGTAAGGTCTACTACACCTGTTGTATTCAGCATTTCACTGTAAGGTCTACTACACCTGTTGTATTCACATTTCACTGTAAGGTCTAACTCACACCTGTTGTATTCAGCATTTCACTGTAAGGTCACCATACCCGTTTTGTATCAGCTTCACCTTAAGGCTACCTACACTGTTGTATTCAGCATTCACTGTAAGGTCTACTATACCTGTTGTATTCAGCATTTCACTGTAAGTCTACTAACCTGTTGTATCAGCATTTCACTGTAAGGTCTACTACACCTGTTGTATTCAGCATTTCACTGTGAGGTCTACTACACCTGTTGTATTCAGCATTTCACTGTGAGGTCTACTACACCTGTTGTATTCAATATTTCACTGTAGGTCTACTACACCTGTTGTATTCAGCATTTTCAACTGGAAGGTCTACCTACACCTGTTGTATTCAGCATTTCACTGTAAGGTCTACTACACCCTGTTGTTATTCAGTATTTCACTGTAAGGTCTATTTCACCTGTTGTATTCAGCTATTCACTGTGAGGTCTATACACCTGTTGTATTCAGCATTCACTGTAGGTCTACTACACCTGTTGTATTCAGCATTTCACTGTAAGGTCTACTACACCTGTTGTATTCAGCATTCCACTGTAAGGTCTACTACACTGTTGTATTCAGCATTTCACTGAAGGTCTACTACACCTGTTGTATTCAGCATTTCACTGTGAGGTCATCTACACCTGTTGTATTCAGCATTTCACTGTGAGGTCATCTACACCTGTTGTATTCAGCATTTCACTGTAAGGTCTACTACACCTGTTGTATTCAGCATTTCACTGTAAGGTCTACCTACACCTGTTGTATTCAGCATTTCACTGTAAGGTCTACCTACACCTGTTGTATTCAGCTTTTCACTGTAAGGTCTACTACACCTGTTGTATTCAGCATTTCACTGTAAGGTCTACTACACCTGTTGTATCAGCATTTCACTGTAAGGTCTACTACACCTGTTGTATTCAGCATTCACTGTAAGGTCTACCTACACCTGTTGTATCAGCATTTCACTGTAAGGTCTACTACACCTGTTGTATTCAGCATTTCACTGTAAGGTCCTACTACACCTGTTGTATTCAGCATTTCACTGTAAGGTCTACTACACCCTGTTGTATTCAGCATTTCACTGTAAGGTCTACTACACCTGTTGTATTCAGCATTTCACTGTAAGGTCTACTACACCTGTTGTATTCAGCATTTCACTGTAAGGTCTACTATACCTGTTGTATTCAGCATGTCACTGTGAGTTCTACTACACCTGTTGTATTCAGCATTTCACTGTGAGGTCTACTACACCTGTTGTATTCAGCATTTCACTGTAAGGTCTACTACACCTGTTGTATTCAGCATTTCACTGTAAGGTCTACTACACCTGTTGTATTCAGCATGTCACTGTGAGGTCTACTACACCTGTTGTATTCAGCATTTCACTGTAAGGTCTACTACACCTGTTGTATTCAGCTTTTCACTGTAAGGTCTACTACACCTGTTGTATTCAGCATTTCACTGTAAGGTCTACCTACACCTGTTGTATCAGCATTTCACTGTAAGGTCTACCTACACCTGTTGTATTCAGCATTTCACTGTAAGGTCTACTACACCTGTTGTATTCAGCATTTCACTGTAAGGTCTACTACACCTGTTGTATTCAGCATTTCACTGTAAGGTCTACTACACCTGTTGTATTCAGCATTTCACTGTAAGGTCTACTATACCTGTTGTATTCAGCATGTCACTGTGAGGTCTACTACACCTGTTGTATTCAGCATTTCACTGTGAGGTCTACTACACCTGTTGTATTCAGCATTTCACTGTAAGGTCTACTACACCTGTTGTATTCAGCATTTCACTGTAAGGTCTACTACACCTGTTGTATTCAGCATGTCACTGTGAGGTCTACTACACCTGATGTATTCAGCATTTCACTGTAAGGTCTACCTACACCTGTTGTATTCAGCTTTTCACTGTAAGGTCTACTACACCTGTTGTATTCAGCATTTCACTGTAAGGTCTACTACACCTGTTGTATTCAGCATTTCACTGTAAGGTCTACTACACCTGTTGTATTCAGCATTTCACTGTAAGGTCTACTACACCTGTTGTATTCAGCATTTCACTGTAAGGTCTACTACACCTGTTGTATTCAGCATTTCACTGTAAGGTCTACCTACACCTGTTGTATTCAGCATTTCACTGTAAGGTCTACTACACCTGTTGTATTCAGCATTTCACTGTAAGGTCTACTACACCTGTTGTATTCAGCATTTCACTGTAAGGTCTACTACACCTGTTGTATTCAGCATTTCACTGTAAGGTCTACTACACCTGTTGTATTCAGCATTTCACTGTAAGGTCTACTACACCTGTTGTATTCAGCATTTCACTGTAAGGTCTACTATACCTGTTGTATTCAGCATGTCACTGTGAGTTCTACTACACCTGTTGTATTCAGCATTTCACTGTGAGGTCTACTACACCTGTTGTATTCAGCATTTCACTGTAAGGTCTACTACACCTGTTGTATTCAGCATTTCACTGTAAGGTCTACTACACCTGTTGTATTCAGCATGTCACTGTGAGGTCTACTACACCTGTTGTATTCAGCATTTCACTGTAAGGTCTACTACACCTGTTGTATTCAGCTTTTCACTGTAAGGTCTACTACACCTGTTGTATTCAGCATTTCACTGTAAGGTCTACCTACACCTGTTGTATTCAGCATTTCACTGTAAGGTCTACCTACACCTGTTGTATTCAGCATTTCACTGTAAGGTCTACTACACCTGTTGTATTCAGCATTTCACTGTAAGGTCTACTACACCTGTTGTATTCAGCATTTCACTGTAAGGTCTACTACACCTGTTGTATTCAGCATTTCACTGTAAGGTCTACTATACCTGTTGTATTCAGCATGTCACTGTGAGGTCTACTACACCTGTTGTATTCAGCATTTCACTGTGAGGTCTACTACACCTGTTGTATTCAGCATTTCACTGTAAGGTCTACTACACCTGTTGTATTCAGCATTTCACTGTAAGGTCTACTACACCTGTTGTATTCAGCATGTCACTGTGAGGTCTACTACACCTGATGTATTCAGCATTTCACTGTAAGGTCTACCTACACCTGTTGTATTCAGCTTTTCACTGTAAGGTCTACTACACCTGTTGTATTCAGCATTTCACTGTAAGGTCTACTACACCTGTTGTATTCAGCATTTCACTGTAAGGTCTACTACACCTGTTGTATTCAGCATTTCACTGTAAGGTCTACTACACCTGTTGTATTCAGCATTTCACTGTAAGGTCTACTACACCTGTTGTATTCAGCATTTCACTGTAAGGTCTACTACACCTGTTGTATTCAGCATTTCACTGTAAGGTCTACTACACCTGTTGTATTCATCATTTCACTGTAAGGTCTACTACACCTGTTGTAGTCAGCATTTCCCTGTAAGGTCTACTACACCTGTTGTATTCAGCATTTCACTGTAAGGTCTACCTACACCTGTTGTATTCAGCATTTCACTGTAAGGTCTACCTACACCTGTTGTATTCAGCATTTCACTGTAAGGTCTACTATACCTGTTGTATTCAGCATTTCACTGTAAGGTCTACTACACCTGTTGTATTCAGCATTTCACTGTAAGGTCTACTACACCTGTTGTATTCAGCATTTCACTGTGAGGTCTACTACACCTGTTGTATTCAGCATTTCACTGTGAGGTCTACTACACCTGTTGTATTCAATATTTCACTGTAAGGTCTACTACACCTGTTGTATTCAGCATTTCACTGGAAGGTCTACCTACACCTGTTGTATTCAGCATTTCACTGTAAGGTCTACTACACCTGTTGTATTCAGTATTTCACTGTAGGTCTATTTCACCTGTTGTATTCAGCATTTCACTGTGAGGTCTACTACACCTGTTGTATTCAGCATTTCACTGTAAGGTCTACTACACCTGTTGTATTCAGCATTTCACTGTAAGGTCTACTACACCTGTTGTATTCTGCATTCCACTGTAAGGTCTACTACACCTGTTGTATTCAGCATTTCACTGTAAGGTCTACTACACCTGTTGTATTCAGCATTTCACTGTGAGGTCATCTACACCTGTTGTATTCAGCATTTCACTGTGAGGTCATCTACACCTGTTGTATTCAGCATTTCACTGTAAGGGCTACTACACCTGTTGTATTCAGCATTTCACTGTAAGGTCTACTACACCTGTTGTATTCAGCATTTCACTGTGAGGTCTACTACACCTGTTGTATTCAGCATTTCACTGTGAGGTCTACTACACCTGTTGTAGTCAGCATTTCACTGTAGGTCTATTTCACCTGTTGTATTCAGCATTTCACTGTAAGGTCTACTACACCTGTTGTATTCAGCATTTCACTGTAAGGTCTACTACACCTGTTGTATTCAGCATTTCACTGTAAGGTCTACTACACCTGTTGTATTCAGCATTTCACTGTAAGGTCTACTACACCTGTTGTATTCAGCATTTCACTGTAAGGTCTACCTACACCTGTTGTATTCAGCATTTCACTGTAAGGTCTACTACACCTGTTGTATTCAGCATTTCACTGTAAGGTCTACTACACCTGTTGTATTCAGCATTTCACTGTAAGGTCTACTATACCTGTTGTATTCAGCATGTCACTGTGAGGTCTACTACACCTGTTGTATTCAGCATTTCACTGTGAGGTCTACTACACCTGTTGTATTCAGCATTTCACTGTAAGGTCTACTACACCTGTTGTATTCAGCATTTCACTGTAAGGTCTACTACACCTGTTGTATTCAGCATGTCACTGTGAGGTCTACTACACCTGTTGTATTCAGCATTTCACTGTAAGGTCTACCTACACCTGTTGTATTCAGCTTTTCACTGTAAGGTCTACTACACCTGTTGTATTCAGCATTTCACTGTAAGGTCTACTACACCTGTTGTATTCAGCATTTCACTGTAAGGTCTACCTACACCTGTTGTATTCAGCATTTCACTGTAAGGTCTACCTACACCTGTTGTATTCAGCATTTCACTGTAAGGTCTACTACACCTGTTGTATTCAGCATTTCACTGTAAGGTCTACTACACCTGTTGTAGTCAGCATTTCATTGTAAGGTCTACTACACCTGTCGTATTCAGCATTTCACTGTAAGGGCTACTACACCTGTTGTATTCAGTATTTCACTGTAAGGGCTACTACACCTGTTGTATTCAGTATTTCACTGTAAGGTCTACTACACCTTGTTGTATTCAGCATTTCACTGTAAGGTCTACCTACACCTGTTGTATTCAGCATTTCACTGTGAGGTCTACTACACCTGTTGTAGTCAGCATTTCACTGTAAGGTCTACCTACACCTGTTGTATTCAGCATTTCACTGTAAGGTCTACCTACACCTATTGCATTTATCCAGGTAGGCCACTTGATTTCAATATCTAAACAATGTGAACAGGTTGTGTTGTTCAAACAGTTGGAGACTGACAGGTGTATTCATAACAATTCAACTCAGGTCATAAGGAAAGTCTCTACCTGTCTTCCTCAGGTCATAAGACAAGTCTCTACCTGTCTTCCTCGGGTCATAAGGAAAGTCTCTACCTGTCTTCCTCAGGTCATAAGGAAAGTCTCTACCTGTCTTCCTCAGGTCATAAGACAAGTCTCTACCTGTCTTCCTCAGGTCATAAGGAAAGTCTCTACCTGTCTTCCTCAGGTCATAAGGAAAGTCTCTACCTGTCTACCTCAGGGCGAGACAGGAGAAGTTGGAAGGATTGACTAACTCAATGATGGCCCAAGTTGGACCATCCTTGTTTTCATGTGTAGAAACCCACTAAACACATTTAGATATATTTGCTGAACAGTAGCAGTGTAAAAAAAATGGCAAGGCCCAGCCCACCTGCAGGCTTAGGTCTCTCCAGATATACCTTTCTCATTTGTGGATTTGATTTATTCCAAATGAAGTTGGAAATGTAGCTGTCCAGTTGCTTGAACATCGACTTTGGCAGAAAAATGGGAATCATTTGGAATAAGTAGAAAAACCTAGGTAGTACAGTCATCTTGACAGAATTAATGCAACCTGTTAATAAAATGGAGACGACCACCTTATGAAATCCTCCTTAGTGCGCTCCAGGACTGTTTTGAAGTTATGTTTAACCAGAGCCTTAAGAGTGTATGACCTTTATCCCCAAATACAGTGGGGCAAAAAAGCATTTAGTCAGCCACCAATTGTGCAAGTTCTGCCACTTAAAAAGATGAGAGAGGCCTGTAATTTTCAACATAGGGACACTTCAACTATGACAGACAAAATGAGAAGAAAAATCCAGAAAATCACATTGTAGGATTTTTTGATAGGGCGATAGCAACTGGTTCAATAGCCATATCAAATAGGAAAGGGGATAAACAGCAACCCTGCCTGGCCCCCCTGTGGAGAGGGAAGTAGCTGGAGGTAACATTGTTGGTGCGAACATAAGGTCCTGGGGATGAGTACAACATCTTCATCCAGGAAAGGAAGGACGGGCCAAAGCCAAATCTCTCTAGTACTGTAAATATATGTTCCCCCTCAACCCGGTCAGAAGCCTTTTCAGCATCTTCTGGCTGAAGAGTTGAGTGGGCAGAATGAAGAACGTTAAATAGCCGGCGCATTTCACAGGAAGTGTCACGCTGAAGTACTGGACCACAGGAAGTGTCACGGCTGGCTGAAGGACTGGACCACAGGAAGTGTCACGGCTGGCTGAAGGACTGGACCACAGGAAGTGTCACGGCTGGCTGAAGGACTGGACCACAGGAAGTGTCACGGCTGGCTGAAGGACTGGACCACAGGAAGTGTCACGGCTGGCTGAAGGACTGGACCACAGGAAGTGTCACGGCTGGCTGAAGGACTGGACCACAGGAAGTGTCACGGCTGGCTGAAGGACTGGACCACAGGAAGTGTCACGGCTGGCTGAAGGACTGGACCAAGGTGCAGCATGGTAAGCGTACATTCTTTTTCTTTATTCAAAATGACGCCGACAAATGAAGACCATAATTACTAACCAGGGACATAGATCACCATAGTAACTATGATTACTAACCTGGGACAGATCACCATTGTAATTATGATTACTAACCTGGGACATAGATCACCATAGTAACTATGATTACTAACCAGGGACATAGATCACCGTGATTACTAACCTGGGACATAGATCACCATAGTAACTATGATTACTAACCACGGACATAGATCACCGTGATTACTAACCAGGGACATAGATCACCATAGTATCTATGATTACTAACCTGGGACTCTGAAGATCACCATGGTATGTATGATTACTAACCTGGGACATTGAATATCACCATGGTAACTATTAGAGAACCCACAGATTCTTCTGCTTTTCCATTGTAGGAATTAGACCAGCACAAATAACAACATATTGGCATATTGCGATTTTATTTTTTGTAGGTGAGTTACAAATGTAGAAACAACTGGATGTGTGAGGTATGTTTATTAAATATAAAATACAAGGTCAACTCCAACAGAATGAGAAACGCACAAAAAAGATTTTGTTGCTGTCAACTGTGAGCAGCACATTCACCACTGTATTCAGTCTGAACCCCAGAATAAGCAGGAGGAGGACAGCATTACATAGGTGAAGAAAAGGTAGAAAAAAGAGAGAGTACGCCACAACACCTTTAAAAACGTGTTCCCGAGTCTAGACGTTATCACACCAGGAGATGAACAAGCGAAAGAAGCAGCATTTGGGAGAACGGGTGTAGGTAGGGTGGGTTTATAGAGATACGATGGAGATTTCCAACGATGGAGAATTCCAACGATGGAGATTTCCAACGATGGAGAATTCCAACGATGGAGGATTCCAACGATGGAGGATTCCAAAAGGGTCCTAAGTTGAGGGACCACGGGGACATAAAAGGCATAATGTGGAATAAGGGGTTGCTACAGGGATGGTTGGCCATGGAATACACATAACATGGCCAACCATTGCTTAGCCAGGGACACACTCTAACACTCAGACATAATAAACAAAGCATGTGAGTCCGCCAGATCAGAGACCGTAGGGATGACCAGGGGTGTTCTCTTGATAAGTGTAGATGACCAGGGGTGTTCTCTTGATAAGTGGAGATGACCAGGGGTGTTCTCTTGATAAGTGGAGATGACCAGGGGTGTTCTCTTGATAAGTGGAGATGACCAGGGGTGTTCTCTTGATAAGTGGAGATGACCAGGGGTGTTCTCTTGATAAGTGGAGATGACCAGGGATGTTCTCTTGATAAGTGGAGATGACCAGGGGTGTTCTCTTGATAAGTGGAGATGACCAGGGATGTTCTCTTGATAAGTTTGTGAATTAGATCACTTTCCTGTCAAAATGGAACGAGTACTTTCGGGTGTCAGGGGAAAATTTACGGACAAAAAAATACATAATTTTCTTTCGGTATGTTGTGAAGTAAAAGTAGTCAAAATATACAGTTGAAGTCGGAAATGTACATACACCTTAGCCAACTACATTTAAACACAGTTTTTCACAATTCCTGACATTTAATCCTAGTAAAAATTCCCTGTCTTAGGTCAGTTAGGATCACCAATTTATTTTAAGAATGTGAAATGTCAGAATAATAGTAGAGAGAATGATTAATTTCAGCTTTTATTTATTTCATCACATTCCCAGTGGGTCAGAAGTTTACATACACTCAATTACTATTTGGTGGCATTGCCTTTAAATTGTTTAACTTGGGTCAAACATTTCGGGTAGCCTTCCACAAGCTTCCCACAATAAGTTGGGTGAATTTTTGCCCATTCCTCCTGACAGAGCCGGTGTAACTGAGTCAGGTTTGTTGGCCTCCTTGCTCGCACACGCTTTTTCAGTTCTGCCCACAAATGTTCTATAGGATTGAGGTAAGGGCTTTGTGATGGCCACTCCAATACCTTGACTTTGTTGTTCTTAAGCCATTTTGCTTCAACTTTGGAAGTATGCTTGGGGTCATTGTCCATTTGGAAGACCCATTTCCAACCAAGCTTGAACTTCCTGACGGAGGTCTTGAGATCAGCTTCAATATATCCACATAATTTTCCATCCTCATGAAGCCATCTATTTTGTGAAGTACACCAGTCCCTCCCACAGCATGATGCTGCCACCCCCGTGCTTCACGGTTGGGATGGTGTTCTTCAGTTTGCAAGCCTCCCCCTTTTTCCTCTAAACATAACGATGGTCAGTATGACCAAACAGTTCTATTTTTGTTTCATCAGACCAGAGGACATTTCTCCAAAAAGTACGCCCTCTGTCCCCATGTACAGTTTCAAACTGTAGTCTGTTTTTTTATGGCAGTTTTGGAGCAGTGGCTTCTTCCTTGCTGAGCGGCCTTTCAGGTTATGTCAATATAGAACTTGTTTTATTGTGGATGTAGATACTTTTGTACCTGTTTCCTCCAGCATCTTCACAAGGTCCTTTGCTGTTGTTCTGGGATTGATTTGCACTTTTCGCACCAAAGTTCGTTCATCTCTAGGAGACAGAATGCGTCTTCTTCCTGAGCGGTATGACGGCTGCGGGATCCCATGGTGTTTATACTTGCGTACAATTGTTTGTCCAGATGAACGTGGTACCTCCAGGCATTTGGAAATTGCTCCCGAGGATGAACCAGACTTGTGGAGGTCTACAATTTTTCTTCTGAGGTATTGGCTGAATTCTTCTGATTTTCCAATGATGTCAAGCAAAGAGGCACTGAGTTTGAAGGTAGGCCTTGAAATACATCCACAGGTACACCTCCAATTGACTAAAATGACGTCAATTAGCCTATCAGAAGCTTCTTAAGCCATGACATCATTTTCTGACATTTTCCAATGCTGTTTAAAGACACAGTCAACTTAGTGTATGTAAACTTCTGACCCACTGGAATTGTGATACAGTGAATTATAAGTGAAATAATTTGTCTGTTAATTAACAATTATTGCAAACATTACTTGTGTCATGCACAAAATAGATGTCCCAACCGACTTTCCAGAACTTGCTTGTTTGTTAACAAAAAATGTAGATGTCCTAACCAACTTGGAAAAACTATAGTTTGTGAACAGGAAATTTGTGGAGTGGTTGAAAAATGAATTTTAATGACAATCTAAGTGTAAACTTCTGACTTCAACTGTAAATAAAGTAAAGTACAAAAAACTACTTAAGTAGTACTTTTAAAGTATTTCTACACCACTGCATGTCCAGTCATACTTGGGGTCTGAGCGTGTGTCTCTCGACGTCGTTCCGTCTCCGTTGCATCATTCAAATCGTGGTCATGGTGTGTCTGTGCATCACAGCATTTCCACAGATTGAGCCATACACAATACAAGTTAAGCAATGAGGATAGCATTTTGTTGACACCATGACGGTTTACACTGTGTCTACTGTGTGTGAGAATGATGGAAGAAATCTTACCCCAGCTGTAGGTCCATTTGAGTCTGTGTGGTTACTTAGGCCTACGCATCAACCAGTACTGGGTCCATTTGAGTCTGTGTGGTTACTTAGGCCTACGCATCAACCAATACTGGGTCCATTTGAGTCTGTGTGGTTATTTAGGCCTACGCATCAACCAATACTGGGTCCATTTGAGTCTGTGTGGTTATTTAGGCCTACGCAACCAATACTGGGTCCATTTGAGTCTGTGTGGTTACTTAGGCCTACGCATCAACCAGTACTGGGTCCATTTGAGTCTGTGTGGTTATTTAGGCCTACGCATCAACCAGTACTGGGTCCATTTGAGTCTGTGTGGTTACTTAGGCCTACGCATCAACCAGTACTGGGTCCATTTGAGACTTGGGATGCTTGATCTCAAAGTGCTGCTTGGATGTCTTTCGGTCTGCGTCTATAAAAAGGTCAAGGACAACATGAAAGAAGTTAACAATCTATGTCTTAGACTGAATTCAGAGTTCAGACACAAATGATAAACTATGCAACAAACTACTACACATATGAAAGACCACACAGGCCAGTCCAATACTCTACACATGGAATGGAACCTAAAGGCAAATACAGTACTAACTGTTGATGGAATTTGTATGAATGACTAGAATACCATATCTACCCTGAAGCCATATAATCGTATGAAATTGGTTAGAATCATGTATGTCTATAATCATGTATGAATCATGTATGTCAATATGTCTATAATAGTATCTTAAACTGACTGTCTGAGCAAGATTCATGCATTTAAATGGAAAGACAAATAGACGGCTCATCTAGCCAGTCTAATGTTGCTAACTAAACTCAGCAAAAAAATAAACGTCCTCTCACTGTCAGCTGCGTTTATTTTCAGACAACTTAACATGTGTAAATATTTGTAGGAACATAAGATTCAACAACTGAGACATAAACTGAACAAGTTCCACAGACATGTGACTAACAGAAATGTAATAATGTGTCCCTGAACAAAGGGGGGTGTCAAAATCAAAAGTAACAGTCAGTATCTGGTGTGGCCACCAGCTGCATTAAGTACTGCAGTGCATCTCCTCCTCATGGACTGCACCAGATTTGCCAGTTCTTGCTGTGAGATGTTAACTCACTCTTCCACCAAGGCACCTGCAAGTTCCCGGACATTTCTGGGGGGATTGGCCCTAGGTCTCACTCTCCGATCCAACAGGTCCCAGACGTGCTCAATGGGATTGAGATCCAGGTTCTTCGCTGGCTATGGCAGAACACTGACATTCCTGTCTTGCAGGAAATCACGCACAGAACGAGCAGTATGGCTGGTGGCATTGTCATGCTGGAGGGTCATGTCAGGATGAGTCTGCAGGAAGGGTACCACATGAGGGAGGAGGATGTCTTCCCTGTAACGCACAGCATTGAGATTGCCTGCAATGACAACAAGCTCAGTCCGATGATGCTGTGACACACCACCCCAGACCATGACGGACTCTCCACCTCCAAATCGATCCCACTCCAGAGTACAGGCCTCGGTGTAATGCTCATTCCTTCGACAATAAATGCCAATCGACCATCACCCCTGGTGAGACAAAAGCGTGAACTCGTCAGTGAAGAGCACTTTTTGACAGTCCTGTCTGGTCCAGCGATGGTGGGTTTGTGCCCATGTTTATGGTTCATTGAATAAGCATGGGAAACAGTGTTTAAACCCTTTACAATGAAGATATGTGAAGTTCTTTGACAGACAGGGTCCTTTTTTTTTGCTGAGTTTAGCTAGCTAACCATGAGCTAGCTAGCTAGATCACAGGTATTCTGTAAATTTAAAAAACTTTCCCAAGACTTCACAGATGTCAATTTAAACCATTTTTTCCAATTTATTCTTTACAAAATTTAGCTAACAGATGTTTAATCCAGAGATTCTTACCTTTGCCAGGATTCAGCAGTCTCATCCACATCATCATGGCCCATTAGCAGCTAATATTGATAAAAGTCACCTTGTCTGAGAGAGATGTATGGTTATCAAAATGGCACACCTGGGTAAGCCTACGTGAAACACAGCCCTTATTTAAAGTGTTACTTAAATCCCCTATAGGAAAAAGTAATGGTGGAAAAACGATTGGAACCATTTCCTTGTTTGACCGCTAGGTTTTATGGGCATTATGACTCATACTGTGGTACTCTATAAGGGCAGCATAACTTTTCATTGATGGAAGTTGTTCCTTTCTTTATCAGGCATGTAATGTGGTTCTATTTGTCGAGTTAGCTATTGTGACAATATTTTACTGTTCGGAAGTGCAAGTCACTTGGTGGTGGTCACTACTGTAATGCCTGGCTGTCATTGAGGTCTAGTAACGGCTGATGGCTAATGCCCCCTGCTGGTAGACATTATTACTGCAACACGTTGGCCAGATGTGGCATGAACGTCCACAAGTCTTAGGGTAGAGCGCCATCTTTCGGCCATCAACTGCACACACCTGTGGCTTTCTACCTGTATGTTCATAGCACGGAATAGAGTAGAGAATTGACTCGGACTTTATATTAATCCACCCATATGATGTTCAAAAAGATTATTTCAATTCCAGGTGAGTGTACATCCGGAGTAGTTGATCTTCAGTGTTCATTTTCACAATAAATACTTTTGAACTGGTAAACGTTGACGAAATGAACAGTTCCTGATTAGTTCCGGTCATAGAAATCTATGTAAACATTGTAAAAAATAAAAACATGTATAACTTGCACGGACTTGCAAACCACGCCTGAAACTCCAGGGGCGGAGAAGAAGAATTTGACTATTCCACCAGCCCAACTGTTTTCCTCTTCACTGTCAACACAGACTTCCACAATGGCTGGTGTGGCATCTACGTTGGCCAAGAAGAGGGCATTGGCCGCTGGGTTTGGCACTAATGCCAACGCGTCAAAGTACCTAAACCAAGACTTCCAATCTCTCAGGAGCGAGTGTCTGAGAAAAGGTTCAATATTTACCGATTGCACTTTTCCAGCTGCACCTGAGTCGCTCGGATTCAAAGAGCTTGGCCCGAATACTTCCAAAACCAGAGGTGTGCAATGGAAGCGACCTGGGGTAAATTACTGCGCCTCTTATACTCACTGCATTTACGCATGATTGAAGTGTCTGCTCTAGAAGTTCACTGCACTTAATATATATATATATACAAATAGACCAAAGTGTTATTAAAAATTGCATTTCCTATCACTGGAAGAAAAAAAACGCCTGAACATGTGTCAGTTGTTTTTAGATGGGCGAGTCCGGATGCGTGTCCTTTTTGATACCCTATGGCTAATCGGTGTAAATCCATTCACATTACAATATTATTTTCTAACTAAAGCAACTCATGTCTTGGGTTAAATCAATGACCGGCCAGAATGACTCATCCAGCTATTTGTATGAAACTTTAGTTACACATCTGATCTGATCCTACAGGGTTTGGGCTGTGGTAGATGTGATCTGTGATCTGATCCTACAGGGTTTGGGCTGTGGTAGATGTGATCTGTGATCTGTGATCTGATCCTACAGGGTTTGGGCTGTGGTAGATGTGATCTGTGATCTGTGATCTGATCCTACAGGGTTTGGGCTGAGGTAGATCTGATCTGTGATCTGATCCTACAGGGTTTGGGCTGTGTTAGATCTGATCTGTGATCTGATCCTACAGGGTTTTGGCTGTGAATAGATCTGATCTGTGATCTGATCCTACAGGGTTTGGGCTGAGGTAAATCTGATCTGTGATCTGATCCTACAGGGTTTGGGCTGTGGTAGATCTGATCTGTGAACAGATCCTCCAGGGTTTTGGCTATGGTAGTGTTGACAGTAGATCAACTCCATGTCTAGGCTAACTCATGTGTACAGACATTATCTCCCTGAGTAAAGATAGTGTATGACTGTAAACAGGGCTGTTAAAGATTGGCCCTCAGTATATCTTCCACAGTCTTACTCGTGTGTTGATCCCTCACTGAATAGGAACTGGTGTCCAACCCAGAATTCATCGTTGGTGGAGCCACGAGAACCGACATCTGCCAAGGAGGTCTGGGTGAGTCTACCTTTACATTAGGTGGTCTGGGTGAGTCTACCTTTACATTAGGAGGTCTGGGTAAGTCTACCTTTATATTAGGAGGTCTGGGTAAGTCTACTTTTACATTAGGAGGTTTGGATAAGTCTACCCTTTATATTAGGAGGTCTGGGTGAGTCTACCTTTACAGTAGGAGGTCTGGGTGAGTCTAACCTTTATATTAGGAGGTCTGGGTGAGTCTACCTTTACATTAGGAGGTCTGGGTAAGTCTACCTTTACATTAGGAGGTCTGGGTAAGTCTACCTTTACATTAGGAGGTCTGGGTGAGTCTACCTTTACATTAGGAGGTCTGGGTAAGTCTACCTTTACATTAGGAGGTCTGGGTAAGTCTACCTTTACATTAGGAGGTCTGAGTAAGTCTACCTTTATATTAGGAGGTCTGGGTAAGTCTACCTTTATATTAGGAGGTCTGGGTAAGTCTACCTTTATATTAGGAGGTCTGGGTAAGTCTACCTTTACATTAGGAGGCCTGGTAAGTCTACCTTTATATTAGGAGGTCTGGGTAAGTCTACCTTTACATTAGGAGGTCTGGGTAAGTCTACCTTTATATTAGGAGGTCTGGGTAAGTCTACCTTTACATTAGGAGGTCTGGGTGAGTCTACCTTTACATTAGGAGGTCTGGGTGAGTCTACCTTTACATTAGGAGGTCTGGGTGAGTCTACCTTTACATTAGGAGGTCTGGGTAAGTCTACCTTTATAATAGGAACCAAAACAGGAACCATACCAAAACCACAGGACCGGTTTGCCAACAGTGTCCATGTTTTCATCTTTGAGGAAGAGATGGTATAGTAGTCAAAGTGAATGTGATTGATGTAATAGCACAACCAGTTATTGCTTTAACCAATGAGGTGATTTGTTTTCCTAGACTACCAATGAATAGCCTCCATCTCAGGTTGTTATCTCTCTCACAAGGTATAATAAGGACTCGGCGGTCTAAGCCACTGCATTTCAGTGCAAAAGGTGTCACTATAGTACCTGGTTCGAATCCAGCCTGTATCACATCCGGCCGTAATCAGGAGTCCCATGGGGCCGGCACACAATTGGCACCAGCGTCGTCCGGGTTTGGCCGGGGTAGGCCGTCGTCCGGGTTTGGCCGGGGTAGGCCGTCATTGTAAATAAGAATTTGTTCTTAACTGACTTACCTCGTTTAAATAAAGGTTGAATAAAGTATTGACCACAGGGATATATTTATATGGAAACCAATCCAGTAAGCCTGCTGGGGGGGAAGTCCGGTCACTCTTTATGAGGATCGTCCCATATAGATGATCTACATATGATCATACTATCAACAAACTCTGTTGATAACCAGCTGCTTGATAAGGTGAGGGTGAGGGCTAAGGTGAGGGCTAAGGTTAGGGTGATGGCTAAGGTTAGGGTGAGGGCTAAGGTGAGGGCTAAGGTTAGGGTGAGGGCTAAGGTTAGGGTGAGGGCTAGGGTGAGGACTAAGGTTAGGGTGAGGGTTAAGGTTAGGGTGAGGTCTAGGGTTAGGGTGAGGGCTAAGGTTAGGGTGAGGGCTAAGATGAGGGCTAAGGTTAGGGTGAGCGCTAAGGTTAGGGTGAGGGCTAAGGTTAGGTTGAGGGCTAAGGTTAGGTTGAGGACTAAGGTTAGGGTGAGGGCTAAGGTTGGGGTGAGGGCTAAGGTTAGGGTGAGGTCTAGGGTTAGGGTGAGGGCTAAGGTTAGGGTGAGGGCTAAGGTTAGGGTGAGGGCTAAGGTTAGGGTGAGGGCTAAGGTGAGGGCTAAGGTTAGGGTGAGCGCTAAGGTTAGGGTGAGGGCTAAGGTGAGGGCTAAGGTTAGGGTGAGGGCTAAGGTTAGGGTGAGGGCTAGGGTGAGGGCTAAGGTTAGGTTGAGGGCTAAGGTTAGGTTGAGGACTAAGGTTAGGGTGAGGGCTAAGGTTAGGGTGAGGGCTAAGGTTAGGGTGAGGTCTAGGGTTAGGGTGAGGGCTAAGGTTAGGGTGAGGGCTAAGGTGAGGGCTAAGGTTAGGGTGAGCACTAAGGTTAGGGTGAGGGCTAAGGTTAGGTTGAGGGCTAAGGTTAGGGTGAGGGCTAAGGTGAGGGCTAAGGTTAGGGTGAGCGCTAAGGTTAGGGTGAGGGCTAAGGTGAGGGCTAAGGTTAGGGTGAGGGCTAAGGTTAGGGTGAGGGCTAAGGTTAGGGTGAGGGCTAAGGTTAGGGTGAGGGCTAGGGTGAGGGCTAAGGTTAGGTTGAGGGCTAAGGTTAGGTTGAGGACTAAGGTTAGGGTGAGGGCTAAGGTTAGGGTGAGGGCTAAGGTTAGGGTGAGGTCTAGGGTTAGGGTGAGGGCTAAGGTTAGGGTGAGGGCTAAGGTGAGGGCTAAGGTTAGGGTGAGCGCTAAGGTTAGGGTGAGGGCTAAGGTTAGGTTGAGGGCTAAGGTTAGGTTGAGGACTAAGGTTAGGGTGAGGGCTAAGGTTAGGGTGAGGGCTAAGGTTAGGGTGAGGTCTAGGGTTAGGGTGAGGGCTAAGGTTAGGGTGAGGGCTAAGGTTAGGGTGAGGGCTAAGGTTAGGGTGAGGGCTAAGGTGAGGGTGAGGGCTAAGGTGAGGGCTAAGGTTAGGGTGAGGGCTAAGGTTAGGGTGAGGGCTAGGGTGAGGGCTAAGGTTAGGTTGAGGGCTAGGGTTAGGGTTAGGGTGAGGGCTAAGGTTAGGGTGAGGGCTAAGGTTAGGGTGAGGGCTAAGGTTAGGGTGAGCGCTAAGGTTAGGGTGAGGGCTAAGGTTAGGTTGAGGGCTAAGGTTAGGGTGAGGGCTAAGGTTAGGGTGAGGGCTAAGGTTAGGGTGAGGTCTAGGGTTAGGGTGAGGGCTAAGGTTAGGGTGAGGGCTAAGGTTAGGGTGAGGGCTAAGGTTAGGGTGAGGGCTAAGGTTAGGGTGAGGGCTAAGGTGAGGGCTAAGGTTAGGGTGAGCACTAAGGTTAGGGTGAGGACTAAGGTGAGGGCTAAGGTTAGGGTGAGGGATAAGGTTAGGGTGAGGGCTAGGGTGAGGGCTAAGGTTAGGTTGAGGGCTAAGGTTAGGTTGAGGACTAAGGTTAGGGTGAGGGCTAAGGTTAGGGTGAGGGCTAAGGTTAGGGTGAGGTCTAGGGTTAGGGTGAGGGCTAAGGTTAGGGTGAGGGCTAAGGTGAGGGCTAAGGTTAGGGTGAGCGCTAAGGTTAGGGTGAGCGCTAAGGTTAGGGTGAGGGCTAAGGTTAGGTTGAGGGCTAAGGTTAGGGTGAGGGCTAAGGTTAGGGTGAGGGCTAAGGTTAGGGTGAGGTCTAGGGTTAGGGTGAGGGCTAAGGTTAGGGTGAGGGCTAAGGTTAGGGTGAGGGCTAAGGTTAGGGTGAGGGCTAAGGTTAGGGTGAGGGCTAAGGTGAGGGCTAAGGTTAGGGTGAGCACTAAGGTTAGGGTGAGGACTAAGGTGAGGGCTAAGGTTAGGGTGAGGGATAAGGTTAGGGTGAGGGCTAGGGTGAGGGCTAAGGTTAGGTTGAGGGCTAAGGTTAGGTTGAGGACTAAGGTTAGGGTGAGGGCTAAGGTTAGGGTGAGGGCTAAGGTTAGGGTGAGGTCTAGGGTTAGGGTGAGGGCTAAGGTTAGGGTGAGGGCTAAGGTGAGGGCTAAGGTTAGGGTGAGCGCTAAGGTTAGGGTGAGGGCTAAGGTTAGGTTGAGGGCTAAGGTTAGGTTGAGGACTAAGGTTAGGGTGAGGTCTAGGGTTAGGGTGAGGGCTAAGGTTAGGGTGAGGGCTAAGGTTAGGGTGAGGGCTAAGGTTAGGGTGAGGGCTAAGGTTAGGGTGAGGGCTAAGGTGAGGGCTAAGGTTAGGGTGAGTGCTAAGGTTAGGGTGAGGGCTAAGGTTAGGTTGAGGGCTAAGGTTAGGTTGAGGACTAAGGTTAGGGTGAGGGCTAAGGTTAGGGTGAGGGCTAAGGTTAGGGTGAGGTCTAGGGTTAGGGTGAGGGCTAAGGTTAGGGTGAGGGCTAAGGTTAGGGTGAGGGCTAAGGTTAGGGTGAGGGCTAAGGTTAGGGTGAGGGCTAAGGTGAGGGCTAAGGTTAGGGTGAGCGCTAAGGTTAGGGTGAGGGCTAAGGTGAGGGCTAAGGTTAGGGTGAGGGCTAAGGTTAGGGTGAGGGCTAGGGTGAGGGCTAGGGTTAGGTTGAGGGCTAGGGTTAGGGTGAGGGCTAAGGTTAGGGTGAGGGCTAAGGTGAGGGCTAAGGTTAGGGTGAGCGCTAAGGTTAGGGTGAGGGCTAAGGTTAGGTTGAGGGCTAAGGTTAGGGTGAGGGCTAAGGTTAGGGTGAGGGCTAAGGTTAGGGTGAGGTCTAGGGTTAGGGTGAGGGCTAAGGTTAGGGTGAGGGCTAAGGTTAGGGTGAGGGCTAAGGTTAGGGTGAGGGCTAAGGTTAGGGTGAGGGCTAAGGTGAGGGCTAAGGTTAGGGTGAGCGCTAAGGTTAGGGTGAGGGCTAAGGTGAGGGCTAAGGTTAGGGTGAGGGCTAAGGTTAGGGTGAGGGCTAGGGTGAGGGCTAAGGTTAGGTTGAGGGCTAAGGTTAGGTTGAGGACTAAGGTTAGGGTGAGGGCTAAGGTTAGGGTGAGGGCTAAGGTTAGGGTGAGGTCTAGGGTTAGGGTGAGGGCTAAGGTTAGGGTGAGGGCTAAGGTTAGGGTGAGGTCTAGGGTGAGGGTAAGGGCTAAGGTTAGGGTGAGGTCTAGGGTTAGGGTGAGGGCTAAGGTTAGGGTGAGGTCTAGGGTTAGGGTGAGGGCTAAGGTTAGGGTGAGGGCTAAGGTTAGGGTGAGGGCTAAGGTTAGGGTGAGGTCTAAGGTTAGGGTGAGGTCTAGGGTTAGGGTGAGGGCTAAGGTTAGGGTGAGGTCTAGGGTTAGGGTGAGGGCTAAGGTTAGGGTGAGGTCTAGGATTAGGGTGAGGTCTAAGGTTAGGGTGAGGGCTAAGGTTAGGGTGAGGGCTAAGGTTAGGGTGAGGGCTAAGGTGAGGGTAAGGGCTAAGGTTAGGGTGAGGTCTAGGGTTAGGGTGAGGGCTAAGGTTAGGGTGAGGGCTAAGGTTAGGGTGAGGGCTAAGGTTAGGGTGAGGGCTAGGGTTAGGGTGAGGGCTAAGGTTAGGGTGAGGTCTAGGGTTAGGGTGAGGGCTAAGGTGAGGGCTAAGGTTAGGGTGAGGGCTAAGGTGAGGGTAAGGGCTAAGGTTAGGGTGAGGTCTAGGGTTAGGGTGAGGGCTAAGGTGAGGGCTAAGGTTAGGGCGAGGGCTAAGGTGAGGGTAAGGGCTAAGGTTAGGGTGAGGTCTAGGGTTAGGGTGAGGGCTAAGGTTAGGGTGAGGTCTAGGGTTAGGGTGAGGGCTAAGGTTAGGGTGAGGGCTAAGGTTAGGGTGAGGGCTAAGGTGAGGTCTAGGGTTAGGGTGAGGTCTAGGGTTAGGGTGAGGTCTAGGGTTAGGGTGAGGGCTAAGGTTAGGGTGAGGGCTAAGGTTAGGGTGAGGGCTAAGGTGAGGTCTAGGGTTAGGGTGAGGTCTAGGGTTAGGGTGAGGTCTAGGGTTAGGGCTAAGGTTAGGGTGAGGGCTAAGGTTAGGGTGAGGGCTAAGGTGAGGTCTAGGGTTAGGGTGAGGTCTAGGGTTAGGGTGAGGGCTAGGGTTAGGGTGAGGTCTAGGGTTAGGTCTAGGGTTAGTGTAAGGGCTAGTGTTAGAGTTAGTAGATAGTGAAAATGTCTATAGATAGATAGTCCATGTGCAGATGCTCTAATGTCTATCCTGAAGCCCTAATTAAACCAGTTACTGGAAAGCTCAGCTGTTCCTTTAGTCTTCATGTTAAGTTGATTTATTTTATCTTTATTTAACTAGGCAAGTCAGTTAAATTAAGAACACATTCTTATTTACAATGACGGCCTAGGAACAGTGGGTTAACTGCCTGTTCAGGGGCAGAACGACAGATTTGTACCTTTGTCAGCTCGGGGATTCGATCTTGCCACCTTTCGGTTACTAGTCCAACGCTCTAACCACTAGGCTACCTGCCGCTCCTACACTCTAACCACTAGGCTTCCTGGCGCACCAGATAGTGTAGCCTCGTCCTCAACCGTTAAATCATCTTCTCGTGTGTGTGTGTGTGGCTAGGTGTGTGTGTGTGTGTGTGTGTGTGTGTGTGTGTGTGTGTGTGTGTGTGTGTGTGTGTGTGTGTGTGTGTGTGTGTGTGTGTGTGTGTGTGTGTGTGTGTGTGTGTGTGTGTGTGTGTGTGTGTGTGTGTGTGTGTGTGTGTGTGTGTGTGTGTGTAGGCTATATCATCCTCCGTTTCCTTTTAAGACAGAGGATAAAGGACACTTTTATTCACAGATCGCTTCAGATTGTCAGTCCCCACAGGAGTGCGTGAGCTGTGAAGGTGTGGCTGGTACAAAGTAAACAGTTGCCCAGAGTAAACTAGTACACTGTGCTCTAACCAGTCGTGTTAGTTGACAGTAAATAGCGGTGCTCAGTTCTGTCTGTCAGACAGCATATTCTATAGCGTGAGAGTTTGAGAGAGCAATGGTCGGGGTCGACTAAACCAGTTAAACTAGAATGAACGCCTCACTCGCTCACTGTAAACACGGTAGTTAAGCCAGGTTTAACCAGGGTAGGGATGGGGCCCGCCCAGAGGGAATGGGGCTCGCCCAGAGGGAAATGTGTTGATAATTTGACTCATTATGCATAACTCATCTTTAGACACACACACACACACACACCCACACACCAAACATGTGTCTCCTCTCTGTTCTCTCCAGGTGACTGCTGGCTCCTGGCAGCCATCGCCTCTCTGACCCTGAATGAAGATGTGATGGCCCGGGTCGTTCCTGAAGGACAAGGATTTGGACGTGGAGAGTACGCTGGGATCTTTCACTTCCAGGTTAGAGATAAGCTCAAATTCTAGAGTTATACAGGCTGGATCACAAAATGGCAGCCTATGCAATTACTTTTTATTAGGCTCTGGCACAAAGTGTATAAATAAATATGCATTTAAATCAGTCCTATTCAAACTTTTTCAGCAAAGGGTGTCAAATTTCTTTCCACCAGAAATACTGGTATTTTCCCCATGACCTTCTCTCGACCCCTGACCCCAAATCTAATTAACATTTACGTAATTTAGCAGACGCTAGTATCCAGAGAGATTTACAATAGTGAGTGCATACATTTTAATGACTCAACCTTATAACCCCTACATTTTTACATCAATAAATTACCTTCAATTCAGTACATTTTCATCTCTTTATCAAAACGAAAAGAAATCAATCAATACATTTACTCAATAGTTTTATTCATTATTATTATCTTTCTCCAAATGATCTTTCCCAGACAATAATTTGTACTCCTGAATTTTCTGTTACTAAAATTTTAATTTATTATTTTATTTTTTAATTTTGGCAACCGAACTGCAGTTCACCCCCCGACCCCGACTTCGAATACCACTGCTATGAAAGAAACAGTGCTATATTGTGTATATAGTTCAAGTATACAGTATTTAATGTGACTATACAGCTTAAATTAACCCACACCTTATTCTCATCCTGGAGAACGCTAGAACGGCTGGGGATGAGACGACCATAAGTCAAGCCCTGTCTTATGTTGTCTCATATATGTGGTATTAGAATAACTATGTGACACAGTATGAACAACACCCACATGAAGAGGCCCTGGTTCGCCCGCAGCACAATACAGTACCTTTGTCAAAGCCACAGTTAGGTAGGGCGTATCCTCTGTCAGACGTGCAATACACTCTGGAGATGGGACAATCGGTTAAGTCACTTGTGGATTACCCAAACTCAATAACATAATGTGACTACTTTCAGTTACTTGTGGATTACCCAAACTCAATAACATAATGTGACTACTTTCAGTTACTTGTGGATTACCCAAACTCAATAACATAATGTGACTACCTTCAGTTACTTGTGGATTACCCAAACTCAATAACATAATGTGACTACCTTCAGTTACTTGTGGATTACCCAAACTCAATAACATAATGTGACTACCTTCAGTTACTTGTGGATTACCCAAAGTCAATAACATAATGTGACTACTTTCAGTTACTTGTGGATTACCCAAACTCAATAACATAATGTGACTACCTTCAGTTACTTGTGGATTACCCAAACTCAATAACATAATGTGACTACTTTCAGTTACTTGTGGATTACCCAAACTCAATAACATAATGTGACTACCTTCAGTTACTTGTGGATTACCCAAACTCAATAACATAATGTGACTACCTTCAGTTACTTGTGGATTACCCAAACTCAATAACATAATGTGACTACCTTCAGTTACTTGTGGATTACCCAAACTCAATAACATAATGTGACTACCTTCAGTTACTTGTGGATTACCCAAACTCAATAACATAATGTGACTACCTTCAGTTACTTGTGGATTACCCAAACTCAATAACATAATGTGACTACCTTCAGTTACTTGTGGATTACCCAAACTCAATAACATAATGTGACTACCTTCAGTTACTTGTGGATTACCCAAACTCAATAACATAATGTGACTACTTTCAGTTACTTGTGGATTACCCAAACTCAATAACATAATGTGACTACCTTCAGTTACTTGTGGATTACCCAAACTCAATAATGTGACTACTTTCAGTTACTTGTGGATTCCCTAAACTCAATAATGTGACTACCTTCAGTTATTTTTGGATTCCCTAAACTCAATAATGTGACTACCTTCAGTTATTTTTGGATTCCCTAAACTCAATAATGTGACTACCTTCAGTTATTTTTGGATTACCCAAACTCAATAATGTGACTACCTTCAGTTATTTTTGGATTCCCTAAACTCAATAATGTGACTACCTTCAGTTATTTTTGGATTCCCTAAACTCAATAATGTGACTACCTTCAGTTATTTTTGGATTACCCAAACTCAATAATGTGACTACCTTCAGTTATTTTTGGATTCCCTAAACTCAATAATGTGACTACCTTCAGTTATTTTTGGATTCCCTAAACTCAATAATGTGACTACCTTCAGTTATTTTTGGATTCCCTAAACTCAATAATGTGACTACCTTCAGTTATTTTTGGATTCCCTAAACTCAATAATGTGACTACCTTCAGTTATTTTTGGGTTACCCAAACTCAATAATGTGACTACCTTCAGTTATTTTTGGATTCCCTAAACTCAATAATGTGACTACCTTCAGTTATTTTTGGATTCCCTAAACTCAATAATGTGACTACCTTCAGTTATTTTTGGATTCCCTAAACTCAATAATGTGACTACCTTCAGTTATTTTTGGATTCCCTAAACTCAGTAATGTGACTACCTTCAGTTATTTTTGGATTCCCTAAACTCAGTAATGTGACTACCTTCAGTTACTTGTGGATTCCCTAAACTCAGTAATGTGACTACCTTCAGTTATTTTTGGATTCCCTAAACTCAGTAATGTGACTACTTTCAGTTATTTTTGGATTCCCTAAACTCAGTAATGTGACTACCTTCAGTTATTTTTGGATTCCCTAAACTCAGTAATGTGACTACCTTCAGTTATTTTTGGATTCCCTAAACTCAATAATGTGACTACCTTCAGTTATTTTTGGATTCCCTAAACTCAGTAATGTGACTACCTTCAGTTATTTTTGGATTCCCTAAACTCAGTAATGTGACTACCTTCAGTTATTTTTGGATTCCCTAAACTCAGTAATGTGACTACCTTCAGTTATTTTTGGATTCCCTAAACTCAGTAATGTGACTACCTTCAGTTATTTTTGGATTCCCTAAACTCAGTAATGTGACTACCTTCAGTTATTTTTGGATTCCCTAAACTCAGTAATGTGACTACCTTCAGTTATTTTTGGATTCCCTAAACTCAGTAATGTGACTACCTTCAGTTACTTGTGGATTCCCTAAACTCAGTAATGTGACTACCTTCAGTTACTTGTGGATTCCCTAAACTCAGTAATGTGACTACTTTCAGTTATTTTTGGATTCCCTAAACTCAGTAATGTGACTACCTTCAGTTATTTTTGGATTCCCTAAACTCAGTAATGTGACTACCTTCAGTTATTTTTGGATTCCCTAAACTCAATAATGTGACTACCTTCAGTTATTTTTGGATTCCCTAAACTCAATAATGTGACTACCTTCAGTTATTTTTGGGTTACCCAAACTCAATAATGTGACTACCTTCAGTTATTTTTGGATTCCCTAAACTCAATAATGTGACTACCTTCAGTTATTTTTGGATTCCCTAAACTCAATAATGTGACTACCTTCAGTTATTTTTGGATTACCCAAACTCAATAATGTGACTACCTTCAGTTATTTTTGGATTCCCTAAACTCAATAATGTGACTACCTTCAGTTATTTTTGGATTCCCTAAACTCAGTAATGTGACTACCTTCAGTTATTTTTGGATTCCCTAAACTCAGTAATGTGACTACCTTCAGTTATTTTTGGATTCCCTAAACTCAGTAATGTGACTACTTTCAGTTACTTGTGGATTCCCTAAACTCAGTAATGTGACTACCTTCAGTTATTTTTGGATTCCCTAAACTCAGTAATGTGACTACCTTCAGTTATTTTTGGATTCCCTAAACTCAATAATGTGACTACCTTCAGTTATTTTTGGATTCCCTAAACTCAGTAATGTGACTACCTTCAGTTATTTTTGGATTCCCTAAACTCAATAATGTGACTACCTTCAGTTATTTTTGGATTCCCTAAACTCAGTAATGTGACTACCTTCAGTTATTTTTGGATTCCCTAAACTCAATAATGTGACTACCTTCAGTTATTTTTGGATTCCCTAAACTCAGTAATGTGACTACCTTCAGTTATTTTGGGATTCCCTAAACTCAGTAATGTGACTACCTTCAGTTATTTTTGGATTCCCTAAACTCAGTAATGTGACTACCTTCAGTTATTTTTGGATTCCCTAAACTCAGTAATGTGACTACCTTCAGTTATTTTTGGATTCCCTAAACTCAGTAATGTGACTACCTTCAGTTACTTGTGGATTCCCTAAACTCAGTAATGTGACTACCTTCAGTTACTTGTGGATTCCCTAAACTCAGTAATGTGACTACCTTCAGTTATTTTTGGATTCCCTAAACTCAGTAATGTGACTACTTTCAGTTATTTTTGGATTCCCTAAACTCAGTAATGTGACTACCTTCAGTTATTTTTGGATTCCCTAAACTCAGTAATGTGACTACCTTCAGTTATTTTTGGATTCCCTAAACTCAATAATGTGACTACCTTCAGTTATTTTTGGATTCCCTAAACTCAGTAATGTGACTACCTTCAGTTATTTTTGGATTCCCTAAACTCAGTAATGTGACTACCTTCAGTTATTTTTGGATTCCCTAAACTCAGTAATGTGACTACCTTCAGTTATTTTTGGATTCCCTAAACTCAGTAATGTGACTACCTTCAGTTATTTTTGGATTCCCTAGACTCAGTAATGTGACTACCTTCAGTTACTTGTGGATTCCCTAAACTCAGTAATGTGACTACCTTCAGTTACTTGTGGATTCCCTAAACTCAGTAATGTGACTACCTTCAGTTATTTTTGGATTCCCTAAACTCAGTAATGTGACTACTTTCAGTTATTTTTGGATTCCCTAAACTCAGTAATGTGACTACCTTCAGTTATTTTTGGATTCCCTAAACTCAGTAATGTGACTACCTTCAGTTATTTTTGGATTCCCTAAACTCAATAATGTGACTACCTTCAGTTATTTTTGGATTCCCTAAACTCAGTAATGTGACTACCTTCAGTTATTTTTGGATTCCCTAAACTCAGTAATGTGACTACCTTCAGTTATTTTTGGATTCCCTAAACTCAGTAATGTGACTACCTTCAGTAACTTGTGGATTCCCTAAACTCAGTAATGTGTCTACCTTCAGTTACTTGTGGATTCCCTAAACTCAGTAATGTGACTACCTTCAGTTATTTTTGGATTCCCTAAACTCAGTAATGTGACTACTTTCAGTTATTTTTGGATTCCCTAAACTCAGTAATGTGACTACCTTCAGTTATTTTTGGATTCCCTAAACTCAGTAATGTGACTACCTTCAGTTATTTTTGGATTCCCTAAACTCAATAATGTGACTACCTTCAGTTATTTTTGGATTCCCTAAACTCAGTAATGTGACTACCTTCAGTTATTTTTGGATTCCCTAAACTCAGTAATGTGACTACCTTCAGTTATTTTTGGATTCCCTAAACTCAGTAATGTGACTACCTTCAGTTATTTTTGGATTCCCTAAACTCAGTAATGTGACTACCTTCAGTTATTTTTGGATTCCCTAAACTCAGTAATGTGACTACCTTCAGTTACTTTCGATTAAAGTATCTGTATTTTTGCTGGTAACGTAACTAACTACATTTATTTATTTATTTTTGTAATCATATTACATCTAACTGACTTACAAGCTCCGTTACCAGCAACCCTGTATAAAAGATGAACCGTTCTGGAGGTTTCCCTCCCTATCCAGATGGGTCATTGTGTTAACCTGAGACTATGGTGTCCACCCACTCTGCCCAGAGCGAGTGGAAAAAAACGCACTGCTTTGGGGATGAAATGTAACTTCCTTTTGTTATTAAAATACCAATATAATTCTTCATGTTCTGAATTGTTCAGTGGCTTCTTTCTCTAACATTTGATTAACATTTATATCTGAGGAAAGAAAAAAAACTTTTCATAACCGAAGGGACAGATTTAAATTAACTAGGGGAGAGGGGCTGGTTCAACTCAAGGTGTCGTTAACAAAAATGCACCCCACCCTCTCCCCAACATTACAAATGTTTCCACATGACCCTCTCCTTGTATTGTAAGATAAATTGAACATCCTTCCCCTCAGAATTAACCCAGGATAATGTTCACCACCTAAAAATAGTTGAAAAATTATATGAGAGCCGAACGCTCTGGGAGCTCAGATACAATAATTGAATAACTTAATTAATATCCAACAATTCCACCAAAAGTGTAGTGGCGGCAGGTAGCCTAGTGGTTAGAGCGTAGGGACGTTAGGTAGCCTAGTGGTTAGAGTGTAGGGATGGCAGGTAGCCTAGTGGTGAGAGTGTAGGGACGGCAGGTTGCCTAGTGGTTAGAGTGTAAAGACGGCAGGTAGTCTAGTGGTTAGAGTGTAAGGACGGCAGGTAGCCTAGTGGTGAGAGTGTAGGGACGGCAGGTAGCCTAGTGGTGAGAGTGTAGGGACGGCAGGTAGCCTAGTGGTTAGAGTGCAGGGACGGCAGGTTGTCTAGTGGTTAGAGTGTAGGGACGGCAGGTAGCCTAGTGGTTAGAGTGTAGGGACGGCAGGTAGCCTAGTGGTTAGAGTGTAGGGACGGCAGGTAGCCTAGTGGTTAGAGTGTAGGGACGGCAGGTAGCCTAGTGGTGAGAGTGTAGGGACGGCAGGTAGCCTAGTGGTGAGAGTGTAGGGACGGCAGGTAGCCTAGTGGTTAGAGTGTAAGGACGGCAGGTAGCCTAGTGGTTAGAGTGTAAGGACGGCAGGTAGCCTAGTGGTTAGAGTGTAAGGACGGCAGGTAGCCTAGTGGTTAGAGTGTAAGGACGGCAGGTAACCTAGTGGTTAGAGTGTAGGGACGGCAGGTATCCTAGTGGTTAGAGTGTAGGGACGGCAGGTAGCCTAGTGGTTAGAGTGTAGGGACGGCAGGTAGCCTAGTGGTTAGAGTGTAGGGACGGCAGGTAGCCTAGTGGTGAGAGTGTAGGGACGGCAGGTAGCCTAGTGGTGAGAGTGTAGGGACGGCAGGTAGCCTAGTGGTTAGAGTGTAGGGACGGCAGGTAGCCTAGTGGTTAGAGTGTTGGACTAGTAACTGAAAGGTTGCAAGATCAAATCCCCGAGCTGACAAGGTAAAAATCTGTCCTTCTTCCCCTGAACACGGCAGGTAACCCACTGTTCCTCGGCTGTATTTATAAATAAGAATTTGTTCTTAACTGACTTGGCTAGTTAAATAAAGGTTAAATGAAAATATGCTATAAGTCACGGGCGTGTGTTACGTAAAGACAGCAAGGGAATAGGGAATATTTTTCCTAAACAAATGAGGGATTTCGGTTACAGAACTTTTCAAGTAAGAAACTAGAAATGTGTGTGATTTTTGTTGCAGCTTCCGCACCACGACGATAAACACTGTTTCTGTGCTTTGTATTGTATTATCCCTTTGTTGCTGCATGACTTATGAGGATTTACAATGTTGTGGCTTTATGCTACGTTATTTCCACTGGTCTCAAAAAAAAAAAAAGTAACATAACATCAACTGAATTAAATGTAAAAGGCCTTGAAAGTTGTTTTAAAAAGTTTGCGTTATGCTCAGTTGACATTTTCACAGAGATACGCTTGTTTCTCTGATGAATCTGTTTTAAATAACTTTTTTTTAAATAACTGATTTCGCATTAATATGAAAAGCTACTAAATAATCCTAAATATGACACTACTCAAATACTACGTCACGTCTAAACATCGATATCCGTCTTACCGTCTTACTTCTCTATTGTTTTTCTGTCCTCCGTATTCGAGGAGAAAGAGGACGTTGAGCCTGTCAGTTAGCCTTGATTCTCTCACAGCATCCAGACTAGCTGACACAATGCTTTTTTCCCAGGTTCTTGACCACTTTCTCTGCCTTCCATTGATTTAGTCAGACTAATACTGATCATCATACAAGGTCAACAACTCCAATAACCATTTAAACTAATTATGATAGATTCATGAGGTTTGGACCATTTTGTTTTCTGAGAGGATGAACATATTATTTGGAGAAGCTGCTGTCTGTCAACACTACCACAAGGAGAGGCTGCTGTCTGTCAACACTACCACTAGGATAGTCTGCTGTCTGTCAACACTACTACTAGGAGAGGCTGCTGTCTGTCAACACTACCACTAGGAGAGGCTGCTGTCTGTCAACACTACCTCCCGGAGAGGCTGCTGTCTGTCAACACTACCTCCCGGAGAGGCTGCTGTCTGTCAGCACTACCACTAGGAGAGGCTGCTGTCTGTCAACACTACCACTAGGAGAGGCTGCTGTCTGTCAACACTACCACTAGGAGAGGCTGCTGTCTGTCAACACTACCACACGGAGAGGCTGCTGTCTGTCAACACTACCACTAGGAGAGGCTGCTGTCTGTCAACCCTACCACTAGGAGAGGCTGCTGTCTGTCAACCCTACCACTAGGAGAGGCTGCTGTCTGTCATCCCTACCACTAGGAGAGGCTAATGTCTGTCAACACTACCACTAGGAGAGGCTGCTGTCTGTCAACACTACCACTAGGAGAGGCTGCTGTCTGTCAACACTACCACACGGAAAGGCTGCTGTCTGTCAACACTACCACTAGGAGAGGCTGCTGTCTGTCAACACTACCACTAGGAGAGGCTGCTGTCTGTCAACACTACCACTAGGAGAGGCTGCTGTCTGTCAACACTACCATTAGGCAGTGGTGGAGAAAGTACTAAATTGTCATACTTGAGTAAAATTAAAGATTCCTTAATAGAAAATGACTCAAGTAATAGTGAAAGTCACCCAGTAAAATACTACTTAAGTAAAAGTCTAAAAGTATTTGGTTTTAAATGTAATATATGCTAAAATTTACTTAAGTATCAAAAGTAAAAGTATAAATAATTTTAAATTCCTTATATTAAACAAACCATGTAAAGTTTACACCACTGCCACTAGGAGACGCTGCTCTCCTACACATATCAGCCTTGTCTAGAAACAATCCCTTTACCTCTACCACCCTAGAAACAATCCCTTTACCTCCACCACCCTAGAAACAATCACTTTACCTCTACCACCCTAGAAACAATCCCTTTACCTCTACCACCCTAGAAACAATCCCTTTACCTCTACCACCCTAGAAACAATCCCTTTACCTCTACCACCCTAGAAACAATCCCCCCTACCACCCTAGACACTAGAAACAATCCCCCCTACCACCCTAGACACTAGAAACAATCACCTCTACCACCCTAGACCCTAGAAACAATCCCTTTACCTCTACCACCCAAGAAACAATCCCCCTACCACCCTAGACACTAGAAACAATCCCCCCTACCACCCTAGACACTAGAAACAATCACCCCTACCACCCTAGACCCTAGAAACAATCCCTTTACCCCTACCACCCTAGAAACAATCCCTTGACCCCTACCACCCTAGAAACAATCCCTTTACCCCTACCACCCTAGACACTGGAAACAATCCCCCCTACCACCCTAGAAACAATCCCTTTACCTCTACCACCCTAGAAACAATCCCCCCCTACCACCCTAGACACTAGAAACAATCCCCCCTACCACCCTAGACACTAGAAACAATCACCTCTACCACCCTAGACCCTAGAAACAATCCCTTTACCTCTACCACCCAAGAAACAATCCCCCCTACCACCCTAGACACTAGAAACAATCCCCCCTACCACCCTAGACACTAGAAACAATCCCCCCTACCACCCTAGACCCTAGAAACAATCCCTTTACCCCTACCACCCTAGAAACAATCCCTTGACCCCTACCACCCTAGAAACAATCCCTTTACCCCTACCACCCTAGACACTGGAAACAATCCCCCCTACCACCCTAGAAACAATCCCTTTACCTCTACCACCCTAGAAACAATCCCCCCTACCACCCTAGACACTAGAAACAATCCCCCCAACCACCCTAGACCCTATAAACAATCCCTTTACCCCTATCACCCTAGAAACAATCCCTTTACCTCTACCACCCTAGACCCTAGAAACAATCCCTTTACCTCTACCACCCTAGAAACAATCCCTTTACCCCTACCACCCTAGAAACAATCCCTTAACCCCTACCACCCTAGACCCCAGAAACAATCCCTTTACCTCTACCACCCTAGAAACAATCCTTTAACCCCTACCACCCTAGACCCTAGAAACAATCCCTTTACCTATCCCACCCTAGAAACAACCCTTTACCTCTACCACCCTAGAAACAATCCCTTTACCTCTACCACACTAGAAACAATCCCTTTACCTCTACCACACTAGAAACAATCCCTTTACCTCTACCACCCTAGACCCTAGAAACAATCCCTTTACCCCTACCACCCTAGAAACAACCCCTTTACCTCTACCACCCTAGACCCTAGAAACAATCCCTTTACCCCTACCACCCTAGAAACAATCCCTTAACCCCTACCACCCTAGACCCTAGAAACAATCCCTTTACCTCTACCACCCTAGAAACAATCCCTTTACCTCTACCACCCTTGAAAAAAAAAAAAACTACCACCCTAGACACTAGAAACTATCCCCCCTACCACCCTAGACACTAGAAACAATCACCTCTACCACCCTAGACCCTAGAAACAATCCCTTTACCTCTACCACCCAAGAAACAATCCCCCCTACCACTAGAAACAATCCCCCCTACCACCCTAGACACTAGAAACAATCACCCCTACCACCCTAGACCCTAGAAACAATCCTCTTTACCCCTACCACCCTAGAAACAATCCCTTGACCCCTACCACCCTAGAAACAATCCCTTTACCCCTACCACCCTAGACACTGGAAACAATCCCCCCTACCACCCTAGAAACAATCCCTTTACCTCTACCACCCTAGAAACAATCCCCCCTACCACCCTAGACACTAGAAACAATCCCCCCAACCACCCTAGACCCTATAAACAATCCCTTTACCCCTACCACCCTAGAAACAATCCCTTTACCTCTACCACCCTAGACCCTAGAAACAATCCCTTTACCTCTACCACCCTAGAAACAATCCCTTTACCCCTACCACCCTAGAAACAATCCCTTAACCCCTACCACCCTAGACCCCAGAAACAATCCCTTTACCTCTACCACCCTAGAAACAATCCTTTAACCCCTACCACCCTAGACCCTAGAAACAATCCCTTTACCTATCCCACCCTAGAAACAACCCTTTACCTCTACCACCCTAGAAACAATCCCTTTACCTCTACCACACTAGAAACAATCCCTTTACCTCTACCACCCTAGACCCTAGAAACAATCCCTTTACCCCTACCACCCTAGAAACAACCCCTTTACCTCTACCACCCTAGACCCTAGAAACAATCCCTTTACCCCTACCACCCTAGAAACAATCCCTTAACCCCTACCACCCTAGACCCTAGAAACAATCCCTTTACCTCTACCACCCTAGAAACAATCCCTTAACCCCTACCACCCTAGAAACAATCCCTTTACCTCTACCACCCTAGACCCTAGAAACAATACCTTTACCTCTACCACCCTAGAAACAATCCCTTTACCTCTACCACCCTAGAAACAATCACTTAACCGCTACCACCCTAGACCCTAGAAACAATCCCTTTACCTCTACCACCCTAGAAACAATCCCTTTACCTCTACCACCCTAGAAACAATCCCTTTACCTCTACCACCCTAGAAACAATCCCTTTACCTCTACCACCCTAGACCCTAGAAACAATCCCTTAACCCCTACCACCATAGAAACAATCCCTTTACCCCTACCACCCTAGAAACAATCCCTTAACCCCTACCACCCTAGAAACAATCCCCCCTACCACCCTAGACCCTAGAAACAATCCCTTAACCCCTACCACCCTAGAAACAATCCCTTTACCCCTACCACCCTAGACACTGGAAACAATCCCCCCTACCACCCTCGAAACAATCCCTTTACCTCTACCACCCTAGACCCTAGAAACAATCCCTTTACCCCTACCACCCTAGACACTAGAAACAATCCCCCCAACCACCCTAGACACTAGAAACAATCACTTTACCCCTACCACCCTAGACCCTGGAAACAATCCCTTAACCCCTACCACCCTAGAAACAATCCCTTTACCTCTACCACCCTAGACCCTAGAAACAATCCCTTTACCTCTACCACCCTAGAAACAATCCCTTTACCTCTACCACCCTAGAAACAATCCCTTTACCCCTACCACCCTAGAAACAATCCCTTTACCTATACCACCCTAGAAACAATCCCTTTACCCCTACCACCCTAGAAACAATCCCTTTACCACCCTAGACCCTAGAAACAATCCCTTTACCCCTACCACCCTAGAAACAATCCCTTTACCTCTATCAGCCTAGACCCTAGAAACAATCCCTTTACCTCTACCACCCTAGACCCTAGAAACAATCCCTTTACCCCTACCACCCTAGAAACAATCCCCCCTACCACCCTAGA
Source organism: Oncorhynchus kisutch (assembly GCF_002021735.2). NCBI lineage: Eukaryota > Metazoa > Chordata > Actinopteri > Salmoniformes > Salmonidae > Oncorhynchus > Oncorhynchus kisutch. The sequence continues at coordinate 5,558,766 of NC_034193.2, forward strand.
CCCTAGAAACAATCCCCCCTACCACCCTAGAAACAATCCCCCCTACCACCCTAGACCCTAGAAACAATCCTCCCTACCACCCTAGACACTAGAAACAATCCCCCTACCACCCTAGAAACAATCCCCCTACCACCCTAGACACTAGTGGATATCAAGGTTGATTCTGGACACGGCTAATCCCTATCAGGTATGTAAGCTAAGGGATGTACCGATACGTTTTGTAAGTTTCCATTGTGTTCGGGTGGGAGGCCTTAGTTAGAGGTGTGGTGTGGGAAATGTTAGGTTTAGCGCAGAGGACACCTCAGTCAGTCAGAATGAGGTTTTATGCAATCGCACATTCCCCGTCATGGATCTAACAGAAACCCCCTCCAGCCAATTCTTATACTAATTTTCGCCAGGGAGTACATTTTGCTTATGGGCCCTTCCCGACAATGCAGAGATAAATAGTAGAACAATAATAATGAGGAATAAATCCACAACGAGTAATGATAACTCGGATATATATACACGGGGGTGCCAGTACCGAGTCCATGTGCAGGGGTACGAGGTAATTGAGTTAGATATGTACATACAGGTAGGGATAAAGTGACTAGGCAACAGGATAGATAATAAACAGTAGTAACGGTAGCGTGAGTCAAAAGAGTTAGTGCGAAAAAGGTCAATGCAGATAGTCGAGGAATCTATTGGTTAAAGATGCACAATGCAGAAATCACTCCACCATTTCCTGGTTGGTAAAATTCTAATAGTTCGTCCTAATTTCACTTTATGTGACAAAAAGATGCAAAAATGAAACTTGGGAAGCATAGAAATAGTGCACATAGAACAGATCACCTGCTTTTTAGACTTGATTTCAATGCGAATGAAAGATCTATAACTAACATTTCTATGTGAATTTGGTCGGGTCGCATGAAAAGTTATATATTGCAGCTTTAACAATTGAACTAACTATTTAGTGGTCTTATGCCTGATGCCCAGAAGCTCTTTGCGGTCATAGGAAACGATGGCGGAAACATTACGTACCAAACAAAGTTACGATCAGTACAAGAAAATATACAAAATAGCACAAATGGTCAGGAGCCTATAAAACTGTCACTATTCCCTCCAGCACCATTCTCTGCAAACAGTTCTGGAATGTTTCTCCGGCACCATTCTCTGCAAAGAGTTCTGGAATGTTTCTCCGGCACCATTCTCTGCAAAGAGTTCTGGAATGTTTCTCCGGCACCATTCTCTGCAAACAGTTCTGGAATGTTTCTCCGACACCATTCTCTGCAAACAGTTCTGGAATGTTTCTCCGGCACCATTCTCTGCAAAGAGTTCTGGAATGTTTCTCCGGCACCATTCTCTGCAAAGAGTTCTGGAATGTAAACCATTCTTTCGTTCTGGAATGCAATGCAAATCCTTCTCATTTGTTGAAGTGGAAATGTAGAATGATGTCTGTTGTGGTCCTGTTCAGTTCTGGCAGTTTGGTGAGTGGGTGGACGTGGTGATTGACGACCGGCTGCCAACGAAGGATGGAAAGCTGCTGTTTGTTCACTCAGCCGAGGGCTCGGAGTTCTGGAGCGCCCTGCTGGAGAAGGCCTACGCCAAGTAAGATACAGTACCATAATACATACATGGTTTATGCTAAGACACAGTACCATAATACATACATGGCTTATGCTAAGATACAGCACCATAATACATACATGGCTTATGCTAAGATACAGTACCATAATACATACAGTATGTGGTTTATGCTAAGACACAGCACCATAGTACATACAGTATGTGGTTTATGCTAAGACACAGCACCATAGTACATACATGGTTTATGCTAAGACACAGTACCATAATACATACAGTATGTGGTTTATGCTAAGACACAGCACCATAGTACATACATGGTTTATGCTAAGACACAGCACCATAATACATACATGGTTTATGCTAAGACACAGCACCATAGTACATACATGGTTTATGCTAAGACACAGCACCATAATACATACAGTATGTGGTTTATGCTAAGACACAGCACCATAATACATACATGGTTTATGCTAAGACACAGCACCATAATACATACATGGTTTATGCTAAGACACAGCACCATAATACATACATGGTTTATGCTAAGACACAGCACCATAGTACATACATGGTTTATGCTAAGACACAGCACCATAATACATACAGTATGTGGTTTATGCTAAGACACAGCACCATAGTACATACATGGTTTATGCTAAGACACAGCACCATAGTACATACATGGTTTATGCTAAGACACAGCACCATAGTACATACATGGTTTATGCTAAGACACAGCACCATAGTACATACATGGTTTATGCTAAGACACAGCACCATAATACATACAGTATGTGGTTTATGCTAAGACACAGCACCATAGTACATACATGGTTTATGCTAAGACACAGCACCATAGTACATACATGGTTTATGCTAAGACACAGCACCATAGTACATACATGGTTTATGCTAAGACACAGCACCATAGTACATACATGGTTTATGCTAAGACACAGCACCATAATACATACAGTATGTGGTTTATGCTAAGTAAGATACACTATTAACACAACATATTCAGTACATGGTGTAAACATTGTATGCCACAGAGTTCTCACATTGCCTGTCCGGTGTTACCTGATTCCCATAGGGATTTGCAGATACATTTTGTCACTTGAGTCAAACACTTTCTACTGAACTAACTTCACGTTCATAGGCAACCCGAAATATGAATAATTAAGGTATGTGTGTTGTAGTAAGCATAGAGGAGGGAGTCAAATGTAGACAAGCAGTAAACATTTCAGAACAACTACTAGTTTAATAAGACATGGCAGAGATGATGAATTTTTGGCAAAGAGATTTATTTATAGACTAATACACTTGAAACAAATGGCCAAAAATAGCCAAAAGTGCAGATATTACTAGTGCCTCCCCCCCGCGATCAAACCGCCATATGAAATGAAATGAAACGCAGCCTAACGTGATCATGGACAGCTGCCTTGGAAGGACACAAATGAAACCTGCTTTCTGCTACTAAGATCAGTGAAATGTAGGCTGAACTGACAACGGAGTGAAGAGCAGAAATCTCGACTTGCTAGTCGCAGCAATGAAGAATTGAGTGTGTGCGCGTTCACGCGAGATTCTCGGCACCTTTCAGATATAAAGAAAAGGGTTTAAAAAGTTGGCGGCATGTTAAAGTTGCCAGAAAAACGTCTCGGTTTGAAAGGTGTATTGTTTTCTGTCTGTCTGTGTCTCTCTCTCTCTGTCTCAGGGTGAATGGATGCTATGAGTCTGAATATATTGTCTGTCTGTGTGTCTCTGTCTCAGGGTGAATGGATGCTATGAGTCTGAATATATTGTCTGTCTCTCTGTCTCTGTCTCAGGGTGAATGGATGCTATGAGTCTGAATATATTGTCTGTCTCTCTGTCTCTGTCTCAGGGTGAATGGATGCTATGAGTCTGAATATATTGTCTGTATCTCTGTCTCTGTCTCAGGGTGAATGGATGCTATGAGTCTGAATATATTGTCTGTCTGTGTGTCTCTGTCTCAGGGTGAATGGATGCTATGAGTCTGAATATATTGTCTGTCTCTCTGTCTCTGTCTCAGGGTGAATGGATGCTATGAGTCTGAATATATTGTCTGTCTGTGTGTCTCTGTCTCAGGGTGAATGGATGCTATGAGTCTGAATATATTGTCTGTCTCGCTGTCTCTGTCTCAGGGTGAATGGATGCTATGAGTCTGAATATATTGTCTGTCTCGCTGTCTCTGTCTCAGGGTGAATGGATGCTATGAGGCTCTGTCAGGTGGCTCCACCACTGAGGGCTTTGAGGACTTTACAGGAGGGATAGCAGAGAACTATGACCTGAAGAAGGCTCCCTCCGACCTGTTCCAGATCATCAGGAAAGCCCTGGCCTCTGGAGCTCTGCTGGGCTGCTCCATCGACGTGTGTACAACTTCAGAATATAACATTTATATTACTATTATCATCATCCAGTTTGGAAGGTTTCAGGTTTAATTTGCCGTGTGTAATGAAAACATGATTGTGATATGTAGTTGTTTTACGGGATAAGAGCATCTTCTATAAAAACATAATGGAGACTGTTACATGCAGTGAAGGACATGATAATATCTAAGATTTGGTTTGAATAGCATGGTTCTTCACTGCACTGTGCCACGAAACATAAGTCTGGATAAAAACATCTGTCACCTTTTAAATGCATTAAACATTTGGGGGTGGTTTCCTGGGCACAGATTAAGCCTAATCCTAGACTAAAAAGCAAGCTGAACTGTGTCCGTGGATAATTATTTTAGTGCAGGTTCTGTGTGCTGTTTGGTTGTGATATTATCAGGGTTTTTTCCATGGTGTGCTTATGATTTAGTTACGGTTCTGTTCCCTGTCTCTCCAGATCACCAGTCAAGCAGACTCAGAGGCCGTCACCTATCAGAAGCTGGTGAAAGGACACGCCTACTCTCTGACCGGGGCTATGGAGGTAACGTTAGACAGACTCAATATTTCATACAGCACGGGTTCCCCGACTGGAGTGCAGAATTTGGCCCGCTGTTGGTTTCATTTGGCCCCCCAAGTTTTCGGAGCAACCCCCCAACACAAAAAAGATGGTAAAACACCAGGAAATGATCTCCTAGTGATTTTAATTTTAAAAATCCGCTCCCAAGTATTCCAACGCATAGTAGAGAGAGACCTTTGATCATATACAAATGTAAGCAAGGTTTGA
>NC_034193.2:5568511-5601011 GCF_002021735.2 Oncorhynchus kisutch
CATAATAATCACTGGAATGGAGTTAATGGAATGGAGTAAATGGAATGGAGCAAATGGAATGGTGTTAATGGAATGGGAGTAAATGGAATGGGAGTAAATGGAATGGAGTAAATGGAATGGGAGTAAATGGAATGGAGTAAATGGAATGGCGTAAATGGAATGGGAGTAAATGGAATGGAGTAAATGGAATGGCGTAAATGGAATGGCGTAAATGGAATGGAGTAAATGGAATGGGAGTAAATGGAATGGTATCAAACATCTGGAAACCATATGTATTTTGAGTTCCATACCATTCCATTACTTCCGTCCCAGCCATTACTATGAGACTGTCCTCCCCAATTGAGGTGTCACCAACCTCCTGTGACTCACACAGACAGTTTCCTCAGCCATAGAAGTGGAGTCTTTAGGTCAAACGTCAGGCTAAATCCATGCAGTGGAAATGGCCCACTAGTATGAATAAAACACCTTCTGTTCTAACCTTCTGTTCAACCCAACCCTCATATTGACCCTGGTCGATCTCTACTCCCACAGATCCTTCCACAGACACCTCCGCAGATCCTTCCACAGATTCCTTCCACAGATCCTTCCACAGATACCTTCCACAGATCCCTCCGCAGATCCCTCCACAGATCCTTCCACAGATCCTTCCACAGATCCTTCCACAGATACCTTCCACAGATCCCTCCGCAGATCCCTCCACAGATCCTTCCACAGATCCTTCCACAGATCCTTCCACAGATCCTTCCACAGATACCTCTACAGATCCTTCCACAGATCCTTCCACAGATACCTCAAAAAAATACCACAAACACACCTCAACCATACACAACACTAAGTCATTCTTTATAACAGTACTCTCCTTCATAATAACCCTGGCCCCCGCCTCCCCCCACAGACACGTTCTGGATGAATCCCCAGTTCAAGATCAATCTGGAGGAAGAGGATGACGACCCGGGGGATAATGAGGTGGGCTGTAGCTTCGTGGTGGGACTCATCCAGAAGAACAGAAGACGGATGAGGAAAGTAGGAGAGGACATGCACACCATCGGATTCGCCATCTATGAGGTGGGGCTTGTGGGGGGGGGGGGGGCATCATTATAATAATATACTGGTCCTAGATCTGTTTGTGCTCTCGCCAATCAATCATTCGATCAATTATGTTTTATGATTCCCTGTTTACATAGTCAGCAGTTGTCACACAAACAAATGCATTACAGAAACCCAGCCTAGAACCCCAAAGAGCAAGCAATGCAGAGGCAGAAGTTGAAACTCCATTGCTGTCCATGTCAAGCCATTGGATAAACAGACCAGCACTCAGGCTATATTAAACCCACTGCTGTCAGATAAATCCATAATTAATACCATTTATTTTATTGTGATTTATACTGTATTAAAATATGACATTTAGCAGACACCTCTATACATTTTAAGAAACGGTGGTCCCCGGGAATCGAACTCACAATTCTGCCGTTGCAAGCACCTTGCTCTACCAACTGAGCTGCAGAAGATCCCCCTCTGGTTGTGGCTGATCTAACATTAACATTATGTGATGTTTTTTTATTTGACCTTTCTTTAACTAGACAAGTCAGTTAAGAAGGAATTCTTATTTACAATGACGGCCTAGGAACAGTAGGTTAACTGCCTTGTTCAGGGGCAGAACGACAGATTTGTACCTTGTCAGCTCGGGGATTCGATCTTGCAACCTTTCAGTTACTAGTCCAACACTCTAACCACTAGGCTACCTGCTGTCCCTACACTCTAACCACTAGGCTACGCTGCCGCCCCTACACTCTAACCACTCTGCTACCTGCCATCCCTACACTCTAACCACTAGGCTACCTGCCGTCCCTAAACTCTAACCACTAGGCTACCTACCGTCACCACTCTCTAACCACTAGGCTACCTTCCGTCCCTACACTCTAACCACTAGGCTACGCTGCCGCCCCTACACTCTAACCACTCTGCTACCTGCCGTCCCTACACTCTAACCACTAGGCTACCTGCCGTCCCTACTCTCTAACCCCTAGGCTACGCTGCCGCCCCTACACTCTAACCACTAGGCTACCTGCCGTCCCTACACTCTAACCACTAGGCTACCTGCCGTCCCTACACTCTAACCACTAGGCTACCTGCCGTCCCTAAACTCTAACCACTAGGCTACCTACCGTCACCACTCTCTAACCACTAGGCTACCTTCCGTCCCTACACTCTAACCACTAGGCTACGCTGCCGCCCCTACACTCTAACCACTCTGCTACCTGCCGTCCCTACACTCTAACCACTAGGCTACCTGCCGTCCCTACTCTCTAACCCCTAGGCTACGCTGCCGCCCCTACACTCTAACCACTAGGCTACCTGCCGTCCCTACACTCTAACCACTAGGCTACCTGCCGTCCCTACACTCTAACCACTAGGCTACCTGCCGTCCCTACACTCTAACCACTAGGCTACCTGCCGTCCCTACACTCTAACCACTAGGCTGCCTGCCGCCCCTACACTCTAACCACTCTGCTACCTGCCGTCCCTACACTCTAACCACTAGGCTACCTGCCGTCCCTACACTCTAACCACTCTGCTACCTGCCGTCCCTACACTCTAACCACTAGGCTACCTGCCGTCCCTACACTCTAACCACTAGGCTACCTGCCGTCCCTACACTCTAACCACTCTGCTACCTGCCGTCCCTACACTCTAACCACTAGGCTACCTGCCGTCCTTACACTCTAACCACTCTGCTACCTGCCGTCCCTACACTCTAACCACTAGGCTACGCTGCTGATGTAACATGATGTGATGTGGCTGATGTAACATTTTGTGTTTCTACTCCCAGGTACCACAACAGTTCCACGGCCAGAGGGAGGTCCACCTGGATAAGAACTATTTCCTGACCCATGCCCAGAAGGCCCGCTCTGAAACCTTCGTCAACCTGAGAGAGGTCAGCACCCGCTTCAAACTGCCCCCAGGAGAGTACCTCATCGTCCCATCCACCTTCGAGGCCGACCTGAACGGGGACTTCTGCCTAAGAGTGTTCTCAGAGAAACAGGCCCAATTTCAGTAAGGAGTGTGTGTGTGTGGTGTGTACGTTCAGTGGTTCTTCCTGTAAAAGTTGCGTCACTCAGCTTTATGTAGGTGAGGCTATATGACTGAGTCACTCAGCTTTCTGTAGGTGAGGCTATATGACTGAGTCACTCAGCTCTATGTAGGTGAGGCTATATGACTGAGTCACTCAGCTTTATGTAGGTGAGGCGATATGACTGTGTCACTCAGCTCTATATAGGTGAGGCTATATGACTGAGTCACTCAGCTTTCTGTAGGTGAGGCTATATGACTGAGTCACTCAGCTTTATGTAGGTGAGGCGATATGACTGAGTCACTCAGTAGGTGCCGAGGCTATATGACTGAGTCACTCAGCTTTATGTAGGTGCTGAGGCTATATGACTGAGTCACTCAGCTGTATGTAGGTGCTGAGGATATATGACTGAGTCACTCAGCTTTATGTAGGTGCTGAGGCTATATGACTTAGTCACTCAGCTTTATGTAGGTGCTGAGGCTATATGACTGAGTCACTCAGCTTTATGTAGGTGAGGCTATATGACTGAGTCACTCAGCTTTATGTAGGTGCTGAGGCTATATGACTGAGTCACTCAGCTTTATGTAGGTGCTGAGGCTATATGACTGAGTCACTCAGCTTTATGTAGGTGCTGAGGCTATATGACTGAGTCACTCAGCTTTATGTAGGTGCTGATGCTATATGACTGAGTCACTCAGCTTTATGTAGGTGCTGAGGCTATATGACTGAGTCACTCAGCTTTATGTAGGTGCCGAGGCTACATGACTGAGTCACTCAGCTCTATGTAGGTGCTGAGGCTATATGACTGAGTCACTCAGCTTTATGTAGGTGCTGAGGCTATATGACTGAGTCACTCAGCTTTATGTAGGTGCTGAGGCTATATGACTGAGTCACTCAGCTTTATGTAGGTGCTGAGGCTATATGACTGAGTCACTCAGCTTTATGTAGGTGCTGATGCTATATGACTGAGTCACTCAGCTTTATGTAGGTGCTGAGGCTATATGACTGAGTCACTCAGCTTTATGTAGGTGCCGAGGCTACATGACTGAGTCACTCAGCTCTATGTAGGTGCTGAGGCTATATGACTGAGTCACTCAGCTTTATGTAGGTGGTGAGGCTATATTACTGAGTCACTCAGCTTTATGTAGGTGAGGCTATATGACTGAGTCACTCAGCGTTATGTAGGTGCCGAGGCTATATGACTGAGTCACTCAGCTTTATGTAGGTCAGGCTATATGACTGAGTCACTCAGCTTTATGTAGGTGAGGAGGCTATATGACTGAGTCACTCAGCGTTTTGTAGGTGAGGCTATATGACTGAGTCACTCAGCTTTATGTAGGTGCCGAGGCTATATGACTGAGTCACTCAGCTTTATGTAGGTGCTGAGGCTATATGACTGAGTCACTCAGCGTTATGTAGGTGAGGCTATATGACTGAGTCACTCAGCTTTATGTAGGTGCTGAGGCTATATGACTGAGTCACTCAGCTTTATGTAGGTGAGGCTATATGACTGAGTCACTCAGCTTTATGTAGGTGCTGAGGCTATATGACTGAGTCACTCAGCTTTATGTAGGTGAGGCTATATGACTGAGTCACTCAGCTTTATGTAGGTGAGGCTATATGACTGAGTCACTCAGCTTTATGTAGGTGAGGCTATATGACTGAGTCACTCAGCTTTATGTAGGTGCTGAGGCTATATGACTGAGTCACTCAGCTTTATGTAGGTGAGGCTATATGACTGAGTCACTCAGCTTTATGTAGGTGAGGCTATATGACTGAGTCACTCAGCTTTATGTAGGTGAGGCTATATGACTGAGTCACTCAGCTTTATGTAGGTGAGGAGGCTATATGACTGAGTCACTCAGCTTTATGTAGGTGAGGCTATATGACTGAGTCACTCAGCTTTATGTAGGTGAGGCTATATGACTGAGTCACTCAGCTTTATGTAGGTGCTGAGGCTATATGACTGAGTCACTCAGCTTTATGTAGGTGCTGATGCTATATGACTGAGTCACTCAGCTTTATGTAGGTGAGGAGGCTATATGACTGAGTCACTCAGCTCTATGTAGGTGAGGCTATATGACTGAGTCACTCAGCTCTATGTAGGTGAGGCTATATGACTGAGTCACTCAGCTTTATGTAGGTGAGGCTATATGACTGAGTCACTCAGCGTTATGTAGGTGCTGAGGCTATATGACTGAGTCACTCAGCTTTATGTAGGTGAGGCTATATGACTGAGTCACTCAGCTTTATGTAGGTGAGGCTATATGACTGAGTCACTCAGCTTTATGTAGGTGAGGCTATATGACTGAGTCACTCAGCTTTATGTAGGTGAGGCTATATGACTGAGTCACTCAGCTTTATGTAGGTGAGGCTATATGACTGAGTCACTCAGCTTTATGTAGGTGAGGCTATATGACTGAGTCACTCAGCTTTATGTAGGTGAGGCTATATGACTGAGTCACTCAGCTTTATGTAGGTGAGGAGGCTATATGACTGAGTCACTCAGCTTTATGTAGGTGAGGCTATATGACTGAGTCACTCAGCTTTATGTAGGTGAGGCTATATGACTGAGTCACTCAGCTTTATGTAGGTGAGGCTATATGACTGAGTCACTCAGCTTTATGTAGGTGAGGCTATATGACTGAGTCACTCAGCTTTATGTAGGTGAGGCTATATGACTGAGTCACTCAGCTTTATGTAGGTGAGGAGGCTATATGACTGAGTCACTCAGCTTTATGTAGGTGAGGCTATATGACTGAGTCACTCAGCTTTATGTAGGTGAGGAGGCTATATGACTGAGTCACTCAGCTTTATGTAGGTGAGGAGGCTATATGACTAAGTCACTCAGCTTTATGTAGGTGAGGAGGCTATATGACTGAGTCACTCAGCTTTATGTAGGTGAGGCTATATGACTGAGTCACTCAGCTTTATGTAGGTGAGGCTATATGACTGAGTCACTCAGCTTTATGTAGGTGAGGCTATATGACTGAGTCACTCAGCTTTATGTAGGTGAGGCTATATGACTGAGTCACTCAGCTTTATGTAGGTGAGGCTATATGACTGAGTCACTCAGCTTTATGTAGGTGAGGCTATATGACTGAGTCACTCAGCTTTATGTAGGTGAGGCTATATGACTGAGTCACTCAGCTTTATGTAGGTGAGGCTATATGACTGAGTCACTCAGCTTTATGTAGGTGAGGCTATATGACTGAGTCACTCAGCTTTATGTAGGTGCTGAGGCTATATGACTGAGTCACTCAGCTTTATGTAGGTGCTGAGGCTATATGACTGAGTCACTCAGCTTTATGTAGGTGAGGCTATATGACTGAGTCACTCAGCTTTATGTAGGTGAGGCTATATGACTGAGTCACTCAGCTTTATGTAGGTGCTGAGGCTATATGACTGAGTCACTCAGCTTTATGTAGGTGCTGAGGCTATATGACTGAGTCACTCAGCTTTATGTAGGTGCTGAGGCTATATGACTGAGTCACTCAGCTTTATGTAGGTGCTGAGGCTATATGACTGAGTCACTCAGCTTTATGTAGGTGCTGAGGCTATATAACTGAGTCACTCAGCTTTATGTAGGTGCTGAGGCTATATGACTGAGTCACTCAGCTTTATGTAGGTGAGGATATATGACTGAGTCACTCAGCTTTATGTAGGTGAGGCTATATGACTGAGTCACTCAGCTTTATGTAGGTGAGGCTATATGACTGAGTCACTCAGCTTTATGTAGGTGAGGCTATATGACTGAGTCACTCAGCTTTATGTAGGTGAGGCTATATGACTGAGTCACTCAGCTTTATGTAGGTGAGGCTATATGACTGAGTCACTCAGCTTTATGTAGGTGCTGAGGCTATATGACTGAGTCACTCAGCTTTATGTAGGTGAGGCTATATGACTGAGTCACTCAGCTTTATGTAGGTGAGGCTATATGACTGAGTCACTCAGCTTTATGTAGGTGCTGAGGCTATATGACTGAGTCACTCAGCTTTATGTAGGTGAGGCTATATGACTGAGTCACTCAGCTTTATGTAGGTGAGGCTATATGACTGAGTCACTCAGCTTTATGTAGGTGAGGCTATATGACTGAGTCACTCAGCTTTATGTAGGTGAGGCTATATGACTGAGTCACTCAGCTTTATGTAGGTGCTGAGGCTATATGACTGAGTCACTCAGCTTTATGTAGGTGAGGCTATATGACTGAGTCACTCAGCTTTATGTAGGTGCTGAGGCTATATGACTGAGTCACTCAGCTTTATGTAGGTGAGGCTATATGACTGAGTCACTCAGCTTTATGTAGGTGCTGAGGCTATATGACTGAGTCACTCAGCTTTATGTAGGTGAGGCTATATGACTGAGTCACTCAGCGTTATGTAGGTGAGGCTATATGACTGAGTCACTCAGCTTTATGTAGGTGAGGCTATATGACTGAGTCACTCAGCGTTATGTAGGTGAGGCTATATGACTGAGTCACTCAGCTTTATGTAGGTGAGGCTATATGACTGAGTCACTCAGCTTTATGTAGGTGAGGCGATATGACTGAGTCACTCAGCTTTATGTAGGTGAGGCTATATGACTGAGTCACTCAGCTTTATGTAGGTGAGGCTATATGACTGAGTCACTCAGCTTTATGTAGGTGAGGCGATATGACTGAGTCACTCAGCTTTATGTAGGTGAGGCGATATGACTGAGTCACTCAGCTTTATGTAGGTGAGGCTATATGACTGAGTCACTCAGCTCTATGTAGGTGAGGCTATATGACTGAGTCACTCAGCTCTATGTAGGTGAGGCTATATGACTGAGTCACTCAGCTTTATGTAGGTGCTGAGGCTATATGACTGAATCACTCAGCTTTATGTAGGTGCCGAGGCTATATGACTGAGTCACTCAGCTTTATGTAGGTGAGGCTATATGACTGAGTCACTCAGCTTTATGTAGGTGTCGAGGCTATATGACTGAGTCACTCAGCTTTATGTAGGTGAGGCTATATGACTGAGTCACTCAGCTTTATGTAGGTGAGGCTATATGACTGAGTCACTCAGCTTTATGTAGGTGAGGCTATATGACTGAGTCACTCAGCGTTATGTAGGTGAGGCTATATGACTGAGTCACTCAGCTTTATGTAGGTGAGGCTATATGACTGAGTCACTCAGCTTTATGTAGGTGTCGAGGCTATATGACTGAGTCACTCAGCTTTATGTAGGTGAGGCTATATGACTGAGTCACTCAGCTTTATGTAGGTGCTGAGGCTATATGACTGAGTCACTCAGCTTTATGTAGGTGCTGAGGCTATATGACTGAGTCACTCAGCTTTATGTAGGTGCTGAGGCTATATGACTGAGTCACTCAGCTTTATGTAGGTGCTGAGGCTATATGACTGAGTCACTCAGCTTTATGTAGGTGAGGCTATATGACTGAGTCACTCAGCTTTATGTAGGTGAGGCGATATGACTGAGTCACTCAGCTTTATGTAGGTGGTGAGGCTATATGACTGAGTCACTCAGCTTTATGTAGGTGCTGAGGCTATATGACTGAGTCACTCAGCTTGATTATTTAGCAGACATCACTTGTAAATATTTAGTCAACACATTTATCGTAAGAATATCATGGAATATAATTGAACATTTTAATTTCTCTTAGAATAAAAACCTTAGTGGAACAACAGTTTTAGTAAGTAATACTGACGAGTATAAATAAATAAGTGTTTTTCCGGGTGTGTGCGCGTGCAGGACAGAGGAAGACCAATTCTCACACTATTGTTCTAAATTCAATCACCTTCTTCATCCTCATCATTCAATTAATTGAAATTCAATTTTGAAGTCGTGCACAATTATCCGTTTCTATTTGGTTTATGTCTCCCATTCATTCGTTGTCAGTTAGTGCCTTGGGACCCAACAACATAATCCGTGCTCTAACTCCCCCTTGTGGTGGTCTGGAGCAATGAAGCAGTGACGCAGAGTACCGTACTAAACCACATATTACCTCTAAATCCCGCAGAGTAATCCCAAAATGTAGTTGAGCAACAATTGTATGTGTGTACATATGTGTTTAATGTGTTTATTTCTCTGTTCCACAGCCACTGTGAAGACCGTGTAGAGGCTAAACTAGACAATGTAAGGAACCAAATCACACTATCACTACTATACCCTGTGACTTATCCTATCACTACTATACCCTGTGACTTATCCTATCACTACTATACCCTGTGACTTATCCTATCACTACTACAGCATACCCTGTGACTTATCCTATCACTACTATACCCTGTGACTTATCCTATCACTACTATACCCTGTGACTTATCCTATCACTACTATAGCATACCCTGTGACTTATCTTATCACTACTATTGCATACCCTGTGACTTATCCTATCACTACTACAGCATACCCTGTGACTTATCCTATCACTACTATTGCATACCCTGTGACTTATCCTATCACTACTACAGCATACCCTGTGACTTATCCTATCACTACTACAGCATACCCTGTGACTTATCCTATCACTACTATACCCTGTGACTTATTCTACCACTTCTATACCCTGTGACTTATCCTACCACTACTATAGCCTGTGACTTATCCTATCACTACTATACCCTGTGACTTATCCTATCACTACTGTTCCGTACTCTGTGACTTATCCTATTACTACTATACCGTACCCTGTGACTTATCCTATCACTACTATACCCTGTGACTTATCATATCACTACTATACCCTTTGACTTATCCTATCACTACTATACCCTGTGACTTATCCTATCACTACTATACCCTGTGACGTATCATATCACTACTATACCCTGTGACTTATCCTATCACTACTATACCCTGTGACTTATCCTATCACTACTATAGCATACCCTGTGACTTATCCTATCACTACTACAGCATACCCTGTGACTTATCCTATCACTACTACAGCATACCCTGTGACTTATCCTATCACTACTATAGCCTGTGACTTATCCTATCACTACTATAGCATACCCTGTGACTTATCCTATCACTACTATAGCATACCATGTGACTTATCAATGTGCTAAATGTGTTTTTCACTCCTATTTCCCCAGGACACTGTGTCTGAAGCGGAGGTTGATGCTGGGTTCAGAGGTCTGTTCGCAAAGCTAGCTGGAAAAGTGAGTTTTACTAACCGTTATCACTGAGGGGGGAAAAGGCTTCAGTAGTGAGTGTATGTCACGTGGGGTGTTTACACACACCTAATTTCTGTCGGCCTATTAAAATACAGGACTAAAATAAAACATGTTCTTAAAGGGGCGGAGCATGGAAATAAAATACGCACATATCATCAACAGTTTATTTTCCCGGCTGAGTTACATAATTCACAAGAACAATATTTAGTCTTTGGGTGATCCTGTTACTTAAATCCCCAGCAGCTCTCGTACATATCTTTATATCTTTATCACAGGACCGATTTCAAAACATTGGAAACAGATCAACAATTCAATACGTCTAACAAATGTAACTCATTTATACAGGGATTGTGCAACACTAGTTTTTTTCATTTTTTTTTATAGAAGGGCGTGACCAGGGAGAAGTGGAGCGGGTCAATGACACTCACACCACAGAAACAACACACTGTACTTTACAATCACACAGCTGCTTCTCTCACCGTTCTTGTTCTCCCTGTGCACGCCAACCTACACACAGTAATGGGGATCTGCTGAAGAGTAGCAAACAGACAGGTTACATACAGAAAGCCACACCCTTAGTTACAATCAACTACACCTGGCAACGAGAAAGAAGCTCTGTGTTCACAACTCAACAGTTCCACCCTGTGACATAAACCTCGTCACTGCGGCCATGTGGGTCTTACTGGGGTACAGTCGCATAAATCCCCACCCAAAAAATCTACCGTTGTCGGCCATTTCAAATTAGCCCCAAGGTTGCCTTGTTAAATCTGGTTTATTTTCATAAACTAAATACCATGACTGTTTTCACATTAGCTTAGAACGCTTTTTGAAATGTCCAATACAACATATTTTGGTGATATCGTTATCAACTTACTGCCTACCCCTTAGTAAAAATATAAACGTTTGTGTGCGGGGTTAGCTATTAGCATGCTAACACTCATTAATTAAGATTGCTAGCATTCACTGGTTGAAGTAACTTTTGAGGGTAATGCAGTTGACTCGTGACTATGACATGAATATCTATCATTCACGACATTTTGATCAGGAGCGATAATCAATCTTTAATAAAAATAAATATTTTGTTGTTGTTCGTTTTGAATTCAAGCTTGGCTGAAATGCTTCCGTTATTTTGTTGAAAACGTCTCTTTTCCCGTGTGGGGGGAACCTACATGAGAGTTGTAATTTTTGTGACTGTCACTTGTTTCTAGGACATGGAGATTTCAGCAGCTGAGCTCCAGTCGATTCTCAACAAAATCATTGCTAAACGTGAGTGAAGTGCTATATACTTTCTTTCCTGTCATGATTCGTATTTCTCCTGTACATATACTGCACACTGTTTTATGTAGAGTGGAAGTCTGCAGAAGTCCTAACTCTTTGTGATGTCTCCTCTACAGGAACGGACATAAAGACGGACGGTTTCAGCCTAGAAACAGCCAGAGTCATGGTCAACCTCATGGACGTATCCTATACGGCAGGGTAGCCTAGTGGTTAGACTGTAGGGACGGCAGGGTAGCCTAGTGGTTAGACTGTAGGGACGGCAGGGTAGCCTAGTGGTTAGAATGTAGGGACGGCAGGGTAGCCTAGTGGTTAGAATGTAGGGACGGCAGGTAGCCTAGTGGTTAGACTGTAGGGACGGCAGGGTAGCCTAGTGGTTAGACTGTAGGGACGGCAGGGTAGCCTAGTGGTTAGACTGTGGGGACGGCAGGGTAGCCTAGTGGTTAGACTGTAGGGACGGCAGGGTAGCCTAGTGGTTAGAATGTAGGGACGGCAGGGTAGCCTAGTGGTTAGACTGTAGGGACGGCAGGGTAGCCTAGTGGTTAGAGTGTTGGGACGGCAGGGTAGCCTAGTGGTTAGAGTGTAGGGACGGCAGGGTAGCCTAGTGGTTAGAGTGTTGGACTAGTAACCGGAATGGTTGCAAGTTCAAACCCCCGAGCTGACAAGATACAACTCTGTTGTTCTGCCCCTGAACAGGCAGTTAACCCACAGTTCCTAGGCCGTCATTGAAAATAAGAATTTGTTCTTAACTGACTTGCCTAGTTAAATAAAGGTAAAATAAATAACATGCCTTCACAGCGCCACTAGATTCAGACCTGGGTTTAAATACTATTTACAATGTCTCAGGTACTTTCACAAAGTTAGTATTCAGATGTATTTCATTTGAAAAGACAAGTAGTTTAATATTTGAATTTGTATTTGGAAAATACATTGACTCAATCACACTCCTGTGCGTTTAACCCTGGTATTTCAAAATGGTATGTGAAAAAAGTTTCAGAAAATAATTGTAAATACAATTTGGTCGATTATTATTATTATTTTTTTTTTTTTAAATAACCGTTTGGGCTGTTTTCTGAAAATACACAAATACACAAAAAACAAATGGTATTTTAAGTACCAGATTTTCAAATACACATGTATTTGAACCCAGGTATGGCTACATCACATTGATTATATACTGTGTCTGTGTCTATACAAAGAATGGTATTCTAGATCTAGAATGGTATTCTAGAATGGTATTCTAGATCTAGAATGGTATTCTAGAATGGTATTCTAGATCTAGAATGGTATTCTAGCTTGAGATCTGCACACTGTGCATAACTTGACACAAGTCTCCCATTGACCTCAATGAGTGACTTGGGCACACTCATCTCAACACTAAATCAGGCCCAACGTGACTAATGAAAGTTTTTAGTTTGGAATGTTCTGGTTTCTAAGGGCTTGCTGATGTGCGGATACTTGTTGAGCCTTAACCTTCGTACAGGACAACGGTAACGGACAACTGGGGCTGGGAGAATTTGCGACACTGTGGAAGAAGATCCAGAGATACTTGGTGAGGTTCTAGTGTTTGTGTTACTGCTGTGGTAGCTCTGGTCCATGGTGTTACGTACAACTTCAGCGTCCGCAAGCTGCACGTAACCCCTTGGACCAGAGCTAATGCAGCATTATTTATGTTGTGTAAGAATGGACAGCCTATATACGAGTGTTTACTTTACAGAGTGTTCACAGTGTAGTGTGTGTGTTAGTGTTCACAGTGTTTTACGTTTTACGGTGTTCAGTGTAGTGTGTGTTTTACAGTGTAGTGTGTGTGTTTTACAGTGTAGTGTGTGTGTGTTTTACAGTGTAGTGTGTGTGTTTTACAGTGTAGTGTGTGTGTTTTACAATGTAGTGTGTGTTTTACAGTGTAGTGTGTGTTTTACAGTGTAGTGTGTGTGTTTTACAGTGTAGTGTGTGTGTTTTACAGTGTAGTGTGTGTGTTTTACAGTGTAGTGTGTGTTTTACAGTGTAGTGTGTGTTTTACAGTGTAGTGTGTGTGTTTTACAGTGTAATGTGTAGTGTGTGTGTGTGTGTGTGTTTTGCAGTGTTCAGTGTAGTGTGTGTGTGTGTGTGTGTGTGTGTGTGTGTGTGTGTGTGTGTGTGTGTGTGTGTGTGTGTGTGTGTGTGTGTGTGTGTGTGTTTTGCAGTGTTCCGTGTAGTGTGTGTTTTACAATGTAATGTGTGTTTTAGAGTTTACAGTGTAGTGTGTGTGTTTCAGTGTAGTGCGTGTTTTACAGTGTTCAGTGTAGTGTGTGTTTTACAGTGTAGTGTGTGTTTTACAGTGTTCAGTGTAGTGTGTGTTTTACAGTGTAGTGTGTGTTTTACAGCGTAGTGTGTGTTTTACAGTGTTCAGTGTAGTGTGTGTTTTACAGCGCAGTGTGTGTTTTACAGTGTTCAGTGTAGTGTGTGTTTTACAGTGTAGTGTGTGTT
Organism: Oncorhynchus kisutch; assembly: GCF_002021735.2. Lineage (NCBI taxonomy): Eukaryota > Metazoa > Chordata > Actinopteri > Salmoniformes > Salmonidae > Oncorhynchus > Oncorhynchus kisutch. Next base: position 5,582,488 of record NC_034193.2, read on the forward strand.
TTACAGGGTTCAGTGTAGTGTGTGTTTTACAGTGTTCAGTGTAGTGTGTGTTTTACAGTGTTCAGTGTAGTGTGTGTTTTACAGTGTTCAGTGTAGTGTGTGTTTTACAGTGTTCAGTGTAGTGTGTTTTAGAGTGTAGTGTATGTTTTATAGTGTAGTGTGTGTGTGTGTTTTACAGTGTTCAGTGTAGTGTGTTTTACAGTGTAGTGTGTTTTACAGTGTTCAGTGTAGTGTGTTTTACAGTGTAGTGTGTGTTTTACCCAGCGCAATCTCATTATAACCCTTCCTTATTCCCCCTCTATCCCGTCATCCATCCCTTCCTTATTCCCCCTCTATCCCGTCATCCATCCCTTCCTTATTCCCCCTCCATACTGTCATCCATCCCTCTCTCCATCCCTTCCTTCCTCTCTCCATCCCTCTCTCCATCCCTTCCTTCCTCTCTCCATCCCTCTCTCCATCCCTTCCTTCCTCTCTCCATCCCTCTCTCCATCCCTTTATCCATCCCTTCCTTCCTCTCTCCATCCCTTCCTTCCTCTAGTCCATTTACAAGAAGAATGACATGGATAACTCTGGCACCATGAGTACCCCAGAAATGAGGATGGCCTTGAAGGATGCAGGTTTGTGGACATAAAATAAACAGAATTTTGTGCCACCAGAGAGACTGGGTTCGCGCCCAGGCTCTGTCGTAACCGGCCGCGACCGGGAGGTCCATGGGGCGACGCACAATTGGCCTAGCGTCGTCCGGGTTAGGGAGGGTTTGGCCGGTAGGGAAATCCTTGTCTCATCGCGCACCAGCGACTCCTGTGGCGGGCCGGGCGCAGTGCGCGCTAACCAAGGTTGCCAGGTGCAGGGTGTTTCCTCTGACACATTGGTGCGGCTGGCTTCCGGGTTGGATGCGCGCAGTGTTAAGAAGCAGTGCGGCTTGGTTGGGTTGTGTATCACAATCCCCTGAACAAGGCTTGTTCAACTGCCTTGTTCAGGGGAACAGTGGGTTAACTGCCTTGTTCAGGGGAACAGTGGGTTAACTGCCTTGTTCAGGGGAACAGTGGGTTAACTGCCTTGTTCAGGGGAACAGTGGGTTAACTGCCTTGTTCAGGGGAACAGTGGGTTAACTGCCTTGTTCAGGGGAACAGTGGGTTAACTGTCTTGTTCAGGGGAACAGTGGGTTAACTGCCTTGTTCAGGGGAACAGTGGGTTAACTGCCTTGTTCAGGGGAACAGTGGGTTAACTGCCTTGCTCAGGGGAACAGTGGGTTAACTGCCTTGTTCAGGGGAACAGTGGGTTAACTGCCTTGTTCAGGGGAACAGTTTGTTAACTGCCTTGTTCAGGGGAACAGTCTGTTAACTGCCTTGTTCAGGGGAACAGTCTGTTAACTGCCTTGTTCAGGAGAACAGTGGGTTAACTGCCTTGTTCAGGGGCAGAACGACACATTTTTACCTTGTCAACTCAGGGATTCGATCTAGCAACCATTTCAGTTACTGACCCAACGCTCTAATCGCCTGGCGACCTGCCGTCCCAATACCTGCCGCCCGATTAAGGCTGCCCCCCACACCTCTCTGATTCAGAGGGGGTTGGGTTAAATGCGGAAGACACATTTTAGTTGAATGCATTCAGTTGTACAACTGACTAGGTATTCCTCTTTCCCCTTCCTTAAGTCTACTGTGAGTTGCTCTGGATAAGAGCATCTGCTAAATGACTAAAATGTACAGTATATACAGTACGGTATTAAATTATTTACAATTCATTTATATTGAGCACAAAATAATCTGAAACACAACCTAAACAACCTGCAAATGAAAAAATAAAATTGTTTATTGAGTCACACGCTTGATGTAGTCATTGCGTGCTACAATATGAATATTGGACCAAATATTAAACTTTTCACTATTGTATTTATGAGAATCTTCAAGGGTGTCAAGCTTTACTTGTTGAACAAAATCTCCTTCTCTGAGCAATTGTATTGGTATAAAATAACACCCCCCCCCCCCCCAAATTGAAGTATTGGAATAGTTTATTTAATTCAGTTATTATTACTCATATTTATCAAGGCTGTCAATCATTTGGGACCCCCCACAGTAATATTCTATCTCCCACCAGGTTTCAGTCTGAACAACGCCATCCACCAGATTCTGGTTGTTCGGTATGGAGAGGCTGACATGACCATCGACTTTGATAACTTTGTCGCCTGCATCATGCGGTTGGAGATGATGTTCAGTAAGTACAACGGCGCCGTCCTGTTTTAAAGCCACAATCCTGAATTTATGTTTTTCAGCCAAACGGCAGCACTTTGTTTTCCAATAAAGCTGAGAGATGGCCATGGAGGGTAACAGCAGTAAATATTGCAGATTGTACTTTTTTTTAAATGTGTGGGTTACTTTTTTAGTGGGGGGGTATGCTTTTCTTCTCTTTTATCTATTTCGTTTCAGCTCAGGATTACGAGCAGACAGTTTGACTCTCCACAGATAGGATTTATGGGGTATAAATATGTCATAATGTATATTTTAATTCATAGCCGTATCCAGGCAACTGAACGTCGTCAGCGTTCTCTTCCTGTCTTACCGTGTCGGGTTCATGTGGAGACTTCATGTGGGTTCATGTGGAGGGTAGAGTGTGTGTTTATAGACTCTCTTATGCCTGTACCTCTCTCTCTCTCTCTCTCTCTCTCTCTCTCTCTCTCTCTCTCTCAACCCTGCAGAAGTCTTCATGAAGATTGACACGGCTAATACTGGCTCTATTGAATTGGATATCCATCAGGTGAGAACCTTCAGCTTACTCTTATAATCAACTCATAAAGACAGCTTTTATGTTGTTGTTGTTGTTTTTCCAGTTCTAATGTATTGTTGTTATTCTGTTTATCTATTTTCAGTGGTTGTCATTTACCATGATCTAGAACACTGCAGACATAAAAAGACGTCTGTAAATCTTTTTTTTTTTTTTACAAAACTTGAAGCCAGGAGCGCAAGAGAGCTCTCTGCAAATCATTAAACCAAAGTGCCTTTTTATAGACGTTTATTTTGAAAACACGGTATTACATCACATCCTGTTTTAAATCGTTATTTGTTTTATTAGATGTAGCCTAGCTGTCTAGGCCTATTGAAAGTTGCTTACAGATTATACTTGTGTGATAAATGTATCACCTAGTTCCGATCCTTTTATGCAGATTTATGTCGCTCATTTTGTCATGTTTTTAAAAGAAAAGCCTTTCTATATGTCTCAAAGCTAATAAACAACGTTATTATTATAGTGTCTGTTTTATTTCGAACTTGTATCTATAGTTTTTAGTCCTATAAGCGCACCATGCATGTGGCCAGCTTTGAGACGGTCCATGCGCCCCTCCCCCGACGGACGGGGTTGGGTTTTCCGGGCGCAGTAGTATTGACCGAACGTACAGAACTTGCGCTTCTGTCGCCGCACCACAACCGCCTTGCAACTTTCTACGTTAAACACCCAGTACTGAGATTTATGCGATTGTTTAGCGAACTGGCAGTCTGTCATCTAACTACAAAACACATCGAAGGTGTCTTCAAAGTGGTGAGTGCTCAATGTTGTTGTGGTTTCTAAGTGACATCTCTATTCAGAGAGAGTGCGTGTTATTTTCGGTTTTTCTCTTTCCAGAAGGCCACCGTACTTTAGGTTTACTACATTTCTAAGAATGGTTCTGTAATTTTGTTATAATTTTAACATATTAATATTTTCGGTAGGTTACATCATGAATGTATTAAATAACCAGCCATGTCAACTAGGTTATGCCTCTGCAATAACCCAGAAGTGAACCATTTGCGGACAAAATAATTTCTCAAAGTAACTTAGTGTCATCTACCCATGCATCTTCAACCCTCCTGCTGTGTTCCGGTCGAATTGGACCGATTTACAAGTATTCTCTCTGAAAAATATAGTTCCTTTAATCTGATTGTCATATAAGGTTCCATGACTTTGTCCATACAGGGCATCTGAACACACAAAATACATTTAGATGATTTTAATGACATTTTGGGTGTTTCATTTCATTTTTGTACACCTGTTGTGTTCCCGACCGGTCATTAGAAATGAATGGGTGAGACTACAATTAGTGTATAAAATTGAGTTCAGCCACATGCCCATTCATCAGATGGACACACTTCCTCTCCCAGACCCCCACATGCATGTGTGTTTGAGCGTGTAAACACACACACCTCACTCCCCTTCTTGGCTTCCATGGCAACCCCCACGGGAACCTTAACCCAATAGAATCTTTCCGCCATGGGAACCACACCTGTTGGCATTCTCACAAACAATCGCAACATTGTTTCAGTAATATATAGAACTTTTCTCACAGCTCTGGTATATAAAGCTTTACTGAGGCCTTGCTCACTATTCATTCTGTGGCGGCACAATGACCAAACGATATAGTGTATGTGAGGCTCTTGATCATATCTTTGATCATGACACTAGTGAGGAGGAGAGAGTCCTTGTTAAACTTTGACACAACGTAGTCTGTGATAAACAGCACAATATGTTTCATCTGGGTATTTGTTATAGTCAAAATAATCCATACATAATTTATTTTTACTCAAAAATGTGTTGTGTGAGCTCAGGTCAATGAGGCCTACAGGCCATGAATAGCAAATAGAAGTTCAAAACCTGTAATGTTCACAAGAACTTAAGTTGATAAAGAGATCTAATACAACATTAGGTGATACTATATGTATTATTATGGATTTATAATCAGCTATAATGGGGCGGCCATTTTGGACTGGAAACACAGAATTAATTAACATGAAACAAACACAACAGGAGGGTTAATCAGGTAAAATTTGAAGGAGCATGATTTAAATTCAAATTGAAATAAAATAGAAAATACAAATAGTTCCGAACTCTCAGAGATAATATTTTGCTAATCTGAAACAAAACCACACTGAGGAATTTATAAAAAGTTATAAATATATCATTGTGTATTTTGCAGTAATATTAGACACTTTTACACATAAATCAGCCGATGTAATGTTTCTCTGAACCTCCACACTAGTTTGTTATGAGTGAGGAGTCCTGTTACACCCACAGTACTGAGGAGTTCTGTTACACCCACAGTACTGAGTCCTGTTACACCCACAGTACTGAGTCCTGTTACACCCACAGTACTGAGTCCTGTTACACCCACAGTACTGGGGAGTCCTGTTACACCCACAGTACGGAGGAGTCCTGTTACACCCACCGTACTGAGTGCTGTTACACCCACAGTACTGAGGAGTCCTGTTACACCCACAGTACTGAGGAGTCCTGTTACACCCACAGTACGGAGGAGTCCTGTTACATCCACAGCCCTGAGGAGTCCCCTGTTACACCCACAGTACGGAGGAGTCCTGTTACACCCACAGTACAGAGTCCTGTTACACCCACAGCACTGAGGAGTCCTGTTACACCCACAGTACTGAGGAGTCCTGTTACACCCACAGTACTGAGTCCTGTTACACCCACAGTACTGAGGAGTCCTGTTACACCCACAGTACGGAGGAGTCCTGTTACACCCACAGTACTGAGGAGTCCTGTTACACCCACAGTACTGAGGAGTCCTGTTACACCCACAGTACTGAGGAGTCCTGTTACACCCACAGTACTGAGTCCTGTTACACCCACAGTACTGAGGAGTCCTGTTAAACCCACAGTACTGAGGAGTCCTGTTACATCCACAGCCCCGAGGAGCCCCCTGGTACACCCACAGTACGGAGGAGTCCTGTTACACCCACAGGACTGAGGAGTTCCCTGTTACACCCACAGTACGGAGGAGTCCTGTTACACCCACAGTACTGAGTCCTGTTACACCCACAGCACTGAGGAGTCCTGTCACACCCACAGTACTGAGGAGTCCTGTTACACCCACAGTACTGAGGAGTCCTGTTACACCCACAGTACTGAGTCCTGTTACACCCACAGTGCTGAGGAGTCCTGCTACACCCACAGTACTGAGGAGTCCCCTGTTACAGCCACAGTACTGAGGAGTCCTGTTACACCCACAGTACTGAGGAGTCCTGTTACACCCACAGTACTGAGGAGTCCTGCTACACCCACAGTACTGAGGAGTCCTGCTACACCCACAGTACTGAGTCCTGTTACACCCACAGTACGGGGGAGTCCTGTTACACCCACAGTACTGAGGAGTCCCCTGTTACACCCACAGTACTGAGGAGTCCTGCTACACCCACAGTACTGAGGAGTCCTGTTACACCCACAGTACTGAGGAGTCCTGTTACACCCACAGTACTGAGGAGTCCTGTTACACCCACAGTACTGAGGAGTCCTGTTACACCCACAGTACTGAGGAGTCCCCTGTTACACCCACAGTACTGAGGAGTCCTGTTACACCCACAGTACTGAGGAGTCCCCTGTTACACCCACAGTACGGGGGAGTCCTGTTACACCCACAGTACTGAGGAGTCCTGTTACACCCACAGTACTGAGGATCCCCCTGTTACACCCACAGTACTGAGGAGTTCTGTTACACACACAGTACTGAGGAGTCCCCTGTTACACCCACAGTACTGAGGCATCCTGTTACACCCACAGTACTGAGGAGTCCTGTTACACCCACAGCACCGAGTCCTGTTACACCCACAGCACAGAGTCATGTTACACCCACAGCACTGAGGAGTCCTGTTACACCCACAGTACTGAGGCATCCTGTTACACCCACAGTACTGAGGAGTCCTGTTACACCCACAGCACCGAGTCATGTTACACCCACAGCACTGAGTCATGTTACACCCACAGCACTGAGGAGTCCTGTTACACCCACAGTACTGAGTCCTGTTACACCCACAGTACCGAGGAGCCCTGTTACACCCACAGTACTGAGGAGTCCTGTTACACCCACAGCACTGAGTCCTGTTACACCCACAGTACTGCGGAGCCCTGTTACACCCACAGTACTGAGGAGTCCCCTGTTGCACCCACAGCACTGAGTCCTTTTACACCCACAGTACTGAGTCCTGTTAGACCCACAGTACTGAGGAGCCCCCTGTTACACCCACAGAACCGAGGAGCCCACTGGTTGGATTACAGGCTCATCTCTAGTTGTTTTTGAGCATTTGTTGAAGTTGAGTCCGGGAACAGGACGAATGTCCTATGCATGACTTGACTCCAGGACTGCATGAATCAGCTGCTCTCTGAGAATGGAGAGACTTTGGCTCATAGTGAGTGAAACTAGCAGTCTGACCTTATGTCCATGAGGAGAAGGATATGTGGTTTGTTTCTTTTTGTTTCCGTAACTGTTTATATTTGCAGGAACTCTAGAACACTTTTAAGCTAATATTCTAGAAGAGGTGCAGGAACTCTAGAACACTTTTAAGCTAATATTCTAGAAGAGGTGCAGGAACTCTAGAACACTTTTAAGCTAATATTCTAGAAGAGGTGCGGGAACTCTAGAACACTTTTAAGCTAATATTCTAGAAGAGGTGCAGGAACTCCAGAACACTTTTAAGCTAATATTCTAGAAGAGATGCAGGAACTCAAGCGGTAGAACATTTGAGGGGGCAGTACTCAGTTCTAGTGTACTACAGCCCAAGTCAAGCACTAACACAACATTGATTCAGCTTGTAACTGTGTATAACAAGTGATTTTATGTCATGTAGATAAGTTGGATTCCTCCCTGCAGAACTGAACAGAGTACTCTCCATGTGACTCAGCTGCCTCCCAAATGCCACCCCATTCACTTTACAGTGCACTACTTTAGACCAGGGCCCATAGGGAATAGGGTGCCATTTCCGAGGCACACTTTCAGATTTCCTCTCCACCTTCATGGATTTATGGCATTCAGTCTATTCACTCCGATGACCTGCTGCTTCCCAGGCGAGCCTCTCTCTCTCTCACTCTCTCTTTGTCTGTCTCTCTCACTCACTCTCTCTTTGTCTGTCTCTCTCTCTCATGCTCTCTTTGTCTGTCTCTATCTCTCCCTGTGTCTCTCTCGCTCTCTGTTTCTCTCTCTGTGTGTGTCTCTCTCTCTAGGTCTGTCTGTCTGTTCTCTCTCTCTCTCTCTCTCTCTCTCTCTCTCTCTCTCTCTCTCTCTGTCATTAGAATGCCAGTCAAGTGTTTGAGAACTGTTTTGGCATACTAAACACTACTGGGTTGCCATATTGGTTAATGTTTATATTAGATTTTCCATTCAGGGGAATGAGAGAGAGAGTTCAGAAAGTATTCAGACCCCTTAACTTTTTCACATTTTGTTACATTACAGCCTTATTCTAAAATTGAGTTTTACCTCATTAATCTACACACGCTACCCTATAATAACAAAATGAAAACAGGTTTTTAGAAATAATTACATAAAAACAGAAATACCTTATTTACATAAATATTCAGACCCTTTACTATGAGACTCCAAATTGAGTTCAGGTGCATCCTGTTTCCATCAATCATCCTTGAGATGTTTCTACAACTTGATTGGAGTCCAACCTGTGGTAAATTCAATTGATTGGACATGATTTGGAAAGGCACACAGCTGTCTATATAAGGTCCCACAGTCAGAGCAAAAACCAAGCCATGCGGTCGAAGAGATTGTCTGTAGAGCTCTGAGACAGAATTGTGTCGAGGGACAGATCTGGGGAAGGGTACCAAAACATTCTGCAGTATTGAAGGTCCCCAAGAACACAGTGGCCTTCATTATTATTAAATGGAAGAAGTTTGGAACCACCAAGACTCTTCCTAGAGCTGGCCGCCCGGCCAAACTGAGAAATCGGGGGAGAAGGGCTTTGGTCAGGGAGGTGACCAAGAACCTGATTGTCACTCTGACAGAGCTCCAGAGTTCCTCTGTGGAGATGGAAGAACCTTCCAGAAGGACAACCATCTCCGCAGCGCTCCACCAATCAGGCCTTTTATGGTAGAGTGGCCAGATGAAACCACTCCTCAGTAAAAGCGACAGGGACTGGGAGACTAGTCAGGATCGAGGAAAAGATGAATGGAGCAAAGTACAGAGAGATCCTTGATGAAAACCTGCTCCAGAGGGCCCAGGACCTCAGACTGGGACAAAGGTTCACCTTCCAACAGGACAACGACCCTAAGCACACAGCCAAGACAGCGCAGGAGTGGCTTCCTGAGAAGTCTCTGAATGTCCTTGAGTGGCCCAGCCAGAGCCCGGACTTGAACTCTATCTAACATTTCTGGAGAGACCTGAAAATAGCTGTGCAACGACACTCCCCAACCAACCTGACAGAGCTTGAGAGGATCTGCATAGAAGAATGGGAGAAACTCCCCAAATACAGGTGTGCCAAGTCTTGCCAACAGGTGTGCCAAGACGTTACAACGTCATACCCAAGAAGACTTGAGGCTGGGTGAAATTCACAGTGTGCCATCACAGCAGCAATATTTGTGACCTGTTGCCACAAGAAAAGGGCAACCAGTGTAGAACAAACACCATTGTAAATACAACCCATATTTACGGTTATTTATTTTCCCTTCTGTACTATAACTATTTGCACAACGTTACAACACGTGACATTTGAAATGTCTTTATTATTTTGGAACTTTTGTGAGTGTAGTGTTTACCCTTAATGTTTTGTTTATTATCTATTTCATGTAAACATATGTTTCCCAATAAAGCCGTTGGGGAATCTTCATAGTTTTTCTCCCATACAGAATGAGGACTTCACATTGCCTAACACAGGACAGTAATGTTTTGATATCAAATGAACCTGCCTAACACAGGACAAATGTCCCGATTCACTACTAAACTCAGCAAAAAAAGAAACGTCCTCTCACTGTCAACTGCGTTTATTTTCAGCAAACTTAACATCTGTAAATATTTGTATGAACATAACAAGATTCAACAACTGAGACAAACTGGACAAGTTCCACAAACATGTGACTAACAGAAATTGAATAATGTGTCCCCTGAACAAAGGGGGGGGGGGGTCAAAATCAAAAGTAACAGTCAGTATCTGGTGTGGCCACCAGCTGCATTAAGTACTGCAGTGCATCTCCTCCTCATGGACTGCACCAGATTTGCCAGTTCTTGCTGTGAGATATTACCCCACTCTCCCACCAAGGCACCTGCAAGTTCCCAGACATTTCTGGGGGGAATGGCCCTAGCCATCACCTTTCTATCCAGACGTGCTCGATGGATTGAGATCCGGGCTCTTTGCTGGCCATGACAGAACACTAATATTCCTATCTTGCAGGAAATCATGCACAGAACGAGCAGTATGGCTGGTGGCATTGTCATGCTGGAGGGTCATGTCAGGATGAGCCTGCAGGAAGGGTACCACATGAAAGAGGAGGATGTCTTCCCTGTAACGCACAGCGTTGAGATTGCCTGCAATGACAACAAGCTCAGTCCGATGGTGCTGTGACACACCGCCCCAGACCAAGACGGACCCTCCACCTCCAAATCTATCCCGCTCCAGAGTACAGGCCTCGGTGTAACGCTCATTCCTTCGACGATAAACGCAAATCCGACTATCACCCCTGGTGAGACAAAACCGCGACTCGTCAGTGAAGAGCACTTTTTGACAGTCCTGTCTGGTCCAGTGATGGTGGGTTTGTGCCCATATGCGACGTTGTTGCCGGTGATGTCTGGTGAGGACCTGCCTGGTGTTGTTAAACGTGGTCTGCCACTGCAAGGATGGTCAGCTGTCCATCCTGTTTCCCTGTAGTGCTGTCTTAGGCGTCTCACAGTACGGATATTGCAATTTATTGCCCTGGCCACAACTACAGTCCTCATGCCTCCTTGCAGCATGCCTAAGGCACGTTTACGCAGATGAGCAGGGACCCTGGGCATCTTTCTTTTGGTGTTTTTCAGAGTCAGTAGAAAGGCCTCTTTAGTGTCCTAAGTTTTCATAACTGTGACCTTAATTGCCTACCGTCTGTAAGCTGTTTGTGTCTTAACGACCGTTCCAGAGGTGCATGTTCATTAATTGTTAATGGTTCATTGAATAAGCATGGGTGTAACGGATCTCGTCCTCCTCTTCTGAGGAGGAGTAGCGAGAAGGATCGGAGGACCAAAACTCAGCGTGGTAAGTGTTCATGATGAAATATTTAATGAATCAAACTGAACACTGAAAATACAAAAACAATAAAGTGAACGAACGAAAACCGAAACAGTCCTGTCTGGCGAAATACACAAAGACATAATAAACACCCACCAAACCCAGGTGGAAAAAGGCTACCTAAGTATGATTCTCAATCAGAGACAACTAACGACACCTGCCTCTGATTGAGATCCATACCAGGCCGAACACAAAAACCAACATAGAAAAACAAACATAGACTGCCCACCCCAACTCACGCCCTGACCATACTAAAACAAAGACAAAACAAAGGAACTATAGTCGGAACGTGACAATGGGAAACAGTGTTTAAACCCTTTACAATGAAGATCTGTGAAGTTATTTTGATTTTTACGAATTATCTTTAAAAGACAGGGTACTGAAAAAGGGACGTTTATTTTTTTGCTGAGTTTCCGAATGTAGTTCTCTAGGACAACCCTTGGCCAGGGTTCCAGGCCTTGTTCAGTTAGAGAGGGAAAGAAGAGTGAGGGGGAGAGAGAGGGGAGATGGGGGGCAGACAATACTGAAGTGCCTCAGGGCCAGACCCAGGTTTTCTACATACAGTGGGGCAAAAAAAGTATTTAGTCAGCCACCAGTTGTGCAAGTTCTCCCACTTAAAAGGATGAGAGAGGCCTGTAATTTTCATCATAGAAAGAAAAAAAAAATCCAGAAAATAACATTGTAGGATTTTTAATGAATTTATTTGCAAATTATGGTGGAAAACAAGTATTTGGTCAATAACAAAAGTTTATCTCAATACTTTGTTATATACTCTTTGTTGGCAATGACAGAGGGCAAACGTTTTCTGCAAGTCTTCACACTGTTGCTGGTATTTTGACCCATTCCTCCATGCAGATCTCCTCTAGAGCAGTGATGTTTTGACCTTCTGATCAATGTGATTTTCTGGATTTTTTTTCTCATTTTGTCTGTCATAGTTGAAGTGTACCTATGATGAAAATTACAGGCCTCTCTCATCTTTTTAAGTGGGAGAACTTGCACAATTGGTGGCTGACTAAATACTTTTTTGCCCCACTGTATCTCTTATTTTTCAAGGTGATGCCCTAAAGGTTCTGAATGCAACAGACTAAACCCTGTTTCTAAAGTCATATTGGTTACAGACATGAATCCTTTCTCTCATTTCTCCACAGCCTGCTCACAGACTCAAGGTATTCATCTCTTATTTTGTGTGTGTGTGTGGGGGGGGGGGGTCTGGTTTGTTAAGATAGATGTTGCTGTCTCTGTCTCCCATTTCAACCTAACCGTAACCTCGTCCCCAGGCTATTGCACACAGTAGGATATCACCCATTCACGCATGGGATTTCATCCATTCAAAGTTGGCCTTAGTGGGAGTGACCATAGAATTCTATATGAATGACCTTCTGATCAAAGTATTTTTCATTAGTTAATTTTAGCAAATCACATGACTATGATGCGTGGGGAGGGTTAGGGGGAAGGTGTTGTGGGAGATGATTGGTTGGTAGATTAAGCCAATTACTGCCTATCCACTGGGAGCGTCTCCCGGCTTTCTGTATTGGCTAATGGTCCACCAGACTCATCACGCATTTAGGTGGAAGTGTCTGGGATTGAGATTACCCTAACACCTAGCACCCTGTCTCTAACACCTAGCACCCTATCTCTAACACCTAGCACCCTATCTCTAACACCTAGCACCCTATCTCTAACACATGGCACCCTATCTCTAACACCTAGTACCCTATCCCTAACACCTAGCACCCTATCTCTAACACCTAGCACCCTACCCCTAACACCTATCACCCTATCCCTAAATACCTAGTACCCTACCCCTAACACCTAGCACCCTGTCTCTAACACCTAGCACCCTATCTCTAACACCTAGCGCCCTATCCCTAACACCTAGCACCCTATCTCTAACACCTAGCACCTTATCCCTAACACCTAGCACCCTCCCCCTAACACCCTATCCCTAACACCTAGCACCCTACCCCTAACACCTAGTACCCTACTCCTAACACCTAGCACCCTGTCTAACACCTAGCACCCTATCTCTAACACCTAGCACCTTATCTCTAACCCCTAGCACCCTATCTCTAACACCTAGCACCCTATCCCTAACACCTAGCACCCTATCTCTAACACCTAGCACCCTACCCCTAACACCTAGCACCCTACCCCTAACACCTAGCACCCTATCGCTAACACTTAGCACCCTATCTCTAACACCTAGTACCCTACCCCTAACACCTAGTACCCTATCCCTAATACCTAGTACCCTATCCCTAACACCTAGCACCCTATATCTAAAACCTAGCACCCTATATCTAACACCTAGCACCCTATATCTAACACCTAGTACCCTATCCCTAATACCTAGTACCCTATCCCTAACACCTAGCACCCTATATCTAAAACCTAGCACCCTATATCTAACACCTAGCACCCTATATCTAACACCTAGCACCTGGTCTCTAGCACCTTAACACCTAGCACCCTATATCCAACACCTAGCACCCTTCTCTAACACCTAGCACCCTATCCCTAACACCTAGCACCCTATCTCTAACACCTAGTACCCTAACCCTAACACCTAGCACCCTACCCCTAACACCTAGCACCCTACCCCTAACACATAGCACCCTACCTCTAACACCTAGCACCCTACCTCTAACACCTAGCACCCTATCTCTAACACCTAGCACCCTATATCTAACACCTAGTACCCTATCCCTAATACCTAGTACCCTATCCCTAACACCTAGCACCCTATATCTAAAACCTAGCACCCTATATCTAACACCTAGCACCCTATATCTAACACCTAGCACCCGGTCTCTAGCACCTTAACACCTAGCACCCTATATCCAACACCTAGCACCCTTCTCTAACACCTAGCACCCTATCCCTAACACCTAGCACCCTATCTCTAACACCTAGTACCCTAACACCTAGCACCCTACCCCTAACACCTAGCACCCTGACTCTAACACCTAGTACCCTATCCCTAACAGGTATTTACATAACTCTACCATAATCGGGGTATTTACATAACTCTACCATAATTATTTTCATCACTGTTAAATCTATTCCACATAAAACCAATTACCAGAAACTCAATAAACTAAATTACACTAATTGATAATACTATAACATTGAAAAATACACTCTTAACAACTAGAGTGAGAATAAAAGGCCCCGGAGGTTCCTATGAAGGCTTCCAGTATGGACTACTAGCTAATAGATAGATTACTCAGTTTAATAGTTGAGTTATTACACACCAATGAAGGAACAGTCAGTGTTCAGGAGGAACTGTTATCAGTGAGCAGTGAGGAAATCTTTCTGAAACCTCTCTGACTCACTGCTGGTGGGAAGGCCAGAGGAAATCTTTCTGAAACCTCTCTGACTCACTGCTGGTGGGAAGGCCAGAGGAAATCTTTCTGAAACCTCTCTGACTCACTGCTGGTGGGAAGGCCAGAGGAAATCTTTCTGAAACCTTTTTTTATTTTATTTATTTTACCTTTATTTAACCAGGTAGGCAAGTTGAGAACACCTTTATTTAACCAGGTAGGCAAGTTGAGAACACCTTTATTTAACCAGGTAGGCTAGTTGAGAACAAGTTCTCATTTACAATTGCGACCTGGCCAAGATAAAGCAAAGCAGTTCGACAGATAAAACGACACAGAGTTACACATGGAGTAAAAACAAACATACAGTCAATAATGCAGTATAAACAAGTCTATATACAGTGTGAGCAAATGAGGTGAGAAGGGAGGTAAAGGCAAAAAAGGCCATGATGGCAAAGTAAGTACAATATAGCAAGTAAAATACTGGAATGGTAGTTTTGCAATGGAAGAATGTGCAAAGTAGAAATAAAAAATAATGGGGTGCAAAGCAGCAAAATAAATAAATAAATAAAAATTAAATACAGTTGGGAAAGAGGTAGTTGTTTGGGCTAAATTATAGGTGGGCTATGTACAGGTGCAGTAATCTGTGAGCTGCTCTGACAGTTGGTGCTTAAAGCTAGTGAGGGAGATAAGTGTTTCCAGTTTCAGAGATTTTTGTAGTTCGTTCCAGTCATTGGCAGCAGAGAACTGGAAGGAGAGGCGGCCAAAGAAAGAATTGGTTTTGGGGGTGACTAGAGAGATATACCTGCTGGAGCGTGTGCTACAGGTGGGAGATGCTATGGTGACCAGCGAGCTGAGATAAGGGGGGACTTTACCTAGCAGGGTCTTGTAGATGACATGGAGCCAGTGGGTTTGGCGACGAGTATGAAGCGAGGGCCAGCCAACGAGAGCCTACAGGTCGCAATGGTGGGTAGTATATGGGGCTTTGGTGATAAAACGGATTGCACTGTGATAGACTGCATCCAATTTGTTGAGTAGGGTATTGGAGGCTATTTTGTAAATGACATCGCCAAAGTCGAGGATTGGTAGGATGGTCAGTTTTACAAGGGTATGTTTGGCAGCATGAGTGAAGGATGCTTTGTTGCGAAATAGGAAGCCAATTCTAGATTTAACTTTGGATTGGAGATGTTTGATATGGGTCTGGAAGGAGAGTTTACAGTCTAACCAGACACCTAAGTATTTGTAGTTGTCCACGTATTCTAAGTCAGAGCCGTCCAGAGTAGTGATGTTGGACAGGCGGGTAGGTGCAGGTAGCGATCGGTTGAAGAGCATGCATTTAGTTTTACTTGTATTTAAGAGCAATTGGAGGCCACGGAAGGAGAGTTGTATGGCATTGAAGCTTGCCTGGAGGGTTGTTAACACAGTGTCCAAAGAAGGGCCGGAAGTATACAGAATGGTGTCGTCTGCGTAGAGGTGGATCAGGGACTCACCAGCAGCAAGAGCGACCTCATTGATGTATACAGAGAAGAGAGTCGGTCCAAGAATTGAACCCTGTGGCACCCCCATAGAGACTGCCAGAGGTCCGGACAGCAGACCCTCCGATTTGACACACTGAACTCTATCAGAGAAGTAGTTGGTGAACCAGGCGAGGCAATCATTTGAGAAACCAAGGCTGTCGAGTCTGCCGATGAGGATATGGTGATTGACAGAGTCGAAAGCCTTGGCCAGATCAATGAATACGGCTGCACAGTAATGTTTCTTATCGATGGCGGTTAAGATATCGTTTAGGACCTTGAGCGTGGCTGAGGTGCACCCATGACCAGCTCTGAAACCGGATTGCATAGCAGAGAAGGTATGGTGAGATTCGAAATGGTCGGTAATCTGTTTGTTGACTTGGCTTTCGAAGACCTTAGAAAGGCACGGTAGGATAGATATAGGTCTGTAGCAGTTTGGGTCAAGAGTGTCCCCCCCTTTGAAGAGGGGGATGACCGCAGCTGCTTTCCAATCTTTGGGAATCTCAGACGACACGAAAGAGAGGTTGAACAGGCTAGTAATAGGGGTGGCAACAATTTCGGCAGATAATTTTAGAAAGAAAGGGTCCAGATTGTCTAGCCCGGCTGATTTGTAGGGGTCCAGATTTTGCAGCTCTTTCAGAACATCAGCTGAATGGATTTGGGAGAAGGAGAAATGGGGAAGGCTTGGGCGAGTTGCTGTTGGGGGTGCAGTGCTGTTGTCCGGGGTAGGAGTAGCCAGGTGGAAAGCATGGCCAGCCGTAGAAAAATGCTTATTGAAATTCTCAATTATGGTGGATTTATCAGTGGTGACAGTGTTTCCTATCTTCAGTGCAGTGGGCAGCTGGGAGGAGGTGTTATTATTCTCCATGGACTTTACAGTGTCCCAGAACTTTTTTGAGTTAGTGTTGCAGGAAGCAAATTTCTGCTTGAAAAAGCTAGCCTTGGCTTTTCTAACTGCCTGTGTATAATGATTTCTAGCTTCCCTGAACAGCTGCATATCACGGGGGCTGTTCGATGCTAATGCAGAACGCCATAGGATGTTTTTGTGTTGGTTAAGGGCAGTCAGGTCTGGGGAGAACCAAGGGCTATATCTGTTCCTGGTTCTAAATTTCTTAAATGGGGCATGTTTATTTAAGATGGTTAGGAAGGCATTTTTTAAAAATATCCAGGCATCCTCTACTGACGGGATGAGATCAATATCCTTCCAGGATACCCCGGCCAGGTCGATTAGAAAGGCCTGCTCGCAGAAGTGTTTCAGGGAGCGTTTTACAGTGATGAGTGGAGGTCGTTTGACCGCTGACCCATTACGGATGCAGGCAATGAGGCAGTGATCGCTGAGATCTTGGTTGAAGACAGCAGAGGTGTATTTAGAGGGGAAGTTGGTTAGGATGATATCTATGAGGGTGCCCGTGTTTAAGGTTTTGGGGAGGTACCTGGTAGGTTCATTGATTATTTGTGTGAGATTGAGGGCATCAAGTTTAGATTGTAGGATGGCTGGGGTGTTAAGCATGTTCCAGTTTAGGTCGCCTAGCAGCACGAACTCTGAAGATAGATGGGGGGCAATCAGTTCACATATGGTGTCCAGAGCACAGCTGGGGGCAGAGGGTGGTCTATAGCAGGCGGCAACGGTGAGAGACTTGTTTTTAGAGAGGTGGATTTTTAAAAGTAGAAGTTCAAATTGTTTGGGTACAGACCTGGATAGTAGGACAGAACTCTGGCTATGCAGTGTGCCACTCTGCTGTTAGCTTAGCTTGCTGCTATTAATACCTTCCGCCCTGTGCCCGTCCCAGACATGGGTTCAAACACTATTTCAAAATATTTGAAATACTTTGAGCGTTAGCTTTAGGCTGCCTGGAGGGCCAGGTGGGAGGGGATTCAGTCGTACGACGATTTTATTGGTTCCCTTGCAGACAGACAAGCTTAATCAAGCCCAGCTAATGTATTTTAAATGATATTGAATATAATTTGAACCCAGGTGTGGCCTGTGCATTGCAGCACCCACCTAGCCTCTTGTTTATATCCTGTATCTGATCCAGCATGTCAGGAGACATTGAGAGACAGCAGCAGAATATTGGCTGTCTTGTAAATGATTTGCCTATGCTGCTCCCATCCAGGCCTCTGACTGTATTTACACTGAGCTCCAAAAGTATAGGGACAGTGACACATTTTTTAAATACTTTGGCTCTGCTCATCCAGCACTTTCTATTTGAAATTATACAATGACTCGGTGGTTAAAGTACCAGTGTCGCTGGTGATTAAAGTCAGGCGCAGGAGAGCAGAGATGAGTGAAACAACGCACTTTACTCGACAGCACTAAGTAAAACAATTTACAAAGTGCAAAAAGAACGGGTGTCCTAAAGCAAGGGGTGATAAACAGCACCCGGTATAAAACAGCCCGGAACATACCGACCTGAACAAATAACAATCACACACAAATACATGGGGGAAACAGAAGGTTAGATACAGAGGGTTAGATACAGAGGGTTAGATACAGAGGGTTAGATACAGAGGGTTAGATACAGAGGGGAGAACAAGTATTTGTTACACTGCCGATTTTGCAGGTTTTCCTACTTACAAAGCAAAGCAAAAATCCAGAAAATCACATTGATTTTTAAGTAATTAATTTGCATTTTATTGTATGACATAAGTATTTGATACATCAGAAAAGCAGAGCTTAA
>NC_034193.2:5606011-5691011 GCF_002021735.2 Oncorhynchus kisutch
ACAGCGGCAGAATACCTGACTACTGTGACTGACCCTAAACAGAGAGTACACAGTGGCAGAATACCTGACCACTGTGACTGACCCTAAACAGAGAGTACACAGCGGCAGAATACCTGACTACTGTGACTGACCCTAACAGAGAGTACACAGCGGCAGAATACCTGACTACTGTGACTGACCCTAAACAGAGAGTACACAGCGGCAGAATACCTGACCACTGTGACTGACCCTAAACAGAGAGTACACAGCGGCAGAATACCTGACCACTGTTACTGACCCTAAACAGAGAGTACACAGCGGCAGAATACCTGACCACTGTGACTGACCCTAACAGAGAGTACACACGGCAAGAATACCTGACCACTGTGACTGACCCTAAACAGAGAGTACACAGGCGGCAGAATACCTTACCACTGTGACTGACCCCTAAACAGAGAGTCACACAGCGGCAGAATACCTGACCACTGTGACTGACCCTAAACAGAGAGTACACAGCTGGCAGAATACCTGACCACTGTGACTGGACCCTAAACAAGAGTACACAGCGGCAGAATACCTGGACCACTGTGACTGACCCTAAACAGAGAGTACACAGCTGCAGAATACCTGACCACTGTGACTGACCCTAAACAGAGAGTACACAGCGGCAGAATACCTGACTACTGTGACTGACCCTAAACGAGAGTACACAGCGGCAGAATACCTGACCACTGTGAACTGACCCTAAACAGAGAGTACACAGCGGCAGAATACCTGACCACTGTGACTGACCCTAAACAGAGAGTACACAGCGGCAGAATACCTGACCACTGTGACTGACCCTAAACAGAGAGTACACAGCGGCAGAATACCTGACCACTGTGACTGACCCTAAACAGAGAGTACACAGCGGCAGAATACCTGACCACTGTGACTGACCCTAAACAGAGAGTACACAGCGGCAGAATACCTGACTACTGTGACTGACCCTAAACAGAGAGTACACAGCGGCAGAATACCTGACCACTGTGACTGACCCTAAACAGAGAGTACACAGCGGCAGAATACCTGACCACTGTGACTGACCCTAAACAGAGAGTACACAGCGGCAGAATACCTGACACTGTGACTGACCCTAAACAGAGAGTACACAGCGGCAGAATACCTGACCACTGTGACTGACCCTAAACAGAGAGTACACAGCGGCAGACTACTGTACCACTGTGACTGACCCTAAACAGAGAGTACAAATCAGCGTTGCAGAATACCTGACCACTGTGACTGGACCCTAAACAGTAGAGTACACAGCGGCAGAATACCTGAGCACTGGACTGACCTAAACAGAGAGTACACAGCGGCAGAATACCTGACCCACTGTGACTGACCCTAAACAGAGAGTACCACAGCGGCATGAATACCTGACTCACTGTGACTGACCCTAAACAGAGAGTACACAGCGGCAGAATACCTGACCACTGTGACTGACCTAAACAGAGAGTACACAGCGGCAGAATACTGACCACTGTGACTGACCCTAAACAGAGAGTACACAGCGGCAGAATACCTGACCACTGTGACTGACCCTAAACAGAGAGTACACAGCGGCAGAATACCTGACCTACTGTGACTGACCCTAAACAGAGAGTACACAGCGGCAGAATACCTGACCACTGTGACTGACCCTAAACAGAGAGTACACAGCTGACAGAATACCTGACCACTGTGACTGACCCTAAACAGAGAGTACACAGCGCAGAATACCTGACCACTGTGACTACTGACCCTAAACAGAGAGTACACAGCGGCAGAATACTGAACCACTGTGACTTGACACTCTAACAGAGAGTACACAGCGGCCAGAATACCTGACCACTGTTGACTGACCCTAAACAGAGAGTACACAGTGGCAGCATACCTGACCTACGGTGACTGACCCTAAACAGAGAAGTACACACAGCGGCAGCATACCTGAACCACTGTGACTGACGTCCTAAGACAGAGAGTACACAGCGGCAGGAATACCTGACCACTGGGGCACTGACCCTAAACAGAGAGTACACAGGTGGGCCGAATACCTTGACCACTTGGACTGACCTAAACAGAGGAGTACACAGCGGCAGAATACCTGTACCACTGTGACTGACTGGCCTAAACTCGAGAGTACACACTGGGCAGAATACCTGACCCACTGTACCTGACCCTAAACGAGAGTAACACCGCGGCAGAATAACCTGTACCACTGTGACTTGACCTAAACAGAGAGTACACAGCGGCAGAATACCTGACCCATGTGACTGACCCTAAACAGAGATTAACACAGCGGCAGAATACCTGACCTACTGTGACTGACCCTACAAAACAGAGAGTACACAGCGGCAGAATACCTGACCTACTGTGACTGACCCTAAACAGAGAGTACACAGCGCCAGAATACCTGATCACTGTGACTGAGACCCTAACAGAGAGTACAACAGCGGCAGAATACCTGACCACTGTAGCTGGACCCTAAACAGAGAGTACAACAGCGGCAGAATACCTGAACTACTGTGACTGAACCCCTAAACAGAGAGTACACAGCGGCAGAATACCTGACCACTGTGACTGACCCTAAACAGAGTACACAGCGGCAGAATACCTGACTACTGTGACGACCCTAAACAGGAGGTACACAGGGCAGAATACCTGACCACTGTGACTGACCCTAAACAGAGAGTACACAGCGGCAGAATACCTGACCACTGTGACTGACCCTAAACAGAGAGTACACAGCGGCAGAAATACCTGACCACTGTGACTGACCCTAAACAGAGAGTACACAGCGGCAGAATACCTGACCACTGTGACTGACCCTAAACAGAGAGTACACAGCGGCAGAATACCTGACCACTGTGACTGACCCTAAACAGAGAGTACACAGCGGCAGAATACCTGACCACTGTGACTGACCTAAACAGAGAGTACACAGCGGCAGAATACCTGACCACTGTGACTGACCCTAAACAGAGAGTACACAGCGGCAGAATACCTGACCACTGTGACTGACCCTAAACAGAGAGTACACAGCGGCAGAATACCTGACCACTGTGACTGACCCTAAACAGAGAGTACACAGGGCAGAATACCTGACTACTGTACGCCCTAAACAGAGAGTACACAGGCAATACCTGACCACTGTGACTGACCCTAAACAGAGAGTACAACAGCGACAGAATACCGACCACTGTGACTGAACCCCTAAACAGAAAGTCAACAGCGTAGAATACCTGACCACTGTGACTGACACTACAGAGGGTAAACCAGTGGCGAAATACCTGACCACTGTGACGAGACCCTAAACAGAGAGTACACAGCGGCAGAATAACCCTGACCTACTGTGACCTGACCCTAAACAGAGAGTACACAGCGGCAGAATACCTGACCTACTGTTGACGGAACCCATCAAACAGAGAGTAACAACAGTGACAGAATACCTACCAACGGTGACGGACCCTAAACAGAGAGTAACACCGCGGACGAATACCTGACCACTGTGAGATGACCCTACACAGAGAGTACACTAGCGGCAGAATACCTGACCAACTGTGAGAGCACCTAAACAGAGAGTACACAGCGGCAAGAATACCTGACACTGTGACTGACCCAAACAGAGAGTACACAGTTGCAGATACCTGACTCACTGTGACTGACCCTAAACAAGAGATACACAGCGGCAGACATACCTGACCACTGTGCTGACCCTAAACAGAGAGTACACAGTCGGCAGAAATACCTGACCACTGTGACTGACCCTAAACAGAGAGTACACAGCGGGCAGAATACCTGACCACTGTGACTGACCCTAAACAGAGAGTACACAGTGCAGAATACCTGACCACTGTGACTGACCCTAAACAGAGAGTACACAGCGGCAGAATACCTGACCACTGTGACTGACCCTAAACAGAGAGTACACAGCGGCAGATACCTGACCACTGTGACTGACCCTAAACAGAGAGTACACAGCGGCAGAATACCTGACCACTGTGACTGACCCTAAACAGAGAGTACAACAGCGGCAGAATACCTGACCACTGTGATGACCCTAAACAGAGAGTACACAGCGGCAGAATACCTGACCACTGTGACTGACCCTAAACAGAGAGTACACAGCGGCAGAATACCTGACCACTGTGACTGACCCTAAACAGAGAGTACACAGCGGCAGAATACCTGACTACTGTGACTGACCCTAAACAGAGAGTACACAGCGGCAGAATACCTGACCACTGTGACTGACCCTAAACAGAGAGTACACAGCGGCAGAATACCTGACCACTGTGACTGACCCTAAACAGAGAGTACACAGCGGCAGAATACCTGACCACTGTGACTGACCCTAAACAGAGAGTACAACAGCGGCAGAAATACCTGACCACTGTGACTGACCTAAACAGAGAGTACACAGCGGCAGAATACCTGACCACTGTGACTGACCCTAAACAGAGAGTACACAGCGGCAGAATACCTGACCACTGTGACTGACCCTAAACAGAGAGTACACAGCGGCAGAATACCTGACCACTGTGACTGACCCTAAACAGAGAGTACACAGCGGCAGAATACCTGACCACTGTGACTGACCCTAAAACAGAGAGTACACAGCGGCAGAATACCTGACCACTGTGAGAGACCCTAAACAGAGAGTACACAGCGGCAGAATACCTGAACCACTGTGACTGACCCTAAACAGAGAGTACACAGCGGCAGAATACCTGACCACTGTGACTGACCCTAAACAGAGAGTACACAGCGGCAGAATACCTGACTACTGTGACTGACCCTAAACAGAGAGTACAACAGCGGCAGAATACCTGACCACTGTGACTGACCCCTAAACAGAGAGTACACAGCGGCAGAATACCTGACCACTGTGACTGACCCTAAACAGAGAGTACACAGCGCAGAATACCTGACCACTGTGACTGACCCTAAACAGAGAGTACACAGCGGCAGAATACCTGACCACTGTGACTGACCCTAAACAGAGAGTACACAGCGGCAGAATACCTGACCACTGTGACTGACCCTAAACAGAGAGTACACAGCGGCAGAATACCTGACCACTGTGACTGACCCTAAACAGAGAGTACACAGCGGCAGAATACCTGACCACTGTGACTGACCCTAAACAGAGAGTACACAGCGGCAGAATACCTGACCACTGTGACTGACCCTAAACAGAGAGTACACAGCGGCAGAATACCTGACCACTGTGACTGACCCTAAACAGAGAGTACACAGCGGCAGAATACCTGACCACTGTGACTGACCACATACCGCAGAATACCTGACCACTGTGACTGACCCTACAGAGAGTACACAGCGGCAGAATACCTGACCACTGTGACTGACCCTAAACAGAGAGTACACAGCGGCAGAATACCTGACCACTGTGACTGACCCTACACAGAGAGTACACAGCGGCAGAATACCTGACCACTGTGACTGACCCTAAACAGAGAGTACACAGCGGCAGAATACCTGACCACTGTGACTGACCCTAAACAGAGAGTACACAGCGGCAGAATACCTGACCACTGTGACTGACCCTAAACAGAGAGTACACAGCGGCAGAATACCTGACCACTGTGACTGACCCTAAACAAGAGTACACAGCGGCAAGAATACCTGACCACTGTGACTGACCTAAACAGAGAGTACACAGCGGCAGAATACCTGACCACTGTGACTGACCCCTAAACAGAGAGTAACACAGCGGCAGAATACCTGACCACTGTGACTGACCCTAAACAGAGAGTACACAGCGGCAGAATACCTGACCACTGTGACTGACCCTAAACAGAGAGTACACAGCGGCAGAATACCTGACCACTGTGACTGACCCTAAACAGAGAGTACACAGCGGCAGATACCTGACCACTGTGACTGACCCTAAACAGAGAGTACACAGCGGCAGAATACCTGACCACTGTGACTGACCCTAAACAGAGAGTACACAGCTGGCAGAATACCTGACCACTGTGACTGACCCTAAACAGAGAGTACACAGCGGCAGAATACCTGACCACTGTGACTGACCCTAAACAGAGAGTACACAGCGGCAGAATACCTGACCACTGTGACTGACCCTAAACAGAGAGTACACAGCGGCAGAATACCTGACCACTGTGACTGACCCTAAACAGAGAGTACACAGCGGCAGAATACCTGACCACTGTGACTGACCCTAACAGAGAGTACACAGCGGCAGAATACCTGACCACTGTGAACTGACCCTAAACAGAGAGTACACAGTCGGCAGAATACCTGACCACTGTGACTGACCCTAAACAGAGAGTACACAGCGGCAGAATACCTGACCACTGTGACTGACCCTAAACAGAGAGTACACAGCGGCAGAATACCTGACCACTGTGACTGACCCCTAAACAGAGAGTACACAGCGGCAGAATACCTGACCACTGTGACTGACCCTAAACAGAGAGTACACAGCGGCAGAATACCTGACCACTGTGAGACCCTAAACAGAGAGTACAACAGCGGCAGAATACCTGACCACTGTGACTGACCCTAAACAAGAGTACACAGCGGCAGAATACCTGACCACTGTGACTGACCCTAAACAGAGAGTACACAGCGGCAGAATACCTGACCACTGTGACTGACCCTAAACAGAGAGTACACAGCGGCAGAATACCTGACCACTGTGACTGACCCTAAACCGAGAGTACACAGCGGCAGAATACCTGACCCACTGTGACTGACCCTAAACAGAGTACAGTGGCAGAATACCTGACCACTGTGACGACCCTAAACAGAGAGTACACAGCGGCAGAATACCTGACTACTGTGACTGACCCTAAAACAGAGAGTACACAGCGGCAGAATATCCCTGACCACTGTGACTGACCCTAAACAGAGAGTACACAGCGGGCAGAATACCTGACCACTGTGACTGACCTAACAGAGAGTACACAGCGGCAGAATACCTGACCACTGTGACTGACCCTAAACAGAGAGTACATCAGCGGCAGAATACCTACCACTGACTACCCCTAAAGTGAGAGACTACTAAACAGAGAGTACACAGCGGCAAAATACCTGACCTCTGTGACTGACCCCTAAACAGAGAGTACCACAGCGGGCAGAATACCTGAGCCACTGTGACTGACCCTAACAGAGAGTACACAGCGGCAGAATCAGAATACCTGACCACTGTGACTGGACCCCTAAACAGAGGTACCACAGCGGCAGAATACCTGACCACTGTGACTGGACCCTAAACAGAGAGTACACAGCGGCAGAATACCTGACCACTGTGACTGACCCTAAACAGAGAGTACACAGCGGCAGAATACCTGACCACTGTGATGAACCTAAACAAGAGAGTCCACAGCGGCAGAATACCTGACCACTGTGACTGACCCTAACAGAGAGTACACAGTGGCAGAATACCTGACCACTGTGACTGACCCTAAACAGAGATTACACAGCGGCAGAATACCTGACACTGTGACGACCCTAAACAGAGAGTACACAGCGGCAGAAATCCCTGACCACTGTGACTGACCTAAACAGAGAGTACACAGCGGCCGAATACCTGACCACTGTGACTGACCCTAAACAGAGAGTACACAGCGGCAGAATACCTGACCACTGTGACTGACCCTAAAACAGAGAGTACACAGCGGCAGAATACCTGACCTACTGTGACTGACCTAAACAGAGAGTACACAGCGGCAGAATACCTGACACTGTGACTGACCCTAAACAGAGAGTAAACAGCGGCAGAATACCTGACCACTGTGACTGACCCTAAACAGAGAGTACACAGCGGCAGAATACCTGACCACTGTGACTGACCCTAACAGAGAGTACACAGCGGCAGAATACCTGACCACTGTGACTGACCCTAAACAGAGAGTACACAGCGGCAGAATACCTGACCACTGTGACTGACCCTAAACAGAGAGTACACAGCGGCAGAATACCTGACCACTGGACTGACCCTAACAGAGAGTACACAGCGGCAGATACCTGACCACTGTGACTGACCCTAAACAGAGAGTAACAGCAGGCAGAATACCTGACCACTGTGACTGACCCTAAACAGAGAGTACCCAGCGGCAGAATACCTGACCACTGTGACTGACCCTAAACAGAGAGTACACAGCGGCAGAATACCTGACCACTGTGACTGACCCTAAACAGAGAGTACACAGCGGCAGAATACCTGACCTACTTGTGACTGACCCTAAACAGAGAGTACACAGCGGCAGAATACTGACCACTGTGACTGACCTAAACAGAGAGTACACAGCGGCAGAATACCTGACCACTGTGACTGACCCTAACAGAGGCGAGTACACAGCGCAGAATACCTGACCACTGTGACTGACCCTAAACAGAGAGTACACAGCGGCAGGAATACCTGACTACTAGTTGACTGACCCTAAACAGGGAGTACACAGCGGCAGAATACCTGACCACTGCTGACTTGACCCTAAACAGAGGAGTACACAGCGGCAGAATACCTGCACCACTGTTGACTGACCCTAAAACAGAGGAGTACACAGGCGACAGAATACCTGACCACTGTGGACTGGACCCTAAACAGAGAGTACACAGCTGCGCAAGAATACCCTGACTACTGTGACTGACCCCTAAACAGAGAGTACACAGCGGCAGAATACCTGACTATGTGAACTGACCCTAAACAGAGAGTACAACACGGCCAGAATACCTGACCACTGCTGACTGACACTAAACAGAGAAGTTACACAGCTGACAGAATACCTGACCACTTGTGGACTGACCCTAACAGAGAGTACACAGCGGCAGAATACCTGACCTACTGTGACTGACCCTAAACAGAGAGTACACAGCGGCAGATACCTGACCACTGTGACTGACCCTAAACAGAGAGTACACAGCGGCAGAATACCTGACCACTGTGGACTGACCCTAAACAGAGAGTACACAGCGGCAGAATACCTGACCACTGTGACTGACCCTAAACAGAGAGTACACAGCGGCAGAATACCTGACCACTGTGACTGACCCTAAACAGAGAGTACACAGCGGCAGAATACCTGACCACTGTGACTGACCCTAAACAGAGAGTACACAGGGGCAGAATACCTGACCACTGTGACTGACCCTAAACAGAGAGTACACAGCGGCAGAATACCTGACCACTGTGACTGACCCTAACAGAGAGTACACAGCGGCAGAATACCTGACCACTGTGACTGACCCTAAACAGAGAGTACACAGCGGCAGAATACCTGACCACTGTGACTGACCCTAAACAGAGAGTACACAGCGGCAGAATACCTGACCACTGTGATGACCCTAACAGAGAGTACACAGCGGCAGAATACCTGACCACTGTGACTGACCCTAAACAGAGAGTACACAGCGGCAGAATACCTGACACTGTGACTGACCCTAAACAGAGAGTACACAGCGCAGAATACCTGACCACATGTGACTGACCCTAAACAGAGAGTACACATCGGCAGAATACCTGACCACTGTGACTGACCCTAAACAGAGGTACACAGCGGCAGAATACCTGACCACTGTGACTGACCCTAAACAGAGAGTACACAGCGCAGAATACCTGACCACTGTGACTGACCCTAAACAGAGAGTACACAGCGGCAGAATACCTGACCACTGTGACCTGACCCTAAACAGAGAGTACACAGCGAGAATACCTGACCTATGTGACTGACCTAAACAGAGGTACGTGGCAGAATACCTACCCTGTGCTGACCCTAAACAGAGGAGTACACAGCGGCAGAATACCTGACCACTTTGACTGACCCTTAAACCAGAGAGTACACAGCGGCAGAATACCTGACCACTGTGACTGACCCCTAAACAGAGAGTAACAGCGGCAGAATACCTCTGACCACTGTGACTGACCCTAAACAGAGAGTACACAGCGGCAGAATACCCTGACCACTGTGACTGACCCATAAACAGAGTACACAGCGGCAGAATACCTGACCACTGTGACTGACCCTAAACAGAGAGTACACAGACGGCAGAATACCTGACCACTGTGACTGACCCTAAACAGAGAGTACACAGCGGCAGAATACCTGACCACTGTGACTGACCCTAACAGAGAGTACACAGCTGCAGAATACCTGACCACTGTGACTGACCCTAAACAGAGAGTACACAGCGGCAGAATACCTGACCACTGTGACTGACCCTAAACAGAGGAGTACACAGGCAGAACCTGACTCACTGTGACTGACCCTAAACAGGAGAGTACCACAGTGACAGAATACCTGACTACTGGTGACTGACCCTAAACAGAGAGTACACAGCGGCAGAATACCTGACCACTGTGACTGACCCTAAACAGAGAGTACACAGCGGCAGAATACCTGACCACTGTGACTGACCCTAACAGAGAGTACACAGCGGCAGAATACCTTGCACCACTGTGACTGACCCTAACAGAGAGTACACAGCGGCAGATACCTGACTCCCGGTGACGAGACCCTAACCAGAGAGTACACAGCGGCAGAATACCTGACCTACTGTGACTAACCCTAACAGAGAGGTACACAAGCGGCAGAATACCTGACCACTGTGACTGACCCTAACAGAGAGTACACAGCGGCAGAATACCTGACCACTGTGACTGACCCTAAACAGAGAGTTACACAGGGCAGAATACCTGAACCACTGTGACTGACCCAAACAGAGAAGAGCATGTACACAGTGGCAGAATACCTGGATACTGGACTGACCCTAAACAGAGAGTACACAGCGGCAGAATACCCTGACACCCACTGTGACTGACCCCTAACAGGAGATACACAGCGGCAGAATACCTGACCACTGTGACTGACCCTAAACAGAGAGTACACAGTGGCAGAATACCTTGACCACTTTGTGACTGACCCGTAAGGTACACAGCGGCCCAGAGTACACAGCGGCAGAATACCTGACCACTGTGACTGACCCTAAACAGAGAGTACACAGCTGGCAGAATACCTGACCACTGTGACTGACCCTAAACAGAGAGTACACAGCGCAGAATACCTGACCACTGTGACTGACCCTAAAACAGAGAGTACACAGCGGCAGAATACCTGACCACTGTGACTGACCTAAACAGAGAGTACACAGCGCAGAATACCTGACCACTGTGACGACCCTAAACAGAGAGTACACAGCGGCAGAATACCTGACCACTGTGACTGACCCTAAACAGAGAGTACACAGCGGCAGAATACTCTGACCACTGTGACTGACCCTAAACAGAGAGTACACAGCGGCAGAATACCTGACCACTGTGACTGACCCTAAACAGAGAGTACACAGCGGCAGAATACCTGACCACTGTGAGCTGACCCTAAACAGAGAGTACACAGCGGCAGAATACCTGACCACTGTGACTGACCCTAAACAGAGAGTACACAGCGGCAGAATACCTGACCACTGTGACTGACCCTAAACAGAGAGTACACAGCGGCAGAATAACCTGACCTACTGTGACTGACCCTAAACAGAGAGTACACAGCGGCAGAATACCTGACCACTGTGACTGACCCTAAACAGAGAGTACACAGCGGCAGAATACCTGACCACTGTGACTGACCCTAAACAGAGAGTACACAGCGGCAGAATACCTGACCTACTGTGACTGACCCTAAACAGAGAGTACACAGCGGCAGAATACCTGACCACTGTGACTGACCCTAAACAGAGAGTACACGGCAGAATACCTGACCTACTGTGACTGACCCTAAACAGAGAGTACACAGCGGCAGAATACCTGACCACTGTGACTGACCCTAAACAGAGAGTACACAGCGGCAGAATAACCTGACCACTGTGACTGACCCTAAACAGAGAGTACAACAGTGGCAGAATACCTGAACTACTGTGACTGACCCTAAAACGAGAGTAACAGGGCAGAATACCTGACCACTGTGACTGACCCTAAACAGAGAGTACACAGCGGCAGAATACCTGACCACTGTGACTGACCTAACAGAGAGTACACAGCGGCAGAATACCTGACCACTGTGACTGACCCTAAACAGAGAGTACACAGCGGCAGAATACCTGACCACTGTGACTGACCCTAAACAGAGAGTACACAGCGGCAGAATACCTGACCACTGTGACTGACCCTAAACAGAGAGTACACAGCGGCAGAATACCTGACCACTGTGACTGACCCTAAACAGAGAGTACACAGCGGCAGAATACCTGACCACTGTGACTGACCCTAAACAGAGAGTACACAGCGGCAGAATACCTGACCACTGTGACTGACCTAAACAGAGAGTACACAGGGCAGAATACTGACCACTGTGACTGACCTAACAGAGAGTACACAGCGGCAGAATACCTGACTACTGTGACTGACCCTAAACAGAGAGTACACAGCGGCAGAATACCTGACCACTGTGACTGACCCTAAACAGAGAGTACACAGAGGCAGAATACCTGACCACTGTGACTGACCCTAAACAGAGAGTACACAGCGGCAGAATACCTGACCACTGTGACTGACCCTAAACAGAGAGTACACAGCGGCAGAATACCTGACCACTGTGACTGACCCTAAACAGAGAGTACACAGCGGCAGAATACCTGACCACTGTGACTGACCCTAAACAGAGAGTACACAGCGGCAGAATACCTGACCACTGTGACTGACCCTAAACAGAGAGTACACAGCGGCAGAATACCTGACCACTGTGACTGACCCTAAACAGAGAGTACACAGCGGCAGAATACCTGACCACTGTGACTGACCCTAACAGAGAGTACACAGCGGCAGAATACCTGACCACTGTGACTGACCCTAAACAGAGAGTACACAGCGGCAGAATACCTGACCACTGTGACTGACCCTAAACAGAGAGTACACAGCGGCAGAATACCTGACCACTGTGACTGACCCTAAACAGAGAGTACACAGCGGCAGAATACCTGACCACTGTGACTGGACCCTAAACAGAGAGTACACAGCGGCAGAATACCTGACCACTGTGACTGACCCTAAACAGAGAGTACACAGCGGCAGAATACCTGACCACTGTGACTGACCCTAAACAGAGAGTACACAGCGGCAGAATACCTGACCACTGTGACTGACCCTAAACAGAGAGTACACAGCGGCAGAATACCTGACCACTGTGACTGACCCTAAACAGAGAGTACACAGCGGCAGAATACCTGCCACTGTGATGACCCTAAACAGAGAGTACACAGCGGCAGAATACCTGACCACTGTGACTGACCCTAAACAGAGAGTACACAGCGGCAGAATACCTGACCACTGTGACTGACCCTAAACAGAGAGTACACAGCGGCAGAATACCTGACCACTGTGACTGACCCTAACAGAGAGTACACAGCGGCAGAATACCTGACCACTGTGACTGACCCTAAACAGAGAGTACACAGCGGCAGAATACCTGACCACTGTGACTGACCCTAAACAGAGAGTACACAGTGGCAGAATACCTGACCACTGTGACTGACCCTAAACAGAGAGTACACAGGCGGCAGGAATACCTGACCCTGGAATACCTGACCACTGTGACTGACCCTAAACAGAGAGTACACAGCGGCAGAATACCTGACCACTGTGACTGACCCTAAACAGAGAGTACACAGCGGCAGAATACCTGACCACTGTGACTGACCCTAAACAGAGAGTACACAGCGGCAGAATACCTGACCACTGTGACTGACCCTAAACAGAGAGTACACAGCGGCAGAATACCTGACCACTGTGACTGACCCTAAACAGAGAGTACACAGCGGCAGAATACCTGACCACTGTGACTGACCCTAAACAGAGAGTACACAGCGGCAGATACCTGACCACTGTGACTGACCCTAAACAGAGAGTACACAGCTGGCAGAATACCTGACTACTGTGACTGACCCTAAACAGAGAGTACACAGCGGCAGAATACCTGACCACTGTGACTGACCCTAAACAGAGAGTACACAGCGGCAGAATACCTGACCACTGTGACTGACCCTAAACAGAGAGTACACAGTGGCAGAATACCTGACCACTGTGACTGACCCTAAACAGAGAGTACACAGCGAGCAGAATACCTGACCACTTGTGACTGACCCTAAACAGAGAGTACACAGCGGCAGAATACCTGACCACTGTGACTGACCCTAAACAGAGAGTACACAGCGGCAGAATACCTGACCACTGGGACTGACCCTAAACAGAGAGTACACAGCGGCAGAATACCTGACCACTGTGACTGACCCTAAACAGAGAGTACACAGTGACAGAATACCTGACCACTGTGACTGACCCTAAACAGAGAGTACACAGTGGCAGAATACCTGACCACTGTGACTGACCCTAAACAGAGAGTACACAGTGGCAGAATACCTGACACTGTGACTGACCCTAAACAGAGAGTACACAGCGCAGAATACCTGACCACTGTGACTGACCCTAAACAGAGAGTACACAGCGGCAGAATACCTGACCACTGTGACTGACCCTAAACAGAGAGTACACAGCGGCAGAATACCTGACCACTGTGACTGACCCTAAACAGAGAGTACACAGCGGCAGAATACCTGACCACTGTGACTGACCCTAAACAGAGAGTACACAGCGGCAGAATACCTGACCACTGTGACTGACCCTAAACAGAGAGTACACAGCGGCAGAAGTACCTGACTACTGTGACTGACCCTAAACAGAGAGTACAAGCGGAGAATCCTGACACTGTGCTGACCCTAAACAGAGAGTTACACAGCTGACAGACTACCTGAACCACTGTGACTGACCCTAAACAGAGAGTACACAGCGCAGAATACCTGACCACTGTGACTGACCCTAAACAGAGAGTACACAGGCAGAATACCTGACCACTGTGGACTGACCCTAAACAGAGAGTACACAGGCAGAATACTGCCCACTGTTGACTGACCCTAAACAGAGAGTACACAGTGCAGAATACCTGACCTACTGTGACTGACCCTAAACAGAGAGTACCCAGCGCAGAATACCTGACCACTGTGACTGACCCTAAACAGAGAGTACACAGCGGCAGAATACCTGACCACTGTGACTGACCCTAACAGAGAGTACACAGCGGCAGAATACCTGACCACTGTGACTGACCCTAAACAGAGAGTACACAGCGGCAGAATACCTGACCACTGTGACTGACCCTAAACAGAGAGTACACAGCGGCAGAATACCTGACCACTGTGACTGACCCTAAACAGAGAGTACACAGCGGCAGAATACCTGACCACTGTGACTGACCCTAAACAGAGAGTACACAGCGGCAGAATACCTGACCACTGTGACTGACCCTAACAGAGGAGTACACAGCGGCAGAATACCTGACCACTGTGACTGACCCTAAACAGAGAGTACACAGCGGCAGAATACCTGACCACTGTGACTGACCCTAACAGAGAGTACACAGCGGCAGAATACCTGACCACTGTGACTGACCCTAAACAGAGAGTACACAGCGGCAGAATACCTGACCACTGTGACTGACCCTAAACAGAGAGTACACAGCGGCAGAATACCTGACCACTGTGACTGACCCTAAACAGAGAGTACACAGCGGCAGAATACCTGACTACTGTGACTGACCCTAAACAGAGAGTACACAGCGGCAGAATACCTGACCACTGTGACTGACCCTAAACAGAGAGTACACAGCGGCAGAATACCTGACCACTGTGACTGACCCTAAACAGAGAGTACACAGCGGCAGAATACCTGACCACTGTGACTGACCCTAAACAGAGAGTACACAGCGGCAGAATACCTGACCACTGTGACTGACCCTAAACAGAGAGTACACAGCGGCAGAATACCTGACCACTGTGACTGACCCTAAACAGAGAGTACACAGCGGCAGAATACCTGACCACTGTGACTGACCCTAAACAGAGAGTACACAGGGCAGAATACCTGAACGTGAGCGACCCTAAACAGAGAGTACACAGCGCAGAATACCTGACCACTGTGGACTGACCCTAAACAGAGAGTACACAGCGGCAGAATACCTGACCACTGTGACTGACCCTAAACAGAGAGTACACAGCGGCAGAATACCTGACCACTGTGACTGACCCTAAACAGAGAGTACACAGCGGCAGAATACCTGACCACTGTGACTGACCCTAAACAGAGAGTACACAGCGGCAGAATACCTGACCACTGTGACTGACCCTAAACAGAGAGTACACAGCGGCAGAATACCTGACCACTGTGACTGACCCCTAAACAGAGAGTACACAGCTGCAGAATACCTGACCACTGTGACTGACCCTAAACAGAGAGTACACAGCGGCAGAATACCTGACCACTGTGACTGACCCCTAAACAGAGAGTACACAGCGCAGAATACCTGACCACTGTGACTGACCCTAAACAGAGAGTACACAGCGGCAGAATACCTGACTACTGTGACTGACCCTAAACAGAGAGTACACAGCGGCAGAATACCTGACCACTGTGACTGACCCTAAACAGAGAGTACACAGCGGCAGAATACCTGACCACTGTGACTGACCCTAAACAGAGAGTACACAGCGGCAGAATACCTGACCACTGTGACTGACCCTAAACAGAGAGTACACAGCGGCAGAATACCTGACCACTGTGACTGACCTAAACAGAGAGTACACAGCGGCAGAATACCTGACCACTGTGACTGACCCTAAACAGAGAGTACACAGCGGCAGAATACCTGACCACTGTGACTGACCCTAAACAGAGAGTACACAGCGGCAGAATACCTGACCTACTGTGACTGACCCTAAACAGAGAGTACACAGTGGCAGAATACCTGACCACTGTGACTGACCCTAAACAGAGAGTACACAGCGGCAGAATACCTGACCACTGTGACTGACCCTAAACAGAGAGTACACAGCGGCAGAATACCTGACCACTGTGACTGACCCTAAACAGAGAGTACACAGCGGCAGAATACCTGACCACTGTGACTGACCCTAAACAGAGAGTACACAGCGGCAGAATACCTGACCACTGTGACTGACCCTAAACAGAGAGTACACAGCGGCAGAATACCTGACCACTGTGACTGACCCTAAACAGAGAGTACACAGCGGCAGAATACCTGACCACTGTGACTGACCCTAAACAGAGAGTACACAGCGGCAGAATACCTGACCACTGTGACTGACCCTAAACAGAGAGTACACAGCGCAGAATACCTGACCACTGTGACTGACCCTAAACAGAGAGTACACAGCGGCAGAATACCTGACCACTGTGACTGACCCTAAACAGAGAGTACACAGCGGCAGAATACCTGACCACTGTGACTGACCCTAAACAGAGAGTACACAGCGGCAGAATACCTGACCACTGTGACTGACCCTAAACAGAGAGTACACAGCGGCAGAATACCTGACCACTGTGACTGACCCTAAACAGAGAGTACACAGCGGCAGAATACCTGACCACTGTGACTGACCCTAAACAGAGAGTACACAGCGGCAGAATACCTGACCACTGTGACTGACCCTAAACAGAGAGTACACAGCGGCAGAATACCTGACCACTGTGACTGACCCTAAACAGAGAGTACACAGCGGCAGAATACCTGACCACTGTGACTGACCCTAAACAGAGAGTACACAGCGGCAGAATACCTGACCACTGTGACTGACCCTAAACAGAGAGTACACAGCGGCAGAATACCTGACCACTGTGACTGACCCTAAACAGAGAGTACACAGCGGCAGAATACCTGACCACTGTGACTGACCCTAAACAGAGAGTACACAGCGGCAGAATACCTGACCACTGTGACTGACCCTAAACAGAGAGTACACAGCGGCAGAATACCTGACCACTGTGACTGACCCTAAACAGAGAGTACACAGCGGCAGAATACCTGACACTGTGACTGACCCTAAACAGAGAGTACACAGCGGCAGAATACCTGACCACTGTGACTGACCCTAAACAGAGAGTACACAGCGCAGAATACCTGACCACTGTGACTGACCCTAACAGAGAGTACACAGCGGCAGAATACCTGACCACTGTGACTGACCCTAAACAGAGAGTACACAGCGGCAGAATACCTGACCACTGTGACTGACCCTAAACAGAGAGTACACAGCGGCAGAATACTGACCACTGTGACTGACCCTAAACAGAGAGTACACAGCGGCAGAATACCTGACCACTGTGACTGACCCTAAACAGAGAGTACACAGCGGCAGAATACCTGACCACTGTGACTGACCCTAAACAGAGAGTACACAGCGGCAGAATACCTGACCACTGTGACTGACCCTAAACAGAGAGTACACAGCGGCAGAATACCTGACCACTGTGACTGACCCTAAACAGAGAGTACACAGCGGCAGAATACCTGACCACTGTGACTGACCCTAAACAGAGAGTACACAGCGGCAGAATACCTGACCACTGTGACTGACCCTAAACAGAGAGTACACAGCGGCAGAATACCTGACCACTGTGACTGACCCTAAACAGAGAGTACACAGCGGCAGAATACCTGACCACTGTGACTGACCCTAAACAGAGAGTACACAGCGGCAGAATACCTGACCACTGTGACTGACCCTAAACAGAGAGTACACAGCGGCAGAATACCTGACCACTGTGACTGACCCTAAACAGAGAGTACACAGCGGCAGAATACCTGACCACTGTGACTGACCCTAAACAGAGAGTACACAGCGGCAGAATACCTGACCACTGTGACTGACCCTAAACAGAGAGTACACAGCGGCAGAATACCTGACCACTGTGACTGACCCTAAACAGAGAGTACACAGCGGCAGAATACCTGACCACTGTGACTGACCCTAAACAGAGGAGTACACAGCGGCAGAATACCTGACCACTGTGACTGACCCTAAACAGAGAGTACACAGCGGCAGAATACCTGACCACTGTGACTGACCCTAAACAGAGAGTACACAGCGGCAGAATACCTGACCACTGTGACTGACCCTAAACAGAGAGTACACAGCGGCAGAATACCTGACCACTGTGACTGACCTAAACAGAGAGTACACAGCGGCAGAATACCTGACCACTGTGACTGACCCTAAACAGAGAGTACACAGTGCAGAATACCTGACCACTGTGACTGACCCTAAACAGAGAGTACACAGCGGCAGAATACCTGACCACTGTGACTGACCCTAAACAGAGAGTACACAGCGGCAGAATACCTGACCACTGTGACTGACCCTAAACAGAGAGTACACAGCGGCAGAATACCTGACCACTGTGACTGACCCTAAACAGAGAGTACACAGCGGCAGAATACCTGACCACTGTGACGGACCCTAAACAGAGAGTACACAGCGGCAGAATACCTGACCACTGTTGACTGACCCTAAACAGAGAGTACACAGCGGCAGAATACCTGACCTACTGTGACTGACCCTAAACAGAGAGTACACAGCGGCAGAATACCTGACCACTGTGACTGACCCTAAACAGAGAGTACACAGCGGCAGAATACCTGACCACTGTGAGAGACCCTAAACAGAGAGTACACAGCGGCAGAATACCTGACCACTGTGACTGACCCTAAACAGAGAGTACACAGCGGCAGAATACCTGACCACTGTGACTGACCCTAAACAGAGAGTACACAGCGGCAGAAATACCTGACCACTGTGACTGACCCTAAACAGAGAGTACACAGCGGCAGAATACCTGACCACTGTGGAGACCCTAAACAGAGAGTACACAGCGGCAGAATACCTGACACTGTGACTGACCCTAAACAGAGAGTACACAGCGGCAGAATACCTGACCTACTGTGACTGACCCTAAACAGAGAGTACACAGCGGCAGAATACCTGACCACTGTGACTACCCTAAACAGAGAGTACACAGCGGCAGAATACCTGACCACTGTGACTGACCCTAAACAGAGAGTACACAGCGGCAGAATACCTGACACTGTGACTGACCCTAAACAGAGAGTACACAGCGGCAGATACCTGACCACTGTGACTGACCCTAAACAGAGAGTACACAGCTGCAGAATACCTGACCTACTGTGACTGAACCCTAAACAGAGAGTACACAGCGGCAGAATTACCTGACCACTGTGACTGACCCTAAACAGAGAGTACACAGCGGCAGAATACCTGACCACTGTGACTGACCCTAAACAGAGAGTACACTAAACAGAAGTACACAGGCAGATACCTGACCACTGTGACTGACCCTAAACAGAGAGTACACAGCGGCAGAATACCTGACCACTGTGAGAGACCCCTAAACAGAGAGTACACAGCGGCAGAATACCTGACCACTGTGACTGACCCTAAACAGAGAGTACACAGCGGCAGAATACCTGACTACTGTGACTGACCCTAAACAGAGAGTACACAGCGGCAGAATACCTGACCACTGTGACTGACCCTAAACAGAGAGTACACAGCGGCAGAATACCTGACCACTGTGACTGACCCTAAACAGAGAGTACACAGCGGCAGAATACCTGACCACTGTGACTGACCCTAAACAGAGAGTACACAGCGGCAGAATACCTGACCACTGTGACTGACCCTAAACAGAGAGTACACAGCGGCAGAATACCTGACCACTGTGACTGACCCTAAACAGAGAGTACACAGCGGCAGAATACCTGACCACTGTGACTGACCCTAAACAGAGAGTACACAGCGGCAGAATACCTGACCACTGTGACTGACCCTAAACAGAGAGTACACAGCGGCAGAATACCTGACCACTGTGACTGACCCTAAACAGAGAGTACACCAGCGGCAGAATACCTGACCACTGTGACTGACCCTAAACAGAGAGTACACAGCGGCAGAATACCTGACCATGTGACTGACCCTAAACAGAGAGTACACAGCGACAGAATACCTGACCACTGTGACTGACCCTAAACAGAGAGTACACAGGGCAGAATACCTGACCACTGGAGCTGACCCTAAACAGAGAGTACACAGCGGCAGAATACCTGACCACTGTGACTGACCCTAAACAGAGAGTACACAGCGGCAGAATACCTGACCTACTGTGACTGACCCTAAACCAGAGAGTACACAGCGGCAGAATACCTGACACTGACTGACCCTAACAGGTACACGCGCGCATACCTGACTTACTGTGACTGAGCCCTAAACAGAGAGTACACAGCGGCAGAATACCTGACCACTGTGACTGACCCTAAACAGAGAGTACACCAGCGGCGAATACCTGACCACGTGAGACTGGACCCTAAACAGAGAGTACACAGCGGCAGAATACCTGACCACTGTGACTGACCCTAAACAGAGAGTACACAGCGGCAGAATACCTGACCACTGTGACTGACCCTAAACAGAGAGTACACAGCGGCAGAATACCTGACTACTGTGACTGACCCTAAACAGAGAGTACACAGCGGCAGAATACCTGACCACTGTGACTGACCCTAAACAGAGAGTACACAGCGGCAGAATACCTGACCACTGTGACTGACCCTAAACAGAGAGTACACAGCGGCAGAATACCTGACCACTGTGACTGACCCTAAACAGAGAGTACACAGCGGCAGAATACCTGACCACTGTGACTGACCCTAAACAGAGAGTACACAGCGGCAGAATACCTGACCACTGTGACTGACCCTAAACAGAGAGTACACAGCGGCAGAATACCTGACCACTGTGACTGACCCTAAACAGAGAGTACACAGCGGCAGAATACCTGACCACTGTGACTGACCCTAAACAGAGAGTACACAGCGGCAGAATACCTGACCACTGTGACTGACCCTAAACAGAGAGTACACAGCGGCAGAATACCTGACCACTGTGACTGACCCTAAACAGAGAGTACACAGCGGCAGAATACCTGACCACTGTGACTGACCCTAAACAGAGAGTACACAGCGGCAGAATACCTGACCACTGTGACTGACCCTAAACAGAGAGTACACAGCGGCAGAATACCTGACCACTGTGACTGACCCTAAACAGAGAGTACACAGCGGCAGAATACCTGACCACTGTGACTGACCCTAAACAGAGAGTACACAGCGGCAGAATACCTGACCACTGTGACTGACCCTAAACAGAGAGTACACAGCGGCAGAATACCTGACCACTGTGACTGACCCTAAACAGAGAGTACACAGCGGCAGAATACCTGACCACTGTGACTGACCCTAAACAGAGAGTACACAGCGGCAGAATACCTGACCACTGTGACTGACCCTAAACAGAGAGTACACAGCGGCAGAATACCTGACCTACTGTGACTGACCCTAAACAGAGAGTACACAGCGGCAGAATACCTGACCACTGTGACTGACCCTAACAGAGAGTACACAGCGGCAGAATACCTGACCACTGTGACTGACCCTAAACAGAGAGTACACAGCGGCAGAATACCTGACCACTGTGACTGACCCTAAACAGAGAGTACACAGCGGCAGAATACCTGACCACTGTGACTGACCCTAAACAGAGAGTACACAGCGGCAGAATACCTGACCACTGTGACTGACCCTAAACAGAGAGTACACAGCGGCAGAATACCTGACCACTGTGACTGACCCTAAACAGAGAGTACACAGCGGCAGAATACCTGACCACTGTGACTGACCCTAAACAGAGAGTACACAGCGGCAGAATACCTGACCACTGTGACTGACCCTAAACAGAGAGTACACAGCGGCAGAATACCTGACCACTGTGACTGACCCTAAACAGAGAGTACACAGTGACAGAATACCTGACCACTGTGACTGACCCTAAACAGAGAGTACACAGTGACAGAATACCTGACCACTGTGACTGACCCTAAACAGAGAGTACACAGTGGCAGAATACCTGACCACTGTGAGAGACCCTAAACAGAGAGTACACAGCGGCAGAATACCTGACCACTGTGACTGACCCTAAACAGAGAGTACACAGCGGCAGAATACCTGACTTCTGTGACTGGACCCTAAACAGAGAGTACACAGCGGCAGAATACCTGACCACTGTGACTGACCCTAACAGAGAGTACACAGCGGCAGAATACCTGACCCCTGTGAGAGACCCTAAACAGAGAGTACACAGCGGCAGAATACCTGACCACTGTGACTGACCCTAAACAGAGAGTACACAGCGGCAGAATACCTGACCACTGTGACTGACCCTAACAGAGAGTACACAGCGGCAGAATACCTGACTACTGTGACTGACCCTAAACAGAGAGTACACAGCGGCAGAATACCTGACCACTGTGACTGACCCTAAACAGAGAGTACACAGCGGCAGAATACCTGACCACTGTGACTGACCCTAAACAGAGAGTACACAGCGGCAGAATACCTGACCACTGTGACTGACCCTAAACAGAGAGTACACAGCGGCAGAATACCTGACCACTGTGAGAGACCCTAAACAGAGAGTACACAGCGGCAGAATACCTGACCACTGTGACTGACCCTAAACAGAGAGTACACAGCGGCAGAATACCCGACCACTGTGAGAGACCCTAAACAGAGAGTACACAGCGGCAGAATACCTGACCACTGTGACTGACCCTAAACAGAGAGTACACAGCGGCAGAATACCTGACTACTGTGACTGACCCTAAACAGAGAGTACACAGCGGCAGAATACCTGACTACTGTGACTGACCCTAAACAGAGAGTACACAGCGGCAGAATACCCGACCACTGTGACTGACCCTAAACAGAGAGTACACAGCGGCAGAATACCCGACCACTGTGAGAGACCCTAAACAGAGAGTACACAGCGGCAGAATACCTGACCACTGTGACTGACCCTAAACAGAGAGTACACAGCGGCAGAATACCTGACTACTGTGACTGACCCTAAACAGAGAGTACACAGCGGCAGAATACCTGACCACTGTGACTGACCCTAAACAGAGAGTACACAGTGACAGAATACCTGACCACTGTGACTGACCCTAAACAGAGAGTACACAGTGACAGAATACCTGACCACTGTGACTGACCCTAAACAGAGAGTACACAGTGGCAGAATACCTGACCACTGTGAGAGACCCTAAACAGAGAGTACACAGCGGCAGAATACCTGACCACTGTGACTGACCCTAAACAGAGAGTACACAGCGGCAGAATACCTGACTTCTGTGACTGACCCTAAACAGAGAGTACACAGCGGCAGAATACCTGACCACTGTGACTGACCCTAAACAGAGAGTACACAGCGGCAGAATACCTGACCCCTGTGAGAGACCCTAAACAGAGAGTACACAGCGGCAGAATACCTGACCACTGTGACTGACCCTAAACAGAGAGTACACAGCGGCAGAATACCTGACTACTGTGACTGACCCTAAACAGAGAGTACACAGCGGCAGAATACCTGACCACTGTGACTGACCCTAAACAGAGAGTACACAGCGGCAGAATACCTGACCACTGTGAGAGACCCTAAACAGAGAGTACACAGCGGCAGAATACCTGACCACTGTGACTGACCCTAAACAGAGAGTACACAGCGGCAGAATACCTGACCACTGTGACTGACCCTAAACAGAGAGTACACAGCGGCAGAATACCTGACTACTGTGACTGACCCTAAACAGAGAGTACACAGCGGCAGAATACCTGACCACTGTGACTGACCCTAAACAGAGAGTACACAGCGGCAGAATACCTGACCACTGTGACTGACCCTAAACAGAGAGTACACAGCGGCAGAATACCTGACCACTGTGACTGACCCTAAACAGAGAGTACACAGTGGCAGAATACCTGACCACTGTGAGAGACCCTAAACAGAGAGTACACAGCGGCAGAATACCTGACCACTGTGACTGACCCTAAACAGAGAGTACACAGCGGCAGAATACCTGACTACTGTGACTGACCCTAAACAGAGAGTACACAGCGGCAGAATACCTGACCACTGTGACTGACCCTAAACAGAGAGTACACAGCGGCAGAATACCTGACCACTGTGAGAGACCCTAAACAGAGAGTACACAGCGGCAGAATACCTGACCACTGTGACTGACCCTAAACAGAGAGTACACAGCGGCAGAATACCTGACCACTGTGACTGACCCTAAACAGAGAGTACACAGCGGCAGAATACCTGACCACTGTGACTGACCCTAAACAGAGAGTACACAGCGGCAGAATACCTGACCACTGTGAGAGACCCTAAACAGAGAGTACACAGCGGCAGAATACCTGACCACTGTGACTGACCCTAAACAGAGAGTACACAGCGGCAGAATACCTGACCACTGTGACTGACCCTAAACAGAGAGTACACAGCGGCAGAATACCTGACCACTGTGACTGACCCTAAACAGAGAGTACACAGCGGCAGAATACCTGACCACTGTGACTGACCCTAAACAGAGAGTACACAGCGGCAGAATACCTGACTACTGTGACTGACCCTAAACAGAGAGTACACAGTGGCAGAATACCTGACCACTGTGACTGACCCTAAACAGAGAGTACACAGCGGCAGAATACCTGACCACTGTGACTGACCCTAAACAGAGAGTACACAGCGGCAGAATACCTGACCACTGTGACTGACCCTAAACAGAGAGTACACAGCGGCAGAATACCTGACCACTGTGACTGACCCTAAACAGAGAG
The DNA here is from genome assembly GCF_002021735.2 of Oncorhynchus kisutch. Taxonomy (NCBI): domain Eukaryota; kingdom Metazoa; phylum Chordata; class Actinopteri; order Salmoniformes; family Salmonidae; genus Oncorhynchus; species Oncorhynchus kisutch. The sequence goes on from NC_034193.2 coordinate 5,631,646, forward strand.
TACACAGCGGCAGAATACCTGACCACTGTGACTGACCCTAAACAGAGAGTACACAGCGGCAGAATACCTGACCACTGTGACTGACCCTAAACAGAGAGTACACAGCGGCAGAATACCTGACCACTGTGACTGACCCTAAACAGAGAGTACACAGCGGCAGAATACCTGACCACTGTGACTGACCCTAAACAGAGAGTACACAGTGACAGAATACCTGACCACTGTGACTGACCCTAAACAGAGAGTACACAGTGACAGAATACCTGACCACTGTGACTGACCCTAAACAGAGAGTACACAGTGGCAGAATACCTGACCACTGTGAGAGACCCTAAACAGAGAGTACACAGCGGCAGAATACCTGACCACTGTGACTGACCCTAAACAGAGAGTACACAGCGGCAGAATACCTGACTTCTGTGACTGACCCTAAACAGAGAGTACACAGCGGCAGAATACCTGACCACTGTGACTGACCCTAAACAGAGAGTACACAGCGGCAGAATACCTGACCCCTGTGAGAGACCCTAAACAGAGAGTACACAGCGGCAGAATACCTGACCACTGTGACTGACCCTAAACAGAGAGTACACAGCGGCAGAATACCTGACCACTGTGACTGACCCTAAACAGAGAGTACACAGCGGCAGAATACCTGACTACTGTGACTGACCCTAAACAGAGAGTACACAGCGGCAGAATACCTGACCACTGTGACTGACCCTAAACAGAGAGTACACAGCGGCAGAATACCTGACCACTGTGACTGACCCTAAACAGAGAGTACACAGCGGCAGAATACCTGACCACTGTGACTGACCCTAAACAGAGAGTACACAGCGGCAGAATACCTGACCACTGTGAGAGACCCTAAACAGAGAGTACACAGCGGCAGAATACCTGACCACTGTGACTGACCCTAAACAGAGAGTACACAGCGGCAGAATACCCGACCACTGTGAGAGACCCTAAACAGAGAGTACACAGCGGCAGAATACCTGACCACTGTGACTGACCCTAAACAGAGAGTACACAGCGGCAGAATACCTGACTACTGTGACTGACCCTAAACAGAGAGTACACAGCGGCAGAATACCTGACTACTGTGACTGACCCTAAACAGAGAGTACACAGCGGCAGAATACCCGACCACTGTGACTGACCCTAAACAGAGAGTACACAGCGGCAGAATACCCGACCACTGTGAGAGACCCTAAACAGAGAGTACACAGCGGCAGAATACCTGACCACTGTGACTGACCCTAAACAGAGAGTACACAGCGGCAGAATACCTGACTACTGTGACTGACCCTAAACAGAGAGTACACAGCGGCAGAATACCTGACTACTGTGACTGACCCTAAACAGAGAGTACACAGCGGCAGAATACCTGACTACTGTGACTGACCCTAAACAGAGAGTACACAGTGGCAGAATACCTGACCACTGTGACTGACCCTAAACAGAGAGTACACAGCGGCAGAATACCTGACCACTGTGACTGACCCTAAACAGAGAGTACACAGCGGCAGAATACCTGACCACTGTGACTGACCCTAAACAGAGAGTACACAGCGGCAGAATACCTGACCACTGTGAGAGACCCTAAACAGAGAGTACACAGCGGCAGAATACCTGACCACTGTGACTGACCCTAAACAGAGAGTACACAGCGGCAGAATACCTGACTACTGTGACTGACCCTAAACAGAGAGTACACAGCGGCAGAATACCTGACTACTGTGACTGACCCTAAACAGAGAGTACACAGCGGCAGAATACCTGACTACTGTGACTGACCCTAAACAGAGAGTACACAGCGGCAGAATACCTGACTACTGTGACTGACCCTAAACAGAGAGTACACAGTGGCAGAATACCTGACTACTGTGACTGACCCTAAACAGAGAGTACACAGCGGCAGAATACCTGACTACTGTGACTGACCCTAAACAGAGAGTACACAGCGGCAGAATACCTGACTACTGTGACTGACCCTAAACAGAGAATACACAGTGGCAGAATACCTGACCACTGTGAGAGACCCAAACGTAAGGAAAGCTTTGACTATGTACAGACTCAGTGAGCATAGCCTTGCTATTGAGAAAGGCCGCCGTAGGCAGACCTAGCTCTCAAGAGAAGACAGGCTATGTGCTCACTGCCCACAAAAAGGTGGATACTGACCTGCACTTCCTAAACCTCCTGCCAAAAATGTATGACCATATTAGAGACACATATTTCCCTCAGATAACACAGACCCACAAATAATTAGAAAAGACACCCAATTTTGATAATCTCCCATATCTACTGGGTGAAATACCACAGTGTGCCAATATCACAGCAGCAGGCTTTGTGACCTGTTGCCACAAGAAAAGGGCAACCAGTGAAGAACAAACACCATTATAGATACAACCAATATTTATGTTTATTTATTTTCCCTTTTTGAGAGAGGGAGAGAGAGAGAGAGGGGCGACCACATGTGCTAATTATCTATCTAGCGTCCTCTGAACACCTGTTTCTAAGCTACCTGGGGAGGAAGTGAGTGTAGTTGGTCAGCTGTCTGCTACAGGAAGTGAATCATTTTTATTTGAAAGATTCTTTCTCGCTGATATGAAAGATAAGGGGGAAAATCAGCATATGCTTCAAACTGTTTCGCAAGTGTTGATGATTAACGTGTGTAATCGTTTCTAAACGTTTCTTAACAGTATCGGAATTGTAGTTTACACAGAGCCCCACCGAAGTTAACCGCTGAAAACCCTACGGAGAAGGAGAAGGTTTTCAGAGCAAAATGTACCCTTGTTACATCCCGGTTTGGATGCTGTCTACTACACGGCCTCTGTCACGCCCTGCACCTGTTACCATTCAAGCACAGGGCAATTCACATTCAAATCTAATTTAGGTTGATCCATGTTGTTGTAAAGACAGCTAGATAGTCTAGCCCACATGCTTGCATGCCTGTCACACCCTACTCCTGCACTTGTTGTATGGCTGGCATGTGGGACAGACTGGCAGTATGGGACAAGTAGAGACAGGAAGAGGAAGGAACCTCTCAGTCCAATAAAGACCAATCAGTGCAGCTGTTGACCGGGTTTCCTCTGACCACTTCCTAGATTTGCCACTTGTTTACCTGAGTTACATATTATGTTCTAGAATCACTCAAGTGCCAGATATGCTCAGCTGCCTGAACAACTAGAAGCATCAGTTATAGAAATAGACAGAGAATTAATGTTATACCTGTAATGTATTGTAAATGATGTTGATACTCCAACAGGAAAAAGACAACCCAAGAATGTCTGTTCGCTGAGCAGTCCCTCTCCCTAACAGTCTACTGTAAATGACTTTTACTATAGTCTAATGTAATCCTCCCCTTTCCTTCCCTCCAGGAGCTGACAGATGACCCTCAGTTCATCCTGGGAGGAGCTACCAGAACAGACATCTGCCAGGGAGCTCTAGGTGAGTTTTGATTGGCCAGGGACAAGCTCTCGATGAGTTCTGATTAGCCAGGGAGCTCTACGTGAGTTCCGATTTGACATGGACTACCTCTGGGTGAGTTCTGATTGGCTAGGGACTACCTCTGGGTGAGTTGTGATTGGCCAGGAACAAGCTCACTGAGTTCTGATTGGCCAGGGAGCTCTACGTAAGTTCTGATTGGACAGGGACTACCTCTGGGTGAGTTCTGATTGGCCAGGAACAAGCTCTCTGAGTTCTGATTTGGCAGGGATGCTCGACATGAGTTCTGATTGGACAGAGACTTCCTCTGGGTGAGTTCTGATTGGCCAGGGAGCTCTACGTGAGTTCTGATTGGACAGGGACACAATAGGATTCTGTGTTTTCACATGCAAAAGGAATTGCTTTTGATAAAATATATGTTTTATGTTTCTGAATGATGCACCATGCTGCCTTGTTGACAACATGGCCGAGCGGTACAGATTACTGTTCTATTTGAGCAGGGCGCTCCTCCCTCCCTCATTGCTTTTCCCCCGTTCACGTCACAGTCCATAGCCCGGTCCACCTCGGGTCAGCTTCATCCCTCAATAGATTGACCTTCCAGTAAAAGTCACCTGTTCCTGTCTGAAGATGGAGACCTTGTGAATGGCTAATAAATACAGGACTGCCGGCACAACAAATGGTTGCTATGGGGTGTTTATGTTGCTATGGGGGTGGTTATGTTGCTATGGGGTGTTTATGTTGCTTTGGGGGTGTTTATGTTGCTATTGGGGTGTTTATGTTGCTATGAGGGTATTTATGTTGCTATGGGGGTGTTTATGTTGCTATGGGGTGTTTATGTTGCTATGGGGTGTTTATGTGTCACGGCTGTTGAAGGAGGAGGACCAAGGTGCAGCGTGGTGAGCGTACATATTATTTTTATTTGAAAAAGATGCAGACAAAAACAATAAACACTACAAAACAAACCGTGAAGCTAAAGGCTATGTGCCATGAACCAAGACAACTTCCCACAAAGAAACGAGGGAAAAAGGGCTACCTAAGTATGGTTCCCAATCAGAGACAACGATAGACAGCTGTCCCTGATTGAGAACCATACCCGGCCAAAACATAGAAGAGGGAAGGGGACATCTTTAAACACTTGTAATAGCCTACAAGCTGAAAGGCTCTTTGCTATAACCCCAACAGTCCAGCCTCGTTCTTGACTTGTACAAGATGGACGGATAACCTTAATCACATTTATATTTTGATAGTTTTAATAGCAGACGCTCTTATCCAGTGACTAAGTCAGTGCATTCAACTTAAGGTAGCTAGGTAAGACAACCTAATAATCTTGCCGTCTTCTCCCCCCCCCCCCCCCCCCCCAGTTTTTTACACTGATGCTACTCGCTGTTTATTATCTATGCACAGTGTCGTGACGTTGTATTAGTTAATGTGACGACTGTTTCTAATTGTGTGATTAACTGAATCAAGCAATTAATAACTCATTAACCTGGGGCACCATGGGAAAACTCGTTTTTTTTAAAGTTTCTATTTCCCAAATTAACGCAAAGAATATCAGAATATCGATTTTACAACAGCCGCTAATTAACCAGTTACCTCTCCCAATCTCGTTCTGAACGTCGTATAGCCCGTGAATCTGCACGAACCCGGATCTCACCAATGAGTTCCTACCACACCAATCTTAGTTGAATATTTATTTACTAAAAAGCTAAAATGATGATAAGAGATACACATAGACAAAACACATTATAGGCTATTGATTAGAAGTTAGTATAACGGGCCAACACACTATGGCGCGTGTTACCCACAATGAGGATTTCAAAGAGAGAGAAAAAAGAAAGTACACAAGAGAAATATACACTTGGGTGAATTTGTCAGCTATGCTATTCTAACCTTAGCCTTGCCCCAAACTGCTGCTCTTATGGGTCAGAATATAATGATGTAATTACGTGGGGGTGATCTCCGAGGATTCTCTGCGTAGGCCTTCAGCTGTTCGATGACGCACTACTCCAGCGCACCTCTCTGAGAGTCCTCCCGATGTCAGTGTCCTTTTTGGCTTAGGAGTCTGTTCCCTCACCCTTTGCTCTGGAAGGGGTCTTCTGAGGCCAGACAGCTCTGTAGCTCAGAGCTCACAGCATAGGAATGAAACCCCTTTAGATACCACGATTCGATGGGAGATGGAGGCTAGGTGGTTCGACCTGAATTCACCCGCTTAGACACAGCTACTCATCCGTAGCTTGGGTAGAAAAGGATTTCTTTGTCCTCAAACTTGCTTGCATTCTGGGTTTGTTGACTTTTAGACCTTGGCTGCAGCTTGGGTCACGTAGTCTTATCTGTAAATTCTATACTCACAGGTTTTATACCCTTGGGTCAGAAGTGGGCGTAACCGCCTTTAGGGCAATTCTCTGGGCGTACCAAGTTAAGAGGCAAGGTCTAGATTTTATTCAAATCCAATTTTAGACAACTAACTTAACATTTCATCTTCCCCAAAACATTCACTTTGATTTGGATATTTTCCATACAACGTACAATGTATAAACATCAGACATATACTAGGAAAACTCTTCACATTACAATGTTTTCGTAATAATGTAATCTATTAACCTTTAATAACAAAACAAAAATGACATACATTTTCATATTACGTCTATCGTCATGACCACCATTGTGGCTGAGGGAAACCATTGTTCCAAAGTCCCTTTATTTCATGTTTAATGTTCTGAGGCTGGTTCTCCATAGTAACAGGACAAAGGAATGTTGTCTGTGGCCTGAGATTTACCAGGGGCGTGAGGGGTCATAAACCCCCCCCCCCCCCACATCTTCAGACCCCTAGATCTCTCCTCCTCTGTTGGGGTTGAGAGATAATCTGTAGGGTTGTGGTCTCCTGTAACCTGACCTGGTCAGGACAGTCATGACAACAGTCACTTTACAAATGACCTCGACTAACCTGTACCCTCGCACATTGACTCGGTACCAGTAACCCCTGAATATAGAATCCACATTGACTCGGTACCAGTAACCCCTGTATATAGAATCCACATTGACTCGGCACCAGTAACCCCTGTATATAGAATCCACATTGACTCGGCACCAGTAACCCCTGTATATAGAATCCACATTGACTCGGCACCAGTAACCCCTGAATATAGAATCCACATTGACTCGGCACCAGTAACCCCTGAATATAGAATCCACATTGACTCGGCACCAGTAACCCCTGTATATAGAATCCACATTGACTCGGCACCAGTAACCCCTGTATATAGAATCCACATTGACTCGGCACCAGTAACCCTGAATATAGAATCCACATTGACTCGGCACCAGTAACCCCTGTATATAGTCTCGCTATTGTTAGTTTATTGTGTTACTTTTTGATTGATTCAATTTTTTAAAACTTTACTTTAGCTGTCTTATCCCCCTCTCCTCTCAGTAATAGTGTCGTATTCTAACCCTCTCCTCTCAGTGATAGTGCCGTCTTCTCCCCCTCTTCTCCCAGTGATAGTGCGGTCTTCTCCCCTCCCTCTCAGTAATAGTGTCATCTTCTCCTCCTCTCAGTGATTGTGCCGTCTTCTCCTCCTCTCAGTGATAGTGTTGTCTTCTCCCCCTCTCCTCTCAGTGATAGCGCCGTCTTCTCCCCCCTCTCCTCTGTGATAGTGCCGTCTTCTCTCCTCTCAGTGATAGTGCCGTCTCCCTCCTCTCAGTAATAGTGCCGTCTTCTCCTCCTCTCAGTGATAGTGTTGTCTTCTCCCCTCTCCTCTCAGTGAAGTGCCGCCTTCTCCCCTACTCTCTCAGGATAGTGCCGTCTTCTCGCCCTCTCCTCTCAGTAATAGTGCCGTCTTCTCCGCTCTCCTCTCAAATAATAGTGCCGTCTTCTCCCCTCTAACTCTCAGTAAATATGCCGTCTTCTCTCCTATCAGGGGATAGTGTTGTCTTCTACCCTCTCTCTCCAGTGATAGCGCCGTCTTCTCCCCTCTCCTCTCATGATAGTGCCGTCTTCTCCTCTTTTCAGTGATAAGTGCCGTCTTCTCCCGCCTCTCCGCTCAAGTGATAGTGCGTCTTCTCCCCCTCTCCTATCAGTGATAGTGTGTCTCTCCCCCAGTGGATAGTGTCTTCTTCTCCCCCTTCTCCTCGCAGTGGATAGTGCAGTCTCCTCCCGCTCTCCTTTCAGTGATAAATGCCAACTGTCCGTCTTCCTGACGGACATTCCCCCTCTCCCCTCTGTGATAGTGCCATCCTTCTCGCCCCTCTCCTCTCAGTGATAGTGTCGTCTTTCCCTCCTCTCATGATAGTGCCCTTCTCCCCCTCTCCTCTCAGTGATAGTGCCGCTTCTCCCCCTCTCCTCTCAGTGATAGTGCCGTCTTCTTCCCCTCTCCTCCTTCTCAATAATGGTGCCGTCTTCTCCCCCTCTCAGTGATAGTGCCTTCTCCCCCTCTCCTCTCAGTGATAGTGCCGTCTTCTCCCCCTCTCCTCTCAGGTGATAGTGCCTTATCTCCCTCTCCTCTCAGTGATAGTGCCGTGTTCTCCCCCTCTCCTATCAGTGATAGTGCCATCTTATCCCCCTTTCCTATCAGTGATAGTGCCATCTTATCCCCCTCTCCTCTCAGTGATAGTGCCGTGTTCTCCCCCTCTCCTATCAGTGATAGTGCCACCCACCACAGCCATATAATATCTCATCCAGATCTTTGCCTTGCTTCCATCCATATTTACATATTTACAACATGCTTTTACAGACCTCAGTCATCACTGTGAGGCCTGTCTAATTTGCATCCATTAAAGTAAAGTGCTGTACTCTGGTAGCTGGCTCAAGAAATCAAACGCCAAACAATTTCCCCCTTTCATCATGTTCAAGTGAATGTGGAAAATTCTCTTCCATAGAACGGAGTTGAACTATGGGGCAGCACAGTAGGTAATAGTAGGTAGTAACGGTAGTACTTGGTTGTTAGTGCAGCTTTCTTCCTAGAGGGACTACCGCCATACTAACGCCCTGGACCAGAGCTGGGTGGGCCCTGGACCAGAGCTGGGTGGGCCCTGGACCAGAGCTGGGTGGGCCCTAGACCAGAGCTGGGTGGGCCCTGGACCAGAGCTGGGTGGGCCCTAGACCAGAGCTGGGTGGGCCCTGGACCAGATCTGGGTGGGCCCTGGACCAGAGCTGGGTAGGCCCTCGACCAGAGCTAGGTGGGCCCTGGGCCAGAGCTAGGTGGGCCCTGGGCCAGAACTGGGTGGGCCCTCGACCAGAGCTGGGTGGGCCCTGGCTGACATCCATACACAAGCACACCCTGGTACACACTCCACCTGCTGGACATTCTAGTTAAATAATTGCAACAATCTCTCTCTCTCTGTCTATCTGTCTTACCCTCCCTCCCTCCCTCCCTCCCTCCCTCCCTCCCTCCCTCCCTCCCTCCCTCCCTCCCTCCCTCCCTCCCTCCCTCCCTCCCCTCTTTCTCCCCTCTCTCTCTCTCACTCCACTCTCTTTCTCCCCTCTTTCTCCCCTCTCTCTCACTCCCCTCTCTTTCTCCCCTCTCTCTCTCTCCCTCCATCAGGTGATTGCTGGCTCCTAGCAGCCATAGCCTCTCTAACCCTCAATGAGAGGCTGCTCCACCGAGTGGTCCCTCATGGTCAGTCCTTCCAAGAGGACTATGCTGGGATCTTCCACTTTCAGGTATGACTACGCACGCACACGAGTGATGGCGCCGATGGGTAGGGCTGCTGTCTTATCGGCCCTCAACCAATCATGCTATTTTGTTTGTTTTTTCGCGTTGTTCGTAACTTGTTTTGTACATAATGTTGCTGCTACCGTCTCCTATGACCGAAAATAACTTCTAAACATCAGAACTGGGATTGCTCACCTCAAACTAGATGAAGAGTTTTTCTTCAATGAGTCGGACATCGAGGGATATCCTGTTGACACCCGACCAGGCCCCAATCCCCATGATTCACTGAAGAAGGAAACGTAGGTTTCGAGGCAAAAGATCAGGGTGCCTTGTGTGTCTCCGCCCTTACATTAGAGAGCCTTTTCATTCTCTATTTTGGTTAGGTCAGGGTGTGATTAGGATGAGTACTCTAGTTTTTTTTTCTATGTTGGCCTGGTATGGTTCCCAATCAGAGGCAGCTGTCTATCATTGTCTCTGATTGGGGATCATATTTAGGCAGCCTTTTCCCACCTGTTATTTGTGGGATCTTGATTTTGTATTGTTGCTTTTAGCCCTACAAAGCTGTACGTTTCGTTTGTTACTCTGTCTTGTTTTGTGCCGGTTATCATCAATAAAAAATGATTAACCTACCCCACGCTGCATCTCGGTCCGACCATCCTTCCAACAACGATTGTTACATTGTGAGGATTCGTGATTCGCTAGAGAAGGAAACTGAGATTTCGCGGAAAGAGGTGAGGGTGAGGATCAGGCGACGATTGGCTAATCTGCCCTTGCCTTCCGTCCTGCTAGCTGACGTTCAATCGCTAGAAAATAACATAAAAAATTATAATATTTTATGCTTCACCGAGTCGAGGACGACATTAAGAACATACGGCTGGCGGGTTATACACTGTATCGGCAGGACAGAACAGCAGCCTCTGGTGAGACACGTTCTGACCTTAGTTCCTTTATTATGTCTTTGTGTTAGTTTGGTCAGGGCGTGAGTTGGGGTGGGTAGCCTATATTCTTCTTTCTATGTTGTATTTATGTGTTTGGCCTGGTATGGTTCTCAATCAGAGGCAGGTGTCGTTCGTTGTCTCTGATTGAGAATTATACTTAGGCAGCTGGTTTTTCCCACTTGAGTTGTGGGTGATTTGTTTTCTGTGTCTTCACCATACAGAAGTGTTTCGTTTTCGTTTCGTTCTTTCTCTTTGTTATTTTGTATTTTCGTGTTCAGTGTCTTTTCATTAAAGATTGCGAAAACTTACCACGCTGCACATTGTTCCGATCTGTCATACTCCTCGTCAGAGGAAGACATATTTCGTTACAGCGGAGGCAAAGGCATTTATGCAAACAGCAGGTGTACGATATCTAAGGAAGTCTCAAAGATTTGCTCGCCCGAGGTTGAGTATCTTATGATAAGCTATAGATCACACTATTTACCCAGAGAGTTTTCATCTGTATTTTTTGTAGCCATCTACATACCACCACAGAGCGAGGTTGGAACTTTTTTTCCCTTTTTTCAGGACCTAGACCTGCCGCTCCTGTACCGCTTGCCGTGCGTTAGCAGATAGAACAGTCTATGACTTGGGTGGCTGGAGTCTTTGACAATGTTTAGGGTCTTCCTCTGACACCACCTGGTATAGAGGTTCTGTGAATCCTTAGTGAATTGTCCTTTTTATTAAGATAAGAGCAAACACTCTTATCCAGGGGCAACTTGAATTCAACTAAAGTAGATAAAACAGTCATATACAGTATGTCAGGTCATTGCTAGTGTGAGAAAGACAAGTACACATGTTTTTCCAAGATCCTTAGTGAATTTTCCCTTTTATTTCTGTCATAGGGGACTTGTTTTACGTCTACTTTACACCTGTGGAAGTTAGATCGTTTCTAGGTTTAGAGACGGTTGTTGTGTCCAGTATGCTTCCCCATGTTCTGCCATGTGATTCACTCTCTTTATGACATGTTGAGACATTCTATGGAATGTTGTCTGTTGTGGTCCTGTTCAGTTCTGGCAGTTTGGTGAGTGGGTGGACGTGGTGATTGACGACCGGCTGCCAACGAAGAATGGAGAGATCATGTTTGTTCACTCAGCCGAGGGAAATGAGTTCTGGAGCGCCCTGCTGGAGAAGGCTTACGCCAAGTATGTCAACGAAGGCCGGGCCTGCGTCCCTCATGGCATCATTTCCTATTTAGTGCACTACTTTTAATCAGGGCCTATGTGTGTGTGTGTCGATCATATTAACACTCTCTCTGCCATATAGACTTCATCATGTATACATGTATCTACAGTGAGCTCCACAAGTATTGGGACATGACTGATTTTTGTTGTTGTTTTGGCTCTGTACTGACATCATACAATGACTATGAGGTTAAAGAGCAGACTGTCAGCTTTAATTTGAGGGTATTTTCATCCATATCGGGTGAACCGTTTAGAAATTACAGCACTTTTTGTACCTAGTCCCCTCCATGTTATGGGAACAGAAGTATTGGGAGAAAATGTGTATGAAAGTATACTGAACAGAAATGTAAATGCAACATGTAAAGTGTTGGTCCCATGATTTCATGAGCTGAAGTAAAAGATTTTCCAAATGCACAAAAAAGCGTATTTCTCTCAAACGTTGTGTACAAATTTCTTTACATCCCTGTTTGTGAGCATTTTCTCCTTTGCCAAGATAATCCAACCACCTGACAGGTGTGGCATATCAAGAAGCAGTTTAAACAGCATGCTCATTACACAGGTGCACCTTGTGCTGGGCACAATAAAAGGCAACTCTAAAATGTGCAGTTTTGTCACACAACACAATGCTACAGATGTGTCAAGTTGAGGGAGCGTGCAATTGGCATGCTGACTGCAGGAATGTCCACCAGAGCTGTTGACATAATTGAATCTTAATGTCTCTATCATAACCTCTCACCATTATACTAACAGGGGAGGTTAGCATTTAGTTTTTTTTGGGGGGGGGGGTGGTATGATATTTGTGTGTCTGTAACTTTGTGACTTATCATTATTCACAATTAATTCAGGATTATCCATAATCGTGGTAGTGTCCACATTAATAATCATTGGGTGCTATGAATATGGGACCAAATACAACATTTTTGACTACTTGTATAGACATACTGTACAGTATGAGTCAATTTGTCCCAATACTTTTGGACTATGTACAAAAAGTGCTGTAATTTATAAGCGGTTCACCCGATATGGATGAAAATACCTTCAAACTCAAGCTGACAGTCTGCCCTTTAACCCCATAGCCATTATATCATTTAAAATCCAAATAACTGGAGAACGTTGCCAAAACAACAACAAATAGGTCCCAATACATGTTACGTACCTCTGCACTATGTTTTTGGATGACACTGACCTGAAATATCACTGTCACTGTCAGGTTGAATGGTTCCTACGAGGCTCTGTCTGGAGGCAGCACCACTGAAGGCTTTGAGGACTTCACCGGCGGTGTCTCTGAGATGTACGAGCTCCGTAAGGCTCCACGGGACCTGTACAGGATCATCGGCAAAGCCCTGGACAGAGGCTCCTTACTGGGCTGCTCCATCGACGTGAGTCCCCTGCTCCTCTGGTCCTGTCAAAAACACCAGGGTCTCATTCATTAGGGCACATCAATTTAAAACCTTTTTCAACAGAAAACTATTTCAAGCAGTTGTTATTGGACAACTCAAGGTAGTCCCTCCCTATTTCAAGCAGTTGTTATTGGACAACTCAACGTAGTCCCTCCCTATTTCAAGCAGTTGTTATTGGACAACTCAAGGTAGTCCCTCCCTATTTCAAGCAGTTGTTATTGGACAACTCAAGGTAGTCCCTCCCTATTTCAAGCAGTTGTTATTGGACACCTCAAGGTAGTCCCTCCCTATTTCAAGCAGTTGTTATTGGACAACTCAAGGTAGTCCCTCCCTATTTCAAGCAGTTGTTATTGGACAACTCAAGGTAGTCCCTCCCTATTTCAAGCAGTTGTTATTGGACAACTCAAGGTAGTCCCTCCCTATTTCAAGCAGTTGTTATTGGACAACTCAAGGTAGTCCCTCCCTATTTCAAGCAGTTGTTATTGGACAACTCAAGGTAGTCCCTCCCTATTTCAAACAGTTGTTATTGGACAACTCAAGGTAGTCCCTCCCTATTTCAAGCAGTTGTTATTGGACAACTCAAGGTAGTCCCTCCCTATTTCAAGCAGTTGTTATTGGACAACTCAAGGTAGTCCCTCCCTATTTCAAGCAGTTGTTATTGGACAACTCAAGGTAGTCCCTCCCTATTTCAAGCAGTTGTTATTGGACAACTCAAGGTAGTCCCTCCCTATTTCAAGCAGTTGTTATTGGACAACTCAAGGTAGTCCCTCCCTATTTCAAGCAGTTGTTATTGGACAACTCAAGGTAGTCCCTCCCTATTTCAAGCAGTTGTTATTGGACAACTCAAGGTAGTCCCTCCCTATTTCAAGCAGTTGTTATTGGACAACTCAAGGCAGTCCCTCCCTATTTCAAGCAGTTGTTATTGGACAACTCAAGGTAGTCCCTCCCTATTTCAAGCAGTTGTTATTGGACAACTCAAGGTAGTCCCTCCCTATTTCAAGCAGTTGTTATTGGACAACTCAAGGTAGTCCCTCCCTATTTCAAGCAGTTGTTATTGGACAACTCAAGGTAGTCCCTCCCTATTTCAAGCAGTTGTTATTGGACAACTCAAGGTAGTCCCTCCCTATTTCAAGCAGTTGTTATTGGACAACTCAAGGTAGTCCCTCCCTATTTCAAGCAGTTGTTATTGGACAACTCAAGGTAGTCCCTCCCTATTTCAAGCAGTTGTTATTGGACAACTCAAGGTAGTCCCTCCCTATTTCAAGCAGTTGTTATTGGACAACTCAAGGTAGTCCCTCCCTATTTCAAGCAGTTGTTATTGGACACCTCAAGGTAGTCCCTCCCTATTTCAAACAGTTGTTATTGGACAACTCAAGGTAGTCCCTCCCTATTTCAAGCAGTTGTTATTGGACAACTCAAGGTAGTCCCTCCCTATTTCAAGCAGTTGTTATTGGACAACTCAAGGTAGTCCCTCCCTATTTCAAGCAGTTGTTATTGGACAACTCAAGGTAGTCCCTCCCTATTTCAAGCAGTTGTTATTGGACAACTCAAGGTAGTCCCTCCCTATTTCAAGCAGTTGTTATTGGACAACTCAAGGTAGTCCCTCCCTATTTCAAGCAGTTGTTATAGGACAACTCAAGGTAGTCCCTCCCTATTTCAAGCAGTTGTTATTGGACAACTCAAGGTAGTCCCTCCCTATTTCAAGCAGTTGTTATTGGACAACTCAAGGTAGTCCCTCCCTATTTCAAGCAGTTGTTATTGGACAACTCAAGGTAGTCCCTCCCTATTTCAAGCAGTTGTTATTGGACAACTCAAGGTAGTCCCTCCCTATTTCAAGCAGTTGTTATTGGACAACTCAAGGTAGTCCCTCCCTATTTCAAGCAGTTGTTATTGGACAACTCAAGGTAGTCCCTCCCTATTTCAAGCAGTTGTTATTGGACAACTCAAGGTAGTCCCTCCCTATTTCAAGCAGTTGTTATTGGACACCTCAAGGTAGTCCCTCCCTATTTCAAGCAGTTGTTATTGGACAACTCAAGGTAGTCCCTCCCTATTTCAAGCAGTTGTTATTGGACAACTCAAGGTAGTCCCTCCCTATTTCAAGCAGTTGTTATTGGACAACTCAAGGTAGTCCCTCCCTATTTCAAGCAGTTGTTATTGGACAACTCAAGGTAGTCCCTCCCTATTTCAAGCAGTTGTTATTGGACAACTCAAGGTAGTCCCTCCCTATTTCAAGCAGTTGTTATTGGACAACTCAAGGTAGTCCCTCCCTATTTCAAGCAGTTGTTATTGGACAACTCAAGGTAGTCCCTCCCTATTTCAAGCAGTTGTTATTGGACAACTCAAGGTAGTCCCTCCCTATTTCAAGCAGTTGTTATTGGACAACTCAAGGTAGTCCCTCCCTATTTCAAGCAGTTATTATTGACAACTCAAGGTAGTCCCTCCCTATTTCAAGCAGTTGTTATTGGACAACTCAAGGTAGTCCCTCCCTATTTCAAGCAGTTGTTATTGGACAACTCAAGGTAGTCCCTCCCTATTTCAAGCAGTTGTTATTGGACAACTCAAGGTAGTCCCTCCCTATTTCAAGCAGTTGTTATTGGACAACTCAAGGTAGTCCCTCCCTATTTCTGTCCATTTTCTTCCGTTTTGGTGCCTCATGAATACAGCACTGGGTATAGTTTGATGTACCTACTTTTTGAAGAGCATTATCATGAACTTTATCATTTATAACATTACCATTGTAGTCAATACATCCTTATATGAAATAATGCTGATTCAGATGCATCATGGGTCTTGTATTCTTCTGACTATATTTTGTGACTACAGATCACCAGTGCCTTTGACATGGAGTCTGTGACGTTCAAGAAGCTGGTGAAAGGTCATGCTTACTCAGTCACCGGCCTGAAGAAGGTAGGTGAAGCCCGTAAATAGAATAAACTAGGAAGCCTGGTTTCACCTGGGTCTGAGTTCCTGCTTTGGAACCCTGGTTGCTGTCTTTTCCTGTTTCTATGTAGACTGGGTTTTTATTGTTGTACTGCGTGATATGTGTGATTCTGTTCTGCTCCAGGTGGACTACCAGGGTCAGGTGGAGAGGCTGATCAGGGTGAGGAACCCCTGGGGACAGGTGGAGTGGACTGGCGCCTGGAGTGACAAGTGAGCATTACAGAACCACTACTAGGTCCACATTCACAACCAACATATTTACACACCTAACCTAGTACTAAACCCCAGTTTCACCACAAACCTCGACTTTTACTTACACATTCATAAAGTTTATGTCGTAGGTTGTAGTTGATTCTGTTTCTCAGTATACTATTGCTCTGTTTTTGTCTCCCCGTCTGTGTCCAGTTCTCCTGAGTGGGATGAGTTGGACCCATCTGAGAGAGAGGACCTGCATCTAAAGATGGAGGACGGAGAGTTCTGGTAGGATGAAGAGCGTGATTACATGCTGAGTTCTCAGTTGTTTAAAATGACCCTGGTGTTCTGTAATCTCAGAACCCAGAACCCTTCGTGTGCCGGTCAGCTTCATCTAAATTTAGACACCAGGAAATCTACAACATCTTCAGCTGCCATTGTGATGAAAATATCATATACACTAAATATACAAAATCGAGCACAGAGCCATGCAATCTCCATAGACACACATTGGCAGTAGAAGCCTTACTGAAGAGCTCAGTGACTTTCAACGTGGCACCATCATAGGATACCACCTTTCCAAGAAGTCAGTTTGTGAAATGTCTGCCCTGCTAGAGCTGCCCCCCGGTCAACTGTAAGTGCTGTTATTGTGAAGGGGAAACGTCTAGGAGCAACAATGGCTCAGCCCCGCAGGGCCACACAAGCTCACAGAACGGGAGCGCTGAGTGCTGAAGCACGTAGCGCATAAAAATTGTCTGTCCTCGGTTGCAACACTCACCACCGAGTTCCAAACTGCCTCTGGAAGCAATGTCAGCACAATAACTGTTCGTCAGGAGCTTCATGAAATGGGTTTCCATGGCCGAGCATCTGTACACAAGCCTAAGATCACCATGCTAAAGGCCAAGCTTAATCTGGAGTGGTGTTTGGACTCTGGAGCAGTGGAAACATGTTCTCTGGGGTGATAAATCACACTTCACCATCTGGCAGTCCAACGGACAAATCTTGGTTTGGCGGATGCCAGGAGAACGCTACCTGCCCCAATGCATAGCGCCGACTGTAACGTTTGGTGGATTAGGAATAATGGTCTGGGGCTGTTTTTCATGGTTTCGGGCCCCTTAGTTCCAGTGAAGGGAAATCTTAACACTACAGTATACAATGACATTTTAGACGAGTCTGTGTTTCCAACTTTGTGGCAACAGTTTGGGGAAGGCCCTTTCCTGTTTCAGCATGACAATGCCCCCATGCACAAAGCGAAGTCCATACAGAAATGGTTTGTCGAGATCGGAGTGGAAGAACGTGACTGGCCTGCACAGAGCCCTGACCTCAACCCCATGGAATCACCCTAAGTCCCCGCAGCAATGTTCCAACATCTAGTGGAAAGCCTTCCCAGAAGATTGGAGGCTGTTATAGCAGCAGAGGGACCAACTCCATATTAATACCCATGATTTAGGAATGAGATGTTGGACGAGCCGGTGTCCACCTCCTTTTTAAATCACACTAATCTCCCCTGTCTGTAGGATGTCGTTCCAGGAGTTCCTGAGGCAGTTTTCCCGTCTGGAGATCTGCAACCTGACGGCGGACGCTCTGAGTGAGGACGGCCTCAGCCACTGGAACACCATCAAGTTCCACGGCATGTGGAGAAGGGGGAGTACCGCCGGGGGCTGCCGTAACCACCCCAGTGAGTCATAGAACATCTAACATATCTTCAAGAACACATAGAATATTTACATCACAGTATTACATTACAATTTTAACACCTCATACTGCAGAACGCTAACACCTCATACTGCAGAACGTTAACACCCCATACTGCAGAACGCTAACACCTCATACTGCAGAACGTTAACACCCTCATACTGCAGAACGTTAACACCTCATACTGCAGAACGTTAACACCTCATACTGCAGAACGTTAACACCTCATACTGCAGAACGTTAACACCCTCATACTGCAGAACGTTAACACCTCATACTGCAGAACGTTTACACCCTCATACTGCAGAACGCTAACACCTCATACTGCAGAACGTTAACACCTCATACTGCAGAACGCTAACACCTCATACTGCAGAACGTTTACACCCTCATACTGCAGAACGTTAACACCTCATACTGCAGAACGTTTACACCCTCATACTGCAGAACGTTAACACCTCATACTGCAGAACGTTTACACCCTCATACTGCAGAACGTTAACACCCTCATACTGCAGAACGTTAACACCCTCATACTGCAGAACGTTAACACCTCATACTGCAGAACGTTAACACCTCATACTGCAGAACGTTAACACCTCATACTGCAGAACATTAACACCCTCATACTGCAGAACATTAATACCTCATACTGCAGAATGTTAACACCTCATACTGCAGAACGTTAACACCTCATACTGCAGAACGTTAACACCTCATACTGCAGAACGTTAACACCTCATACTGCAGAACGTTAACACCTCATACTGCAGAAGGTTAATACCTCATACTGCAGAAGGTTAAGACCTCATACTGCAGAACGTTAACACCCCATACTGCAGAACGTTAACACCCTCATACTGCAGAACGTTAACACCCATACTGCAGAACGTTAACACCTCATACTGCAGAACGTTAACACCTCATACTGCAGAACGTTAACACCTCATACTGCAGAACGTTAATACCTCATACTGCAGACCTTTAACACCTTCATACTGCAGAACGTTAACACCTCATACTGCAGAACGTTAATACCTCATACTGCAGAACGTTAACACCCTCATACTGCAGAACGTTAACACCCTCATACTGCAGAACGTTTACACCCTCATACTGCAGAACGTTAACACCCTCATACTGCAGAACGTTAACACCCTCATACTGCAGAACGTTAACACCCTCATACTGCAGAACGTTAACACCTAATACTGCAGAATGTTAACACCCTCATACTGCAGAACGTTAACACCCATACTGCAGAACGTTAACACCTCATACTGCAGAACGTTAACACCTCATACTGCAGAACGTTAACACCTCATACTGCAGAACGTTAACACCTCATACTGCAGAACGTTAACACCTCATACTGCAGAACGTTAACACCTCATACTGCAGAACGTTAACACCTCATACTGCAGAACGTTAACACCTCATACTGCAGAAGGTTAATACCTCATACTGCAGAAGGTTAAGACCTCATACTGCAGAACGTTAACACCCCATACTGCAGAACGTTAACACCCTCATACTGCAGAACGTTAACACCCATACTGCAGAACGTTAACACCTCATACTGCAGAACGTTAACACCTCATACTGCAGAACGTTAACACCTCATACTGCAGAACGTTAATACCTCATACTGCAGACCTTTAACACCTTCATACTGCAGAACGTTAACACCTCATACTGCAGAACGTTAATACCTCATACTGCAGAACGTTAACACCCTCATACTGCAGAACGTTAACACCCTCATACTGCAGAACGTTTACACCCTCATACTGCAGAACGTTAACACCCTCATACTGCAGAACGTTAACACCCTCATACTGCAGAACGTTAACACCCTCATACTGCAGAACGTTAACACCTAATACTGCAGAATGTTAACACCCTCATACTGCAGAACGTTAACACCCATACTGCAGAACGTTAACACCTCATACTGCAGAACGTTAACACCTCATACTGCAGAACGTTAACACCTCATACTGCAGAACGTTAACACCTCATACTGCAGAACATTAACACCCTCATACTGCAGAACATTAATACCTCATACTGCAGAATGTTAACACCTCATACTGCAGAACGTTAACACCTCATACTGCAGAACGTTAACACCTCATACTGCAGAACGTTAACACCTCATACTGCAGAACGTTAACACCTCATACTGCAGAAGGTTAATACCTCATACTGCAGAAGGTTAAGACCTCATACTGCAGAACGTTAACACCCCATACTGCAGAACGTTAACACCCTCATACTGCAGAACGTTAACACCCATACTGCAGAACGTTAACACCTCATACTGCAGAACGTTAACACCTCATACTGCAGAACGTTAACACCTCATACTGCAGAACGTTAATACCTCATACTGCAGACCTTTAACACCTTCATACTGCAGAACGTTAACACCTCATACTGCAGAACGTTAATACCTCATACTGCAGAACGTTAACACCCTCATACTGCAGAACGTTAACACCCTCATACTGCAGAACGTTTACACCCTCATACTGCAGAACGTTAACACCCTCATACTGCAGAACGTTAACACCCTCATACTGCAGAACGTTAACACCCTCATACTGCAGAACGTTAACACCTAATACTGCAGAATGTTAACACCCTCATACTGCAGAACGTTAACACCCATACTGCAGAACGTTAACACCTCATACTGCAGAACGTTAATACCTCATACTGCAGACCTTTAACACCTTCATACTGCAGAACGTTAACACCTCATACTGCAGAACGTTAACACCCTCATACTGCAGAACGTTAATACCTCATACTGCAGAACGTTAACACCCTCATACTGCAGAACATTAACACCCTCATACTGCAGAACGTTAACACCCTCATACTGCAGAACGTTTACACCCTCATACTGCAGAACGTTAACACCCTCATACTGCAGAACGTTAACACCCTCATACTGCAGAACGTTAACACCCTCATACTGCAGAACGTTAACACCTCATACTGCAGAACGTTAACACCTCATACTGCAGAACGTTAATACCTCATACTGCAGACCTTTAACACCTTCATACTGCAGAACGTTAACACCTCATACTGCAGAACGTTAACACCCTCATACTGCAGAACGTTAATACCTCATACTGCAGAACGTTAACACCCTCATACTGCAGAACATTAACACCCTCATACTGCAGAACGTTAACACCCTCATACTGCAGAACGTTTACACCCTCATACTGCAGAACGTTAACACCCTCATACTGCAGAACGTTAACACCCTCATACTGCAGAACGTTAACACCCTCATACTGCAGAACGTTAACACCTAATACTGCAGAATGTTAACACCCTCATACTGCAGAACGTTTACACCCTCATACTGCAGAACGTTTACAGTAGAATACAAGGACATGTGGAGAAGAGGGAGTATAGCCGGGGACCGCTTCAACCCTCCCCAGTATAACTCTGTCTTATCTCTGGGTTCCTCCAGACACGTTCTGGATCAACCCCCCAGTATAACTCTGTCTTATCTCTGTGTTGATCAGCATCAACCCCCCAGTATAACTCTGTCTTATCTCTGTGTTCCTCCAGACACGTTCTGGATCAACCCCCCAGTATAACTCTGTCTTATCTCTGTGTTCCTCCAGACACGTTCTGGATCAACCCCCCAGTATAACTCTGTCTTATCTCTGGGTTCCTCCAGACACGTTCTGGATCAACCCCCAGTATAACTCTGTCTTATCTCTGTGTTCCTCCAGACACGTTCTGGATCAACCCCCAGTATAACTCAGTCTTATCTCTGGGTTCCTCCAGACACGTTCTGGATCAACCCCCAGTATAACTCTGTCTTATCTGTGTTCCTCCAGACACATTCTGGATCAACCCCCAGTATAAGATCACTCTGCTAGAGGAGGACGACGACCCCGAGGATGAAGAGGTGGCTTGTAGCTTCCTGGTGGCTCTGATGCAGAAGGACAGGAGGAGGTACCGGAAACAGGGACAGGACATGCACACCATCGGGTTCGCCATCTACGAGGTGAGAAACGAACTCCTAAGGAGTCGACAGCCTAACATGTCTGGGGGGGGGGGGGGACGCTACACACTCACTACTTTGCTGTTCACAGAAATGCATAGTTTTCATCCTTTAATGTTTCTCCTATTGTATTCTTCTGTTTGTGCAGATTCCAGAAGAGGTATAAATCATTTTTTCCACAGCTGGACATTTAGGCTCATGTCTTTTGGGCATTGTGAGAATGAGCCAACTCGGGTATGGTTAAAGATGCGTTCTTCCTTTTTAAATGGCACTCATTTACATGAATATGGGCCAGTTTCCCAGACACAGGTTTAGCCTAGTCTTGGACTAAGAAGCATTTTTAATTAGGTGGGGGGGGGGGGGGGGTCTAGGACTTAACCTGTATCAGGTAAACTGGGCTTCAACATACAGTATGTAGTTGAAGACATGTATTTTCTATCCAGTACAGGGGCTGTCAGAACGTGCACTTAAAGAAGGACTTCTTCCTGACCCATTCATCCTGCGCTCGCTCGGAGACCTTCGTCAACCTGAGAGAGGTCAGCAACCGTCTCCGTCTGCCTCCAGGAGAATATCTCATCGTCCCCTCCACCTTCGAGTCTGGCCAGGAGGCCGACTTCGTCCTGCGAGTCTTCACTGAGAAACAGTCTGAGACAGAGTAAGTGTGTGCGTGTGATCCTGAAATTCATGACATATGGCTTTAAAAAAAAGACTTAATATGTGGGTCACCACATGTGTGTGTGCGTGCTTGGTGTGTGTGTATATTTTCATTGTGTCTGTTTTCTCATCCCAGAGAGTTAGACGATGAAATCTCAGCAGATCTGGAAGATGAGGTGGGATTTCCTGTATTGTCACTCACTACCATAACTACTATGAATAGAACAGTCACTACCATAACTACTATGGCTAGAACAGTCACTACCATAACTACTATGGCTAGAACAGTCACTACTATGGCTAGAACAGTCACTACCATGACTACTATGGCTAGAACAGTCACTACTATGGCTAGAACAGTCACTACCATAACTACTATGAATAGAACAGTCACTACCATAACTACTATGGGTAGAACAGTCACTACCATAACTACTATGGATAGAACAGTCACTACCATAACTACTATGAATAGAACAGTCACTACCATAACTACTATGAATAGAACAGTCACTACCATAACTACTATGGCTAGAACAGTCACTACCATAACTACTATGGCTAGAACAGTCACTACCATAACTACTATGGCTAGAACAGTCACTACTATGGATAGAACAGTCACTACCATAACTACTATGGATAGAACAGTCACTACTATGGATAGAACAGTCACTACCATAACTACTATGGCTAGAACAGTCACTACCATATCTACTATGGCTAGAACAGTCACTACTATGGGTAGAACAGTCACTACCATAACTACTATGGATAGAACAGTCACTACCATAACTACTATGGCTAGAACAGTCACTACTATGGGTAGAACAGTCACTACTATGGCTAGAACAGTCACTACCATATCTACTATGGATAGAACAGTCACTACTATGAATAGAACAGTCACTACCATAACTACTATGGCTAGAACAGTCACTACCATAACTACTATGGCTAGAACAGTCACTACTATGGATAGAACAGTCACTACCATAACTACTATGGATAGAACAGTCACTACTATGGATAGAACAGTCACTACCATAACTACTATGGATAGAACAGTCACTACCATAACTACTATGGCTAGAACAGTCACTACTATGGGTAGAACAGTCACTACTATGGCTAGAACAGTCACTACCATATCTACTATGGATAGAACAGTCACTACTATGGGTAGAACAGTCACTACTATGGCTAGAACAGTCACTACCATAACTACTATGGATAGAACAGTCACTACTATATCTACTAGGGCTAGAACAGTCACTACCATAACTACTATGGCTAGAACAGTCACTACCATAACTACTATGGCTAGAACAGTCACTACCATAACTACTATGGCTAGAACAGTCACTACCATAACTACTATGGCTAGAACAGTCACTACTATGGGTAGAACAGTCACTACTATGAATAGAAAAGTCACTACCATAACTACTATGACTAGAACAGTCACTACCATAACTACTATGGCTAGAACAGTCACTACTATGGGTAGAACAGTCACTACTATGAATAGAAAAGTCACTACCATAACTACTATGGCTAGAACAGTCACTACCATAACTACTATGGCTAGAACAGTCACTACTATGGCTAGAACAGTCACTACCATATCTACTATGGCTAGAACAGTCACTACCATAACTACTATGGCTAGAACAGTCACTACTATGGGTAGAACAGTCACTACTATGAATAGAAAGGTCACTACCATAACTACTATGGCTAGAACAGTCACTACCATAACTACTATGGCTAGAACAGTCTCTACTATGGCTAGAACAGTCACTACCATATCTACTATGGCTAGAAACGTCACTACCATAACTACTATGGCTAGAACAGTCACTACCATAACTACTATGGGTAGAACAGTCACTACCATATCTACTATGGCTAGAACAGTCACTACATTAACTACTATGGGTAGAACAGTCACTACCATATCTACTATGGCTAGAACAGTCACTACCATAACTACTATGGCTAGAACAGTCACTACCATAACTACTATGGCTAGAACAGTCACTACTATGAATAGAAAAGTCACTACTATGAATAGAAAAGTCACTACCATAACTACTATGGCTAGAACAGTCACTACCATAACTACTATGGCTAGAACAGTCACTACCATAACTACTATGGCTAGAACAGTCACTACCATAACTACTATGGATAGAACAGTCACTACCATATCTACTATGGCTAGAACAGTCACTATTATGGATAGAACAGTAACTACTATAACTACTATGGCTAGAACAGTCACTACTATGGCTAGAACAGTCACTACCATAACTACTATGGCTAGAACAGTCACTACTATGGCTAGAACAGTCACTACTATGGCTAGAACAGTCACTACCATAACTACTATGGCTAGAACAGTCACTACCATATATACTATGGCTAGAACAGTCACTACCATAACTACTATGGCTAGAACAGTCACTACCATATATACTATGGCTAGAACAGTCACTACCATAACTACTATGGCTAGAACAGTCACTACCATAACTACTAAGGGTAGAAAAGTCACTACCATAACTACTATGGCTAGAACAGTCACTACCATAACTACTATGGGTAGAAAAGTCACTACCATAACTACTATGGCTAGAACAGTCACTACCATAACTACTATGGCTAGAACAGTCACTACTATGGATAGAACAGTCACTACTATGGGTAGAACAGTCACTACCATAACTACTATGGATAGAACAGTCACTACCATAACTACTATGGCTAGAACAGTCACTACTATGAATACAACAGTCACTACTATGAATACAACAGTCACTACTATGAATAGAACAGTCACTACTATGAATAGAACAGTCACTACTATGAATAGAACAGTCACTACTATGAATACAACAGTCACTACTATGAATACAACAGTCACTACTATGGGTAGAACAGTCACTACCATAACTACTATGGCTAGAACAGTCACTACTATGGGTAGAACAGTCACTACTATGGCTAGAACAGTCACTACCATATCTACTATGGATAGAACAGTCACTACTATGGGTAGAACAGTCACTACTATGGCTAGAACAGTCACTACCATAACTACTATGGATAGAACAGTCACTACTATATCTACTAGGGCTAGAACAGTCACTACCATAACTACTATGGCTAGAACAGTCACTACCATAACTACTATGGCTAGAACAGTCACTACCATAACTACTATGGCTAGAACAGTCACTACCATAACTACTATGGCTAGAACAGTCACTACTATGGGTAGAACAGTCACTACTATGAATAGAAAAGTCACTACCATAACTACTATGACTAGAACAGTCACTACCATAACTACTATGGCTAGAACAGTCACTACTATGGGTAGAACAGTCACTACT
Source organism: Oncorhynchus kisutch (assembly GCF_002021735.2). Classification (NCBI taxonomy): domain Eukaryota; kingdom Metazoa; phylum Chordata; class Actinopteri; order Salmoniformes; family Salmonidae; genus Oncorhynchus; species Oncorhynchus kisutch. The sequence goes on from NC_034193.2 coordinate 5,657,229, forward strand.
ATGAATAGAAAAGTCACTACCATAACTACTATGGCTAGAACAGTCACTACCATAACTACTATGGCTAGAACAGTCACTACTATGGCTAGAACAGGCACTACCATATCTACTATGGCTAGAACAGTCACTACCATAACTACTATGGCTAGAACAGTCACTACTATGGGTAGAACAGTCACTACTATGAATAGACAAGTCACTACCATAACTACTATGACTAGAACAGTCACTACCATAACTACTATGGCTAGAACAGTCACTACTATGGGTAGAACAGTCACTACTATGAATAGAAAGGTCACTACCATAACTACTATGGCTAGAACAGTCACTACCATAACTACTATGGCTAGAACAGTCACTACCATATCTACTATGGCTAGAACAGTCACTACCATAACTACTATGGCTAGAACAGTCACTACTATGGCTAGAACAGTCACTACCATATCTACTATGGCTAGAAACGTCACTACCATAACTACTATGGCTAGAACAGTGACTACCATAACTACTATGGGTAGAACAGTCACTACCATATCTACTATGGCTAGAACAGTCACTACCATAACTACTATGGGTAGAACAGTCACTACCATATCTACTATGGCTAGAACAGTCACTACCATAACTACTATGGCTAGAACAGTCACTACCATAACTACTATGGCTAGAACAGTCACTACTATGAATAGAAAAGTCACTACTATGAATAGAAAAGTCACTACCATAACTACTATGGCTAGAACAGTCACTACCATAACTACTATGGCTAGAACAGTCACTACCATAACTACTATGGCTAGAACAGTCACTACCATAACTACTATGGATAGAACAGTCACTACCATATCTACTATGGCTAGAACAGTCACTATTATGGATAGAACAGTAACTACTATAACTACTATGGCTAGAACAGTCACTACTATGGCTAGAACAGTCACTACCATAACTACTATGGCTAGAACAGTCACTACTATGGCTAGAACAGTCACTACTATGGCTAGAACAGTCACTACCATAACTACTATGGCTAGAACAGTCACTACCATATATACTATGGCTAGAACAGTCACTACCATAACTACTATGGCTAGAACAGTCACTACCATAACTACTAAGGGTAGAAAAGTCACTACCATAACTACTATGGCTAGAACAGTCACTACCATAACTACTATGGGTAGAAAAGTCACTACCATAACTACTATGGCTAGAACAGTCACTACCATAACTACTATGGCTAGAACAGTCACTACTATGGATAGAACAGTCACTACTATGGGTAGAACAGTCACTACCATAACTACTATGGATAGAACAGTCACTACCATAACTACTATGGCTAGAACAGTCACTACTATGAATACAACAGTCACTACTATGAATACAACAGTCACTACTATGAATAGAACAGTCACTACTATGAATAGAACAGTCACTACTATGAATAGAACAGTCACTACTATGAATACAACAGTCACTACTATGAATACAACAGTCACTACTATGGGTAGAACAGTCACTACTATGGCTAGAACAGTCACTACTATGAATACAACAGTCACTACTATGAATACAACAGTCACTACTATGAATACAACAGTCACTACTATGAATACAACAGTCACTACTATGGCTAGAACAGTCACTACTATGGCTAGAACAGTCACTACTATGGCTAGAACAGTCACTACCATAACTACTATGGATAGAACAGTCACTACCATAACTACTATGGATAGAACAGTCACTACCATAACTACTATGGATAGAACAGTCACTACTATGAATAGAACAGTCACTACTATGAATAGAACAGTCACTACTATGGGTAGAACAGTCACTACTATGGATAGAACAGTCACTACTATGAATAGAACAGTCACTACCATAACTACTATGGCTAGAACAGTCACTACCATAACTACTATGGATAGAACAGTCACTACCATAACTACTATGAATAGAACAGTCACTACTATGAATAGAACAGTCACTACTATGGGTAGAACAGTCACTACTATGGATAGAACAGTCACTACCATAACTACTATGAATAGAACAGTCACTACTATGGATAGAACAGTCACTACTATGGATAGAACAGTCACTACCATAACTACTATGAATAGAACAGTCACTACTATGAATACAACAGTCACTACTATGGATAGAACAGTCACTACTATAGTAGTCACTACCATAACTACTATGAATAGAACAGTCACTACTATGGATAGAACAGTCACTACTATGGATAGAACAGTCACTACTATGGATAGAACAGTCACTACCATAACTACTATGAATAGAACAGTCACTACTATGAATACAACAGTCACTACTATGGATAGAACAGTCACTACTATAGTAGTCACTACCATAACTACTATGAATAGAACAGTCACTACTATGGATAGAACAGTCACTACTATGGATAGAACAGTCACTACCATAACTACTATGAATAGAACAGTCACTACTATGAATACAACAGTCACTACTATGGATAGAACAGTCACTACTATGGATAGAACAGTCACTACTATGGATAGAACAGTCACTACTATGAATAGAACAGTCACTACTATGGATAGAACAGTCACTACTATGAATAGAACAGTCACTACCATAACTACTATGGATAGAACAGTCACTACCATAACTACTATGGCTAGAACAGTCACTACTATGGCTAGAACAGTCACTACTATGGCTAGAACAGTCACTACTATGGATAGAACAGTCACTACTATGGGTAGAACAGTCACTACCATATCTACTATGAATAGAACAGTCACTACCATATCTACTATGAATAGAACAGTCACTACCATATCTACTATGGCTAGAACAGTCACTACTATGGATAGAACAGTCACTACCATAACTACTATGGATAGAACAGTCACTACTATGGATAGAACAGTCACTACCATAACTACTATGGATAGAACAGTCACTACTATGAATAGAACAGTCACTACTATGGATAGAACAGTCACTACTATGAATAGAACAGTCACTACTATGGATAGAACAGTCACTACTATGGATAGAACAGTCACTACCATAACTACTATGGATAGAACAGTCACTACCATAACTACTATGGATAGAACAGTCACTACTATGGATAGAACAGTCACTACTATGGATAGAACAGTCACTACTATGGATAGAACAGTCACTACCATAACTACTATGGCTAGAACAGTCACTACCATAACTACTATGGATAGAACAGTCACTACTATGGATAGAACAGTCACTACTATGAATAGAACAGTCACTACCATAACTACTATGGCTAGAACAGTCACTACCATAACTACTATGGCTAGAACATAAGACTAATGTCGACAATGTAGCTGTCTTGACTGTTTCTATGGTTTCATATTGTACATCCTGACCTTCTGATTAAATGTTTGGAATGTAAAAAATAATAATTGTATTCCCCTGTTCTCTTGTAGGATGACATCAGTGAAGATGACATCGAAGACTCATTCAAATCTATGTTTTCTCAGCTGGCAGGAGAGGTGGGTTTCCTTTATTGGCTTGTTAGCCGTTAGCTAAATGAGAGATGTCCATCGTAGGATTATCAGCTATGCTATATCTAATTCAGATAACAAATATTCTTGAACTAATTTGTTCCAAGATTGTTTAAAGGATGGACCTTCGAGATTTTTCTAAACCTACGCTATGTCTAAGACTTGTTTTTTTCCCCCTCAACCGCCCTTCTGTGTTTTAGGACATGGAGATTTCTGTCCGCGAGCTTAGGACCATCCTGAACAGAGTAGTGACTAGACGTGAGTACAGCGGTTTTCCTTTGGTGTGAACCCACATATTTCCTGATAGCCCGAACCCAGTCCACCATTATTGTATGCCCCCCTTCTCAGGGGGACAGGAGTTAGCTTTGTGGGTTCTGCTGTGGGAAGACTCAGATCATCAGTTTGACTGTTTTGTTGTTTGATTTCAGACGAAGACCTGAAGACAGACGGCTTCAGTATGGAGTCCTGTAGGACCATGGTCAGCCTCATGGATGTATCCTTTTCACGTTGTTTTCCCCCCACACCCGTACTCTGGACAGGACTCGCCCTCCCCTTTGTTAATTCTAAAGAGTTGGGATTGGCCAGTGGTCTCTCAGGACCCTATAGGCTTGAGAACACTTTAGATTTGACAGCCCTCTGGCGAATCAGCTCCCTTTGTGCTGTCGGTATTGAACAGGGTCTCCACACTAGCAGCATGTTTCTGATTGGCTGACTGAAGAGTTTCCTTTTTACATTCCTTGACTCAGCAAATCCCCCAGAAGGATGGCACTGCCCGTCTCGGCCTGGTAGAGTTCCAGATGCTCTGGAATAAGATCAGGAAGTGGCTGGTAAGGCCTGGTAGAGTTCCAGATGCTCTGGAATAAGATCAGGAAGTGGCTGGTAAGGCCTGGTAGAGTTCCAGATGCTCTGGAATAAGATCAGGAAGTGGCTGGTAAGGCCTGGTAGAGTTCCAGATGCTCTGGAATAAGATCAGGAAGTGGCTGGTAAGGCCTGGTAGAGTTCCAGATGCTCTGGAATAAGATCAGGAAGTGGCTGGTAAGGCCTGGTAGAGTTCCAGATGCTCTGGAATAAGATCAGGAAGTGGCTGGTAAGGCCTGGTAGAGTTCCAGATGCTCTGGAATAAGATCAGGAAGTGGCTGGTAAGGCCTGGCTTGAATCCCCAACGGCAACCTATTCCTAATATAATGCACTACGGCCCAGAGATTTATCTGGGTTAGAGGTACCCTGCACAATTAGGGTTTGGGACATATACCTAGTTCTTCTGTCACCATGTACTGTTGTTGGTGAAAGCTAAGGGTTGATTCATTCCTGATTCAATTCCTTAGGGCCCAGTTTGTATCTGGCTTGAAGGTGGACAACACTGATTCATTTATATGAATGATTCATATTCATTACTATTCAATACAATACTGATTCATATTCATTACTATTCAATACAATACTGATTCATATTCATTACTATTCAATACAATACTGATTCATATTCATTACTATTCAATACCATACTGATTCATATTCATTACTATTCAATACAATGCCCACAAACCCAGGTGGGAAAAGGCTACCTAAGTATGGTTCTCAATCAGAGACAACGATAGACAGCTGCCTCTGATTGAGAACCCACACCCGGCCAAACAGACACAGAAATCCAAAACATAGAAAATGAACATAGAATGCCCACCCTAGTCACACCCTGGCCTAACCAAAATAGAGAATAAAAACCTCTCTATGGCCAGGGCGTGACACTCTGCATCAATCTACAGCCTTTTGTACACCTGCAGTAACAGGAATAACAGGAATAACAGCATATATACAGTTTAATAGGTACACCACCCCGTTCACAAAAAAAATGGTTCGCTCCTACAGACAGAGTCACATGACCATGGCTTGTTATATACAGCAGGCAAACAGGCATCGAGGCATTCAGTTACTGTTTAATTGAACGTTAGAATGGGCAAAACAAGTGACCTAAGCGCCGTTGAGGATGGTATGATCGTCGGTGCCGGGTCAAGGGTCGTGCAAACTAACAGGCGTGCCACAAACCGTCAAATAACGGCGTGTCATCTTGGAACGCACAACTCGTCGATCCTTGTCACTGATTGGCTATTGCAGCAGACGACCACATCGGGGCTCCACTCCTATCAGCTAAACACAAGAAGAAGAAGAAGCAGCTACAGTGGACACGCCATCACCAACTCTGGACAATGAGGAGGAGAAATACATCTCCTGGTCTGACGAATCCCACTTCCTGTTGCGTCATGCAGATGGCAGAGTCAGGTTTTGGCATCAGCAGCATGAGTCCATGGTCCCATCCTGCCTGGTGTCAACGGTACAGACTGGTGGTGTAATGGAGTGTGGGGAATGTTTTCCTGGCATTACGTTAGGTCCCTTGATACCAATTGAGCAACGTTTCCATGCCCAGAAGAATGCAGGCTGTTCTGGAGGCAAAAGGGGGGTCTGACCTGGTACTAGATGGGTGTAAACTGGCCACCTAATAAACTGGCCACTGAGTATATACTTACATACATTTGAACCTAATATACTGAATCATTCAAAGAAATGCATGTATTTCCTACCTTTTGAAATCTGTATGGCCATGATTCAATCCAAGGTGCGTTATAGCGCCAGGCACTATGAATCTGACAATGCTTATTTATAGGCGTTTTCCATGACGTTCGCAGAGATCGCATTTCATGGTAAATGCTGTGCATGTGCGACATGAAATTGAATCCCGGCCTATGTCTATAATATCTGTGTTTTATCGGTAGGTCATCTATAGAGAATATGACATGGACAAGTCGGGATCCATGAGCTCCTATGAGATGCGACTTGCTGTGGAGTCGGCAGGTATAGTTACACACACACACACACACACACACACACACACACACACACACACACACACACACACACACACACACACACTACTGACTCTGCCGTCTCCCTCATAGGTTTTAAACTGAACAACAGGCTGAATCAGGTCCTGGTGGCTCGCTATGCTGAGAACGAGGCCATAGACTTTGACAACTTCATCTGCTGTCTGGTGAAACTGGAAGCCATGTTTAGTAAGTACTGTACTGTTAGTTAATCAAGATGGATGTACTGTGTGTAGACCTAATGTATGCTAAACCAGTTACCTGGGCAACCGTTAATGCTTTAAAAACCCTTTTTCTCATTGCACAAGTCTAGGTAGTCCCTCCTTGTTTTCTTCCTTTTGGTGTCTAATCGACATGACCCTGGTCATATCCAACAAAGTTATCATTCATAAATGTACTTTCTATTCTAACAGGATCTTTCCAGCAGCTAGACAAAGAGGGAGAAGGAGTGGCTGAGATGAACATCACTGAGGTGAGTCCTTTATCTGAGATGAATATCTCTGAGGTGGGTCCTGTATCTGAGATGAATATCTCTGAGGTGGGTCCTGTATCTGAGATGAATATCTCTGAGGTGGGTCCTTTATCTGAGATGGGTCCTTCATCTGAGATGAATATCTCTGAGGTGGGTCCTGGATCTGAGATGAATATCTCTGAGGTGGGTCCTGGATCTGAGATGAATATCTCTGAGGTGGGTCCTGGATCTGAGATGAATATCTCTGAGGTGGGTCCTGGATCTGAGATGAATATCTCTGAGGTGGGTCCTGGATCTGAGATGAACATCACTGAGGTGAGTCCTTTATCTGAGATGAATATCACTGAGGTGGGTCCTTTATCTGAGATGAATATCTCTGAGGTGGGTCCTGGATCTGAGATGAATATCTCTGAGGTGGGTCCTGGATCTGAGATGAATATCTCTGAGGTGGGTCCTGGATCTGAGATGAATATCTCTGAGGTGGGTCCTGTATCTGAGATGGGTCCTTCATCTGAGATGAATATCTCTGAGGTGGGTCCTTTATCTGAGATGAATATCTCTAAAGTGGGTTCTGGATCTGAGGTGAATATATATGAGGTGGGTCCTGGATCTGAGATTAATATATATGAGGTGGGTCCTGGATCTGAGATTAATATATCTGAGGTGGGTCCCGTATCTGAGATGAATATCTCTAAAGTGGGTTCTGGATCTGAGGTGAATATCTCTGAGGTGGGTCCTAGATCATTCTCTACATTTTCAACAAACAGCCATGCATTTTAGCAGCCTGTGGTCTAGTGTCTAACTTCTCTCCTCTCTGTGCCTCCCTCTTCTTCTCTTCTCTGTCCATCTCTCTTTCTCTCCTTTCTGTCCATCTCTCCTCTCTGTGCTTCTCTCTTCTTCTCTTCTGTCCATCTCTCTGTCCTTCTCTCCTCTCTGTCCATCTCTCTTTCTCTCCTCTCTGTCCATCTCTCCCTTTCTCTCATCTCTGTCCACCTGTCGTTCTCTCTCTCTCTCTTCTCTGTCCATCTCTCTCTCTCTCCTCTCTGTCCACCGGTCTCTCTCTTTCTCTCCTCTCTGTCCATCGGTCTCTCTCTTTCTCTCCTCTCTGTCCACCGGTCTCTCTCTTTCTCTCCTCTCTGTCCACCGGTCTCTTTCTTTCCTTTGTCCATCTCTCCCTCTTTCACTCCTCTCTGTCCATTGGCCTCTCTTTCTCTCCTCTCTGTCCATTGGCCTCTCTTTCTCTCCTCTCTGTCCATTGGCCTCTCTTTCTCTCCTCTCTGTCCATTGGCCTCTCTCTTTCTCTTTTCTTTCTGTATGTATTCAGTGGCTGTATATGACCATGTGTGGTTGAAGAGGACCAGTTTTCTCCCAGGAGAGGGACAGGCCGAACAGCCAACGTGCCCGGCAAGGTGCCTCTTCACTGGGCTCATATAGATCTAATGTAGCCTCTTCCTCGAAACCATGAAGACCTTCCTAGCCTATATCTTCCCCGAAACCATGAAGACCTTCCTAGCCTATATCTTCCTCTGCCTGATCTGAACTATAGGGCTGACCTGTACTGACTCAGATATTTTATTTCCACATTGTCCTTTCCAGCACGGTTCCAGCTACTATGGTGAAAGAATAACCAGCCCAGTTCAGTTCGGCCCAATAGTGTGAATCAGTTACTCCAGCCAGCTACACTACAGCACAGCCCCTCACCCAACCCCCCCTCAGCCTGCCATCTACACTACAGCAACCCCCTCACCCCCCCACCTCAGCCTGCCAACTACACTACAGCAAGCCCCCTCACCCCCCCACCTCAGCTTGCCATCTACACTACAGCAAGCCCCTCACCCCCCCACCTCAGCCTGCCAACTACAGTACATCAAGCCCCCTCACCCACCCCCCCCTCAGCCTGCCAACTACACTACAGCAAGCCCCCTCACCTAACCCCATATAGCAGTGAGGGTCCTACTAGCCATGTAATGCAGGGCGAGACCCTCCCGACCAAACTAAAGACCACACCCCCCATGCTACGGGGTTACCTATGCAAAATGTTAGAATTTTTTTGTTTTTTTAAAAACATTTTATTCACTGTGGAATTGTAGATCTGTCTGTAAATAAAGTGGGATGCACGACACTAATGAGCCCATACTGGTATCGTCCCGGCCCTACTAGCGGTGTCTGTAAATAAAGTGGGATGCACGACACTAATGAGCCCATACTGGTATCGTCCCGGCCCTACTAGAGGTGTCTGTAAATAAAGTGGGATGCACGACACTAATGAGCCCATACTGGTATCGTCCCGGGCCTACTAGAGGTGTCTGTAAATAAAGTGGGATGCACGACACTAATGAGCCCATACTGGTATCGTCCCGGCCCTACTAGAGGTGTCTGTAAATAAAGTGGGATGCACGACACTAATGAGCCCATACTGGTATCGTCCCGGCCCTACTAGAGGTGTCTGTAAATAAAGTGGGATGCACGACACTAATGAGCCCATACTGGTATCGTCCCGGTCCTACTAGAGCTGTCTGTGAACAGAATGGGTCAGAGCACGAAGCATCAGTATGGCTGTGTGGAAACACGTTTTTTTTAAATCACGTTAGTTGAACCGAAGAGGATCAGGTCTGTTTTATCTTTTTGCTGTTTTAGTGCACGTGAACTCTTTCATCACCTGGTTGACCCACCGTCAACCGAGGGGTTAGTGGGGTGTTATGGGAATATTTACAGATAGCGCATCTGGCTCACGCACCCAGAGGTTCTGTTAAACACGTTGTCAGATATATATCTTACGATTTTATAGGTTTATTATTTTGTGAGATATGTTAGGAAGGCTCTTGATTATCGCAGTGTTCTGGGTAATATCATTTGTCTTTTAGCCACAGCTTATATTCGAGGACATTATTTGACTATGCCCACTAGGTGGAAGTATTGTAGAGTCTCAGTGTGGCGATCATGGTACTGCAGTTGTAGAATGTTACTGTATATGAGGAAATACAGTATTTTAGTTATTAAATTGAACAAAAGTAGAACTGACAAATAACTAATCATAGTTTTTATGGGTTTAAAACATCTCGTATTGGATAATATTTTAGATACTCACGACCACGTGGATTGGATTACAATGCAGATTAAAGGGATGGTTAATCTAATTTTCATTCAAATGTATTTGAGTTGATGGTATTAAAGGGATGGTTAATCTAATTTTCATTGGGTAAAATGTATTTGAGTTGATTGTATTAAAGGGATGGTTAATCTAATTTTCATTGGGTAAAATGTATTTGAGTGGATTGTATTAAAGGGATGGTTAATCTAATTTTCATTCAAATGTATTTGAGTTGTCTATATGAATGATCTATAAGACCAAAGGAAGCAATGAGAGGAAAACGTTCCAACATAATTAAATCCATCAATGTCTACTGTACTAAAAATATGCCTCTCCCTATACTTTACACTTTAGAATTGATTTCAAATGAGTAAATAAGATCACTTCATTTATCCCAATGCTTTTCTGATTGCATCTAATATCTACATGTTGCTGTTTGAAAAGTTCTGATTGTGTCAATCCTCTATGCAAAAGCTAGTGATTGTAAATGTAGGGTTTTTACCTTCAGTAAATACATGTTCATGTGAACTCCTGGGATTGAACACTGTGCTTTATGGTCTTTGAAACTCTTGACATTTACAATCATAAGAGGCATGGCTTTCATCAAGTTCACACACACAGTAGAAATGAACATATTTGACCTAGATATAAAACTGGTCCTGATGGTGAAACTAATCAGTCTTTTGATTCATCACAATTGATCTATTTCAGAGCTGATCTGATTGGTCAAAAGAACAATAAGCGAAAAAAATAAGTTAGAAAATCTGAAATTGGGGCTGCCTGTCTAAACGCAGCCTGGGTGGCAATCAAGACGTGCATTGCTCATGACCCTGAATCTTTATTCTATATGTCAGAGCCTTGCTCATTCTACACAACATATTTCTATCCGAATGTGCCTTGCTCGTTCTACACAACATATTTCTATCTGAATGTTCCATGTAGTGCCTTGCTCGTTCTATATGTCAGATCCTTGCTCGTTCTACACAACATATTTCTACCTGAATGTTCCATGTAAGTGGAAATGTTCAAGAAAGGATCCAAAAAGGAATTAAATTAACCGGCATTCATTTGGGAACAAAAAGTTAACTACTGTAATTACAGAACATGCAGCGAGCAAAAGGTTAGGTGAGGCATAATTCTGAGTCCCACCTATTAGAATGAACAGTCATTTCAACAGTAGGCTGTGATGAGCATCATTTCACCTAGGTCCTTGATTTAACGTTGTAGGACTTTCCTCGAGTTCAACATTTTCCTGGACACCAAAAAAAAAGAAAAAAAAGGCATTAGTCTTGGACTAAATACTGTGGAAGATTTAAATTCAGATTCTCCATTGAACTCATCTTATTGTCCAGGACAACGCTCATCAGTGTCCGGGAAACCGGCCCTAAAAGTTCACCCCGAGGAATAATAATGATGCATCATTTGAATAATGTAAACTTTATTTATCAAAACAACAAATGACATGAGACTTTGTGGAGAAAAGAAAAAAAGGGTCTGTTTACATTGACAACACGGTTTCATTACCAATAACATGTGGAGAGACATTTGGAGAGATTTCCATTGGCTAACATAGGGGCACACAGCCCACTTAAAAGTCAAATGTTTCACTTAGTCGTACGTTGATGTCAATGGGAGACTACGTGAAAATGTGCTAGGAATCACCTCCATAGACTTGATCCTGTGTGAGGACACGACGGCTGTCATCACAACGATTAACATTCTGTTTTTAATTTTACCTTTATTTAACTAGGCAAGTCAGTTAAGAACAAATTCTTATTTTCAATGACGGCCTGGGAACAGTGGGTTAACTGCCTGTTCAGGGGCAGAACGACAGATTTGTACCTTGTCAGCTAGGGGATTTGAACATGCAACCTTCTGGTTACTAGTCCAACGCTCTAACCACTAGCCATGCCGCCCTGTTACAGAACTACACAAACCGGCTAGCGATGGCCAACAGTTTGGAATAGTCTCCTTCCATTTTACGCAAGTGTGTCGGTAGTGGAACCTTAATTCTAGTTCCCGTAGGGTTACCGTTGTCTTCAATCAGGACAACGTTGTTGGAGTCAAAACGCGGGTTCATGCGCTCTCCGGGCATCTTGTGACCAACGATGAGAGCTTTTTTCTTCCCTCCCTTGATGGCCAGCAGAACGCGGTCGCCCACCTTGCCCACTCCGTTCTTGGTGTACACGTGGATGACTCTAGGGGAACGGTGCCATGGGGTACTACCCAGTGGACTGTTGTCAACAACACGAACCCTGGTCATTTTCTGGATGGCTGCTGCGGCTGTTGACACACTACGAGAGAGAGAGAGAGATAGATATATATATATATATAGCGAGAGAGAGAGATGATATCATAAGAATATACTCCCTATGGCCAAGACGACAAGTCATTCAAATCACATTTTATTGGTCACATACACACGGTTAGCAGATGTTACTGGTCATATACACATGGTTATCAGATGTTACTGGTCATATACACATGGTTAACACATGGTACTGGTCATATACACATGGTTAGCAGATGTTATTGGTCACATACACACGGTTAGCAGATGTTATTGGTCACATACACACGGTTAGCAGATGTTATTGGTCACATGCACACGTTTAGCAGATGTTATTGGTCACATACACACGTTTAGCAGATGTTATTGGTCACATACAGTGCCTTGCGAAAGTATTCGGCCCCCTTGAACTTTGCGACCTTTTGCCACATTTCAGGCTTCAAACATAAAGATATAAAACTGTATTTTTTTGTGAAGAATCAACAACAAGTGGGACACAATCATGAAGTGGAACGACATTTATTGGATACAAATCAAAAACTGAAAAATTGAGCGTGCAAAATTATTCAGCCCCTTTACTTTCAGTGCAACAAACTCTCTCCAGAAGTTCAGTGAGGATCTCTGAATGATCCAATGTTGACCTAAATGACTAATGATGATAAATACAATCCACCTGTGTGTAATCAAGTCTCCGTATAAATGCACCTGCACTGTGATAGTCTCAGAGGTCCGTTAAAAGTGCAGAGAGCATCATGAAGAACAAGGAACACACCAGGCAAGTCCGAGATACTGTTGTGAAGACGTTTAAAGCCGGATTTGGATACAAAAAGATTTCCCAAGCTTTAAACATCCCAAGGAGCACTGTGCAAGCGATAATATTGAAATGGAAGGAGTATCAGACCACTGCAAATCTACCAAGACCTAGCCGTCCCTCTAAACTTTCAGCTCATACAAGGAGAAGACTGATCAGAGATGCAGCCAAGAGGCCCATGATCACTCTGGATGAACTGCAGAGATCTACAGCTGAGGTGGGAGACTCTGTCCATAGGACAACAATCAGTCGTATATTGCACAAATCTGGCCTTTATGGAAGAGTGGCAAGAAGAAAGCCATTTCTTAAAGATATCCATAAAAAATGTCATTTAAAGTTTGCCACAAGCCACCTGGGAGACACACCAAACATGTGGAAGAAGGTGCTCTGGTCAGATGAAACCAAAATTGAACTTTTTGGCAACAATGCAAAACGTTATGTTTGGCGTAAAAGCAACACAGCTCATCACCCTGAACACACCATCCCCACTGTCAAACATGGTGGTGGCAGCATCATGGTTTGGGCCTGCTTTTCTTCAGCAGGGACAGGGAAGATGGTTAAAATTGATGGGAAGATGGATGGAGCCAAATACAGGACCATTCTGGAAGAAAACCTGATGGAGTCTGCAAAAGACCTGAGACTGGGACGGAGATTTGTCTTCCAACAAGACAATGATCCAAAACATAAAGCAAAATCTACAATGGAATGGTTCAAAAATAAACATATCCAGGTGTTAGAATGGCCAAGTCAAAGTCCAGACCTGATTCCAATCGAGAATCTGTGGAAAGAACTGAAAACTGCTGTTCACAAATGCTCTCCATCCAACCTCACTGAGCTCGAGCTGTTTTGCAAGGAGGAATGGGAAAACATTTCAGTCTCTCGATGTGCAAAACTGATAGAGACATACCCCAAGCGACTTACAGCTGTAATCGCAGCAAAAGGTGGCGCTACAAAGTATTAACTTAAGGGGGCTGAATAATTTTGAACGCCCAATTTTTCAGTTTTTGATTTGTTAAAAAAGTTTGAAATATCCAATAAATGTCGTTCCACTTCATGATTGTGTCCCACTTGTTGATTCTTCACAAAAAAAATACAGTTTTATATCTTTATGTTTGAAGCCTGAAATGTGGCAAAAGGTCGCAAAGTTCAAGGGGGCCGAATACTTTCGCAAGGCACTGTACACACGTTTAGCAAATGTTATTGCGGGTGTAGCAAAATGCTTGGTTCCTAGCTCCAACAGTGCAGTAATATCTAACTAAATGCTTGGTTCCTAGCTCCAACAGTGCAGTAGTATCTAACTAAATGCTTGTGTTTCTAGCTCCAACAGTGCAGTAATATCTAACTAAACGCTTGGTTCCTAGCTCCAACAGTGCAGTAGTATCTAACTAAATGCTTGTGTTTCTAGCTCCAACAGTGCAGTAGTATCTAACTAAATGCTTGTGTTCCTAGCTCCAACAGTGCAGTAATATCTAACTAAACGCTTGGTTCCTAGCTCCAACAGTGCAGTAATATCTAACTAAATGCTTATTTCCTAGCTCCAACAGTGCAGTAATATCTAACTAAATGCTGGTGTTCCTAGCTCCAACAGTGCAGTAGTATCTAACTAAACGCTGGTGTTCCTAGCTCCAACAGTGCAGTAATATCTAACTAAACGCTGGTGTTCCTAGCTCCAACAGTGCAGTAATATCTAACTAAACGCTGGTGTTCCTAGCTCCAACAGTGCAGTAATATCTAACTAAACGCTTGGTTCCTAGCTCCAACAGTGCAGTAATATCTAACTAAATGCTTGTGCTCCTAGCTCCAACAGTGCAGTAATATCTAACTAAATGCTGGTGTTCCTAGCTCCAACAGTGCAGTAATATCTAACTAAACGCTTGGTTCCTAGCTCCAAAAGTGCAGTAATATCTAACTAAACGCTTGGTTCCTAGCTCCAACAGTGCAGTAATATCTAACTAAATGCTGGTGTTCCTAGCTCCAAAAGTGCAGTAATATCTAACTAAACGCTGGTGTTCCTAGCTCCAACAGTGCAGTAATATCTAACTAAACGCTTGGTTCCTAGCTCCAACAGTGCAGTAATATCTAACTAAATGCTTATTTCCTAGCTCCAACAGTGCAGTAATATCTAACTAAATGCTGGTGTTCCTAGCTCCAACAGTGCAGTAGTATCTAACTAAACGCTGGTGTTCCTAGCTCCAACAGTGCAGTAATATCTAACTAAACGCTGGTGTTCCTAGCTCCAACAGTGCAGTAATATCTAACTAAACGCTGGTGTTCCTAGCTCCAACAGTGCAGTAATATCTAACTAAACGCTTGGTTCCTAGCTCCAACAGTGCAGTAATATCTAACTAAATGCTTGTGCTCCTAGCTCCAAAAGTGCAGTAATATCTAACTAAACGCTTGGTTCCTAGCTCCAACAGTGCAGTAATATCTAACTAAATGCTGGTGTTCCTAGCTCCAAAAGTGCAGTAATATCTAACTAAACGCTGGTGTTCCTAGCTCCAACAGTGCAGTAATATCTAACTAAACGCTTGGTTCCTAGCTCCAACAGTGCAGTAATATCTAACTAAACGCTTGGTTCCTAGCTCCAACAGTGCAGTAATATCTAACTAAACGCTTGGTTCCTAGCTCCAACAGTGCAGTAATATCTAACTAAACGCTTGGTTCCTAGCTCCAACAGTGCAGTAATATCTAACTAAATGCTTATTTCCTAGCTCCAACAGTGCAGTAATATCTAACTAAATGCTGGTGTTCCTAGCTCCAACAGTGCAGTAGTATCTAACTAAACGCTGGTGTTCCTAGCTCCAACAGTGCAGTAATATCTAACTAAACGCTGGTGTTCCTAGCTCCAACAGTGCAGTAATATCTAACTAAACGCTGGTGTTCCTAGCTCCAACAGTGCAGTAATATCTAACTAAACGCTTGGTTCCTAGCTCCAACAGTGCAGTAATATCTAACTAAATGCTTGTGCTCCTAGCTCCAACAGTGCAGTAATATCTAACTAAATGCTGGTGTTCCTAGCTCCAACAGTGCAGTAATATCTAACTAAACGCTTGGTTCCTAGCTCCAAAAGTGCAGTAATATCTAACTAAACGCTTGGTTCCTAGCTCCAACAGTGCAGTAATATCTAACTAAATGCTGGTGTTCCTAGCTCCAAAAGTGCAGTAATATCTAACTAAACGCTGGTGTTCCTAGCTCCAACAGTGCAGTAATATCTAACTAAACGCTTGGTTCCTAGCTCCAACAGTGCAGTAATATCTAACTAAATGCTTATTTCCTAGCTCCAACAGTGCAGTAATATCTAACTAAATGCTGGTGTTCCTAGCTCCAACAGTGCAGTAGTATCTAACTAAACGCTGGTGTTCCTAGCTCCAACAGTGCAGTAATATCTAACTAAACGCTGGTGTTCCTAGCTCCAACAGTGCAGTAATATCTAACTAAACGCTGGTGTTCCTAGCTCCAACAGTGCAGTAATATCTAACTAAACGCTTGGTTCCTAGCTCCAACAGTGCAGTAATATCTAACTAAATGCTTGTGCTCCTAGCTCCAAAAGTGCAGTAATATCTAACTAAACGCTTGGTTCCTAGCTCCAACAGTGCAGTAATATCTAACTAAATGCTGGTGTTCCTAGCTCCAAAAGTGCAGTAATATCTAACTAAACGCTGGTGTTCCTAGCTCCAACAGTGCAGTAATATCTAACTAAACGCTTGGTTCCTAGCTCCAACAGTGCAGTAATATCTAACTAAACGCTTGGTTCCTAGCTCCAACAGTGCAGTAATATCTAACTAAACGCTTGGTTCCTAGCTCCAACAGTGCAGTAATATCTAACTAAACGCTTGGTTCCTAGCTCCAACAGTGCAGTAATATCTAACTAAACGCTGGTGTTCCTAGCTCCAACAGTGCAGTAATATCTAACTAAACGCTGGTGTTCCTAGCTCCAACAGTGCAGTAATATCTAACTAAACGCTTGTGTTCCTAGCTCCAACAGTGCAGTAATATCTAACTAAACGCTGGTGTTCCTAGCTCCAACAGTGCAGTAATATCTAACTAAATGCTGGTGTTCCTAGCTCCAACAGTGCAGTAATATCTAACTAAACGCTGGTGTTCCTAGCTCCAACAGTGCAGTAATATCTAACTAAACGCTTGGTTCCTAGCTCCAACAGTGCAGTAATATCTAACTAAACGCTTGGTTCCTAGCTCCAACAGTGCAGTAATATCTAACTAAACGCTTGGTTCCTAGCTCCAAAAGTGCGATAGTATCTAACAATACACGCAATTAAAACTTAAATAATGGAATTAAGAAATATAAATATTGGGACAAGCAACAGAGTCCAGAGTCTAAGTATATGTGTATGTATAGACTATAAAAATGGACAGTACATGGTAGAATATGTATGTAGCACTGTATATCTGAAGAATAGTATGTAGAGCAATAGTTGAACAAGATGGGACCAGCGTTCCTTATTAAAGGGACCAGCGTTCCTTATTAAAAGGGACCTGCGTTCCTCATTAAAGGGACCAGCGTTCCTCATTAAAGAGACCCGCGTTCCTTATTAAAGGGACCAGCGTTCCTTATTAAAAGGGACCCGCGTTCCTTATTAAAGGGACCCGCGTTCCTTATTAAAGGGACCAGCGTTCCTTATTAAAGGGACCAGCGTTCCTTATTAAAGGGACCAGCGTTCCTTATTAAAAGGGACCCGCGTTCCTTATTAAAGGGGCCTGCGTTCCTTATTAAAAGGGACCTGCGTTCCTTATTAAAAGGGACCAGCCTTAAAATCGGAAAGGTACTTTTCGACCAACCTGATCGATACCGTCGTCGTTCTCGATTAGGCCAATCACGGAGCTTATAAAATGGCCATGTCTAGTTGAAGGTGGATCGTTTGAGTTTTTCAGAAAAACGCTCATTATTAAAATCATTACATTTTTGCTCCGTGAAGTGATCCAACAATGTGTACGGCGACATCGTATCTATTTTAAATCTTCCCCCATTGATCGAGACAGTAAATGATTTCTGACTATATAGGTATTGAAATACAGGCCTCAGTAAGTCACGGTATTAAGACTTAAACAGGATGTGCTCTTAGGCCTACAGCTCCATGATGGTTCTACCAGGCTACTACACTAAGTCTACTAATGATAGTGTAGTAGCCTGGTATAACCACCATGTCATTAAGTCTACTAATGATAATGACATGGTGGTTATACCAGGCTACTACACTAAGTCTACTAATGATAATGACATGGTTATACCAGGCTACTACACTAAGTCTACTAATGATAATGACATGGTGGTTATACCAGGCTACTACACTAAGTCTACTAATGATAATGACATGGTGGTTATACCAGGCTACTACACAAAGTCTACTAATGATAATGACATGGTGGTTATACCAGGCTACTACACTAAGTCTACTAATGATAATGACATGGTGGTTATACCAGGCCACTACACTAAGTCTACTAATGATAATGACATGATGGTTATACCAGGCCACTACACTAAGTCTACTAATGATAATGACATGCTGGTTATACCAGGCTACTACACTAAGTCTACTAATGATAATGGCATGGTTATACCAGGCTACTACACTAAGTCTACTAATGATAATGACATGGTTATACCAGGCTACTACACTAAGTCTAATGATAATGACATGATGGTTATACCAGGCTACTACACTAAGTCTAATGATAATGACATGGTGGTTATACCAGGCTACTACACTAAGTCTACTAATGATAATGACATGATGGTTATACCAGGCTACTACACTAAGTCTACTAATGATAATGACATGATGGTTATACCAGGCTACTACACTAAGTCTACTAATGATAATGACATGGTTATACCAGGCTACTACACTAAGTCTACTAATGATAATGACATGGTTATACCAGGCTACTACACTAAGTCTAATGATAATGACATGATGGTTATACCAGGCTACTACACTAAGTCTAATGATAATGACATGGTGGTTATACCAGGCTACTACACTAAGTCTACTAATGATAATGACATGATGGTTATACCAGGCTACTACACTAAGTCTACTAATGATAATGACATGATGGTTATACCAGGCTACTACACTAAGTCTACTAATGATAATGACATGGTGGTTATACCAGGCTACTACACTAAGTCTACTAATGATAATGACATGGTGGTTATACCAGGCCACTACACTAAGTCTACTAATGATAATGACATGGTTATACCAGGCTACTACACTAAGTCTACTAATGATAATGACATGGTTATACCAGGCTACTACACTAAGTCTAATGATAATGACATGATGGTTATACCAGGCTACTACACTAAGTCTAATGATAATGACATGGTGGTTATACCAGGCTACTACACTAAGTCTACTAATGATAATGACATGATGGTTATACCAGGCTACTACACTAAGTCTACTAATGATAATGACATGATGGTTATACCAGGCTACTACACTAAGTCTACTAATGATAATGACATGATGGTTATACCAGGCTACTACACTAAGTCTACTAATGATAATGACATGGTGGTTATACCAGGCTACTACACTAAGTCTACTAATGATAATGACATGGTGGTTATACCAGGCCACTACACTAAGTCTACTAATGATAATGACATGGTTATACCAGGCTACTACACTAAGTCTACTAATGATAATGACATGGTTATACCAGGCTACTACACTAAGTCTAATGATAATGACATGATGGTTATACCAGGCTACTACACTAAGTCTAATGATAATGACATGGTGGTTATACCAGGCTACTACACTAAGTCTACTAATGATAATGACATGATGGTTATACCAGGCTACTACACTAAGTCTACTAATGATAATGACATGATGGTTATACCAGGCTACTACACTAAGTCTACTAATGATAATGACATGGTTATACCAGGCTACTACACTAAGTCTACTAATGATAATGACATGGTTATACCAGGCTACTACACTAAGTCTAATGATAATGACATGATGGTTATACCAGGCTACTACACTAAGTCTAATGATAATGACATGGTGGTTATACCAGGCTACTACACTAAGTCTACTAATGATAATGACATGATGGTTATACCAGGCTACTACACTAAGTCTACTAATGATAATGACATGATGGTTATACCAGGCTACTACACTAAGTCTACTAATGATAATGACATGGTGGTTATACCAGGCCACTACACTAAGTCTACTAATGATAATGACATGATGGTTATACCAGGCCACTACACTAAGTCTACTAATGATAATGACATGCTGGTTATACCAGGCTACTACACTAAGTCTACTAATGATAATGACATGGTTATACCAGGCTACTACACTAAGTCTACTAATGATAATGACATGGTTATACCAGGCTACTACACTAAGTCTAATGATAATGACATGATGGTTATACCAGGCTACTACACTAAGTCTAATGATAATGACATGGTGGTTATACCAGGCTACTACACTAAGTCTACTAATGATAATGACATGATGGTTATACCAGGCTACTACACTAAGTCTACTAATGATAATGACATGATGGTTATACCAGGCTACTACACTAAGTCTACTAATGATAATGACATGGTGGTTATACCAGGCTACTACACTAAGTCTAATGATAATGACATGGTGGTTATACCAGGCTATTACACTAAGTCTACTAATGATAATGACATGGTGGTTCTATTTTTCACCAGTAGAACATTTACCATTCATTCCTATAATTTCTAATCTACAAGGTTTGTTATGGTCATTTATTTGAATGCATTCAATAGTATTCCAGTCTTCCGGTTCTCATTGTGGGAGTGAAAACAATTGTTTGCAGAGTGCACAACCTATACTATACGTTTTGGTTGATTTAATTCCATTTACGAGTTCTGTCAATTTAGTCATTGTCTTTTGTTTGGAGCGCCTCTGTCAATGTTGTGTAAGGAAGCACACGTATAGAAGTAGTCCTATTGGCTCCCTGGCCAGCGGGCAAATGTACACGTATAAATGTGCCCATTTGTAGATCTGATAGTATTTCTGATTGGCTAAATGCACCACCACTAATGAACTGTGGAGCTTCTCAAAGTAATGTTTCCTTCACCTCAAGTAAACAAAGTCTGTTTTTACATCCATTGAGAATGACAATAGTTCCTCAATGTATTTAAAAAAACTATTTCCAGCTCTCTCCCTTTTCAATAACCACTCAGCATCAAAAGGGAACAATGTCATGCTCTGATCCAGTGGAAACATCATAAAATAGGCTTCTTATCAGTGCTCGACTTAGACTGAAATAGGTTTCGGTACTCATTTTGGGTGCTGGTACTGTTTATATTTAGGTGCAGGAGATCCACAATACTGTTGAGATAATATCCTATAAAGAGGAACAGGATCTCAGGCAGTAGAATGTGAGGTGCCAGTACTCAGCTCCGGTGAGCGCCTGCCCAAGTCAAGCGTTGCTTCTTATCCCTTGCATAAGTTTGCTAGCACAAGCTTTGGGCCAGACCCAAGTTAATAGTTGATACAATGTTTCAAGTTCGTTGCAGACAGGCCATGTGTAGCCAATGTGATTTATAGGGTATTTATATATATATATATATATATATATATATTTAAATATATATACCAGCAGGCTACCAGCAGGCTGCAATGTTTTTATTTGTTGTCTTTATGTAGACTGTTTACAATAGAAGTTACTTGTTAGGTTTGAATCATTTTCATACAATTTTGATTAACCACATGACAATGATTTTGACATATGAAGACATCATAAAGTAAATGAAACGGTTTCAGCCACGGAGATCGGTAGAAATTGTAAGATAAATTGGCATTCCACATGAGGAAGGTTACCGACTCCTCATGTTGCCGATTACCAGCAACTTCAGGAGAGTAATGGCAGAATCTGCGAAAAGCCAGCAGGAGTGGGAGGAGAATAGTTGGGTCTGGATCTCTGGCGCCCTCTTGAGGCATCAAACCATAAGCTTAAAGCATCAGACAAGTTCAGTGCATGTAGTAGATTTTATTAAAACACATTAGGTATTTCTATACATGTAAAAATTTGAGCAATCGAACGGTTGACAGAACAGACGACCAAGATTTTTTTTTAGTTGGGGATTTTGGCCCTAAATGTAATGGAACTGAGTCACGATCAAGGGGCTACGCCAAACAGAATCTGGCCTTGCAGGACGTAGGTGGGGCAAATCTCATTTAAGCCCAGGAAGCAGCCATTTACCAGCTTTCAAGCTTAATAATGACAAAATAAGTTTGTTAATTTACTTCCGCCACGACCGGTATGTACATCAGGGGGGGAAAAAAATATTTTTCAACACCTCCAATTTATTGAGCTGGTGTAGACTTCTGACCTGTGCATGGCATTAGGTTAGTGCTATCGGGGATCCTTGGGAGGTGAGTGATCAGAGGTGCAGAATAGGCATTTGTACAGTTGCTTATAAATCTTTATTTAGAACTTTTTTAGATGTGAAGTAGTTGCTAATGGAAATGTGAAGTAGTTGCTAATGGAGATGTGAAGTAGTTGCTAATGGAAATGTGAAGTAGTTGCTAATGGAGATGTGAAGTAGTTGCTAATGCAAATGTGAAGTAGTTGCTAATGCAAATGTGAAGTAGTTGCTAATGCAAATGTGAAGTAGTTGCTAATGGAAATGTGAAGTAGTTGCTAATGCAAATGTGAAGTAGTTGCTAATGCAAATGTGAAGTAGTTGCTAATGCAAATGTGAAGTAGTTGCTAATGCAAATGTGAAGTAGTTGCTAATGCAAATGTGAAGTAGTTGCTAATGCAAATGTGAAGTAGTTGCTAATGCAAATGTGAAGTAGTTGCTAATGCAAATGTGAAGTAGTTGCTAATGCAAATGTGAAGTAGTTGCTAATGCAAATGTGAAGTAGTTGCTAATGCAAATGTGAAGTAGTTGCTAATGCAAATGTGAAGTAGTTGCTAATGCAAATGTGAAGTAGTGCTAATGCAAATGTGAAGTAGTTGCTAATGCAAATGTGAAGTAGTTGCTAATGCAAATGTGAAGTAGTTGCTAATGCAAATGTGAAGTAGTTGCTAATGCAAATGTGAAGTAGTTGCTAATGCAAATGTGAAGTAGTTGCTAATGCAAATGTGAAGTAGTTGCTAATGCAAATGTGAAGTAGTTGCTAATGCAAATGTGAAGTAGTTGCTAATGCAAATGTGAAGTAGTTGCTAATGCAAATGTGAAGTAGTTGCTAATGCAAATGTGAAGTAGTTGCTAATGCAAATGTGAAGTAGTTGCTAATGCAAATGTGAAGTAGTTGCTAATGCAAATGTGAAGTAGTTGCTAATGCAAATGTGAAGTAGTTGCTAATGCAAATGTGAAGTAGTTGCTAATGCAAATGTGAAGTAGTTGCTAATGCAAATGTGAAGTAGTTGCTAATGCAAATGTGAAGTAGTTGCTAATGCAAATGTGAAGTAGTTGCTAATGCAAATGTGAAGTAGTTGCTAATGCAAATGTGAAGTAGTTGCTAATGCAAATGTGAAGTAGTTGCTAATGCAAATGTGAAGTAGTTGCTAATGCAAATGTGAAGTAGTTGCTAATGCAATGTGAAGTAGTTGCTAATGGAAATGTGAAGTAGTTGCTAATGGAAATGTGAAGTAGTTGCTAATGGAAATGTGAAGTAGTTGCTAATGGAAATGTGAAGTAGTTGCTAATGGAAATGTGAAGTAGTTGCTAATGGAAATGTGAAGTAGTTGCTAATGGAAATGTGAAGTAGTTGCTAATGGAAATGTGAAGTAGTTGCTAATGGAAATGTGAAGTAGTTGCTAATGGAAATGTGAAGTAGTTGCTAATGGAAGTGTGAAGTAGTTGCTAATGGAAGTGTGAAGTAGTTGCTAATGGAAGTGTGAAGTAGTTGCTAATGGAAATGTGAAGTAGTTGCTAATGGAAATGTGAAGTAGTTGCTAATGGAAATGTGAAGTAGTTGCTAATGGAAATGTGAAGTAGTTGCTAATGGAAATGTGAAGTAGTTGCTAATGGAAATGTGAAGTAGTTGCTAATGGAAATGTGAAGTAGTTGCTAATGGAAATGTGAAGTAGTTGCTAATGGAAATGTGAAGTAGTTGCTAATGGAAATGTGAAGTAGTTGCTAATGGAAATGTGAAGTAGTTGCTAATGGAAATGTGAAGTAGTTGCTAATGGAAATGTGAAGTAGTTGCTAATGGAAATGTGAAGTAGTTGCTAATGGAAATGTGAAGTAGTTGCTAATGGAAATGTGAAGTAGTTGCTAATGGAAATGTGAAGTAGTTGCTAATGGAAATGTGAAGTAGTTGCTAATGGAAATGTGAAGTAGTTTGCTAATGGAAATGTGAAGTAGTTGCTAATGGAAATGTGAAGTAGTTGCTAATGGAAATGTGAAGTAGTTGCTAATGGAAATGTGAAGTAGTTGCTAATGGAAATGTGAAGTAGTTGCTAATGGAAATGTGAAGTAGTTGCTAATGGAAATGTGAAGTAGTTGCTAATGGAAATGTGAAGTAGTTGCTAATGGAAATGTGAAGTAGTTGCTAATGGAAATGTGAAGTAGTTGCTAATGGAAATGTGAAGTAGTTGCTAATGGAAATGTGAAGTAGTTGCTAATGGAAATGTGAAGTAGTTGCTAATGGAAATGTGAAGTAGTTGCTAATGGAAATGTGAAGTAGTTGCTAATGGAAATGTGAAGTAGTTGCTAATGGAAATGTGAAGTAGTTGCTAATGGAATGTGAAGTAGTTGCTAATGGAAATGTGAAGTAGTTGCTAATGGAAATGTGAAGTAGTTGCTAATGGAAATGTGAAGTAGTTGCTAATGGAAATGTGAAGTAGTTGCTAATGGAAATGTGAAGTAGTTGCTAATGGAAATGTGAAGTAGTTGCTAATGGAAATGTGAAGTAGTTGCTAATGGAAATGTGAAGTAGTGCTAATGGAAATGTGAAGTAGTTGCTAATGGAAATGTGAAGTAGTTGCTAATGGAAATGTGAAGTAGTTGCTAATGGAAATGTGAAGTAGTTGCTAATGGAAATGTGAAGTAGTTGCTAATGGAAATGTGAAGTAGTTGCTAATGGAAATGTGAAGTAGTTGCTAATGGAAATGTGAAGTAGTTGCTAATGGAAATGTGAAGTAGTTGCTAATGGAAATGTGAAGTAGTTGCTAATGGAAATGTGAAGTAGTTGCTAATGGAAATGTGAAGTAGTTGCTAATGGAAATGTGAAGTAGTTGCTAATGGAATGTGAAGTAGTTGCTAATGGAAATGTGAAGTAGTTGCTAATGGAAATGTGAAGTAGTTGCTAATGGAAATGTGAAGTAGTTGCTAATGGAAATGTGAAGTAGTTGCTAATGGAAATGTGAAGTAGTTGCTAATGGAAATGTGAAGTAGTTGCTAATGGAAATGTGAAGTAGTTGCTAATGGAAATGTGAAGTAGTTGCTAATGGAAATGTGAAGTAGTTGCTAATGGAAATGTGAAGTAGTTGCTAATGGAAATGTGAAGTAGTTGCTAATGGAAATGTGAAGTAGTTGCTAATGGAAATGTGAAGTAGTTGCTAATGGAAATGTGAAGTAGTTGCTAATGGAAATGTGAAGTAGTTGCTAATGGAAATGTGAAGTAGTTGCTAATGGAAATGTGAAGTAGTTGCTAATGGAAATGTGAAGTAGTTGCTAATGGAAATGTGAAGTAGTTGCTAATGGAAATGTGAAGTAGTTGCTAATGGAATGGAAGTAGTGAAGTAGTTGCTAATGGAAATGTGAAGTAGTTGCTAATGGAAATGTGAAGTAGTTGCTAATGGAAATGTGAAGTAGTTGCTAATGGAAATGTGAAGTAGTTGCTAATGGAAATGTGAAGTAGTTGCTAATGGAAATGTGAAGTAGTTGCTAATGGAAATGTGAAGTAGTTGCTAATGGAAATGTGAAGTAGTTGCTAATGGAAATGTGAAGTAGTTGCTAATGGAAATGTGAAGTAGTTGCTAATGGAAATGTGAAGTAGTTGCTAATGGAAATGTGAAGTAGTTGCTAATGGAAATGTGAAGTAGTTGCTAATGCAAATATTTGTTGAGTAATGAACCTATTTTTTCTATTAAAGCTGCAATATGTAACTTTTTTTGGTGACCCACAAAACTCACGTAGAAATTTGAGTTATAGATCAGTCATTAGCATTGAAAGCAATTCAAGGAAGCGGTAGATCTGTTCTATGTGTGCTATTTCTGTGCTTTTAGGCCGTCATTGTAAATATGAATTTACATAATTGACTTGCCTAAAGGTTAAATAAAATAAAAATTCCCGTTCATAAGTTTTGTTTTTGCAACTTTTACTATTTGGTTGACAATTTGTGTAGGTAGCAAATACAGTACAGTGTAAGACAGGGAAAGCATATAACGTTACACAATGTAGGCAGATAACTTCTATATCAAAACAAATTGTCACCTGAAAGCCTTGTGATGCGTCAGTGATGACAGTTGTGCGAGGAACCCACTGCATGATCTTGAAATAAGAGCCATGGATGGATGGACCCTTCTTATTATACCTCAGAGGTTGGACCTTGTGAGAAGAGAAGAGGTTAGCTAGCTATACATGCATGCATCGTTTTGCAAATGGTCAGCTAGCTAACAATCTAGCAACTGAACCGAGAAGCACGGGTTATTAAAGCAAGTTTCAAATTAAATCTACTAATTTCGCTACGTCTAAGCTTTACCACATCGTATATTCATGTATGTAGCTACATGTTTCTGACTTTTGCTAGATAAAATATAATTAATTGCAGCTACCTTACAAGCTAGCTAGTTAGCAACTTTTCACCAGTGCTCCATACCAATGTCAAATACGTCATCAAACAGCGACCCAACTGATTACCAAACGCTTAGGACCAAATGCGCACCAAATTTATTTTGTATTTTGTATCTTCTGATAAGAGCTTTTTGTAGGTTCATAGTCGATATTTTATAGATGATAGTCGATACCCATTTTAGTTGATTACTCAATTAAAAAAAGGGCCATGAAGAAATATATTCTAATGTGTCATAAAAACGCACTGGGTGACGAATCTGTTCTATTTGTTCTATGTCTATGACTTTGGTACGCCCTGTTCATTTCAATGGGTTACGCACCTCATCCGATCCAACTCTTCTGCCTTGGTTAGCTGCTGCTGTGCTTGTAACTGGCTAGCGTTAGCTACTAAGCTCCTGCTTATCGTGGTTTTTTTTGTGTGACGATTTTCGAGGGACTATATTGTATTTTCTACCTGGGAATCATACAAGACCTCGGATATAATACGAAGATTTTGTCCATTTGGATCGCTGGTCTCGACTGCGTATCAAACAGCAGGTAAATCCATCGCTTATGCAGCGGCGTAAATCACAGCCATTCACAGCGTTAGTTACGCAAAAATTGTGAGCTGGGTAGCTACCTAAAAACTATATCGGGAAACTGTCATAAAACGTTTTTGTTTTTTGTTGATAGAAATCTAGCAAGCTACCGTCTAGCTGACCTTAAATCCGTGAAATAGCACGGCAACGTTAGGTTAACGAGCGAGGTAACCGGATAACGTATCCAGCCTTGCCCTGCTATTTATCTAACACATAACGTAAGGATCTGACAGACAGAAATGGGTGAGACGTGTTTTATGTTGACTAAGGTTACCCAGTGAGAGAGTAAACAGAGAAGAGACAGCTCAGGATTATTGCAATGTACATTCAAATCAGCGTGTCTTTTTAGTTGTAGCCATCGATGGCCAAGAAAGACAGCTACAGTAACGTTATAACCTAAATCAAAGAGGGTTTGGACGATGGCTCATCCACAGATTAGTGATGATAATAGGTAGCTAACACGGCCTAATCCTTACAATGAACAATGTTCACACCCTGGTTTCATCTTGTGCTGCTACCGTTATCGTCACTCGGCGTGTATTTGATTATTACTTTTCATTATTAACTACTTGTTTTAGTTCTCTATTTCTACATTTTCTTTCTCTCTGCATTGTTGGGAAAGGGCCCGTATAAGTAAGCGTTTCTACACCTGTTGTTAACGAAGCATGAGAATAATAAGATGTTATTTGATCATGCGTTTTATTCGTCATTGCATAGGCCCAACCTGCAGTTTCTAGGACAGGTTCGCCAGGGTCCCCGTAATGACAGAGAGGGGAAAGCAGTACCCAGGCTGTCACTCATGCTATGGGAATGCTCTCTCAGGCCAAGGACGGAGAGAATAGCTGAGTAGCCTACTATAATTTAGTACTATTTACGAGTGAAACCAATAACAGATGTAGCTTAGGAACTGTAGCTCTGGTCCAGGGCATTAGTGCGGCTTTTTAATGCTGAGCATTCCTTCACTAACACCTAGGACCAGAGCTACTGAAGCCAATGCTCCTTTGAACGTCCAGTGACAACGAGAATTTCCCCCGATACAGAGGCTGAATATGAGACGGGCCTTGGGGTTTGGTTTGCCTGGCTACCCAAACTCCTTGATACGGCACGCCCACGGACATTTAGTTCATAATCCGCAATGACTCTGGATCTGAGTACCTCCCCGGACGATTTCTAGAATCCCCGAAACCGGTGTGTTGGGCCAGAGACAGAACATGCGCGGGTAAAAGCGACGTTTTGAAAATGTACCATTGCCTTTGATACTCTGCATGGTTAGAGATAATCCACTCTCCGATGACATTGTTTTGTCCAACACCCCTAAATGTGACTTCACCACAAACGACTTCAGTGTAGCGAATAGAGCGCACTGCTCTGGTGCTCCAGGTCCTTTCCAACCGCTCTGCTAATAAACACTCCTTACTCAAAGGGGGGAAACTGTCGCTCCATTTATTAAAATCACATTTTAACCAACACAATCTATTTTTGTGACTACCTGGACTTGGTTTTAAAGTATTTTGGTTTTGAAATATTGAAACCAAACCATATGATTTCAATAAAAATTATTTTCATGAACAAGATGAAGAGGTGACTGCAAGAAGCGTTCATCATTTTCAAATAGACTACATGTCATATTAAACAGCATGTAAACTCTCTAAATAGGTCAGGAGCCAGACAGGGAGCCTAAGAAGGAACCAAAATTAATTATTTAGGATATATTATTTCAAGGCTGTAGCCTACAAGCATTTCCCTACACCCACAATAACATCTGCTAAACATGTGTATGTGACAAATACAATTAGATTTGATTTACAAATAAATCAATTGTGAACCTTTTCAGGCTGGCAGGGATAATAAGCGCTCAACTTGTAAACATTTAGTTGTATTAAATCATTCTAGTTGATAAGTTGCACATATAGGCTGTGACTTGAAATACAAATTTCAATGTAAAAAAGGCCTTTATTAGCCTCACATCTATAAGGCCTTTTTAATTCATTTTTAGAAACATGAGTTTGGCCAGAATCTGTGGCTTCAGGCTCGTGCGATGGTACCTGGAGAACAGGCCAGCCGCAGAGAGGACCCTTTCAGTGCCTGCTGGGGTTGCTAAACACCCTTTGGGCCACTCTGGGATGTGTAGTTTTTAAAAAACAGTTTTCTGTAGGCAGGTCTAAAGGACTTTTAGGTAAAATAGCTATCAAAATGGAGGTAATATGCCTTGCCTATTGGGCCCAAATCAATGACGGCCTATTGTGTATACAGATAATAGAATGAATGTGGACGGAACTTTTAAGAGATCCGACTTTTAGTTTTTTTTAAATACTGCCGCCGTGACACACACTTAGCTAGCACACTTTCTGTTAGCATGTAGTATGTAGCATGTAGCATGTAGTATGTAGCATGTAGTATGTAGCATGTAGTATGTGCACCGTCATGCTCCCAGATACGTGTCTTTTCAACTTCCACAGTGATTCTTTAGTCGTGGACATTACATCACCACACTCCCTCTCTTGCTCTTGGTTCCTCCTCATCTTTTGTAAGTCACCTTGACTTTGCACCTGTGTGTGTTTTTATCAATTTCCTTATGAAAATATTTAGTGAACTCTGTGACCGTAGCTAAAGCAAGGGGCTATAGCAGCACACGAGTAGGCTACAGATGCATTGTGGGCCAGGGCATGCCCTGAGCTTGTGAGGTTGAGCGCATTTGGAGCGGGAGAGAAGGCCGACGCTCCAACTTTTGGCGAAACTCGCTCCAGTCAAATTGGGCACGTTCCTCTCCTTTCCCCCGTTCTGCTCCACTCACACACTCTGCTACCATCTAGCAGATGGAGACTGATAGAAGCTGTTTATCTCCAGCCCCATCACTAGCTGGCTACAGCCCGGTACTTTAGAGACTGCTGCCTCATGTATATAGAGTCATTGAACACTGGTCACTAACAATGTTTACATACTGTTTTACCCACTTCATATGGATATACTGTATTCTAGTCCTGGTTCATCCAATATAACTACTGTTGTCCACTTCATATGTATATACTGTATTCTAGTTCATCCTATATAACTACTGCTGTCCACTTCATATATACTGTATTCTAGTCATGGTTCATCCTGCTGTCCACTTCATATGGATATACTGTATTCTAGTCCTGGTTCATCCAATATAACTACTGTTGTCCACACCTTTTCTATCCATATACTGTCAATACTATTGATACACACCATTTTATATAGATATATATTTATTAGTTATTCGGCATTCGATAGATGAAACAGTGAGTGACAAGGGCCTATTTGAACATTCCAATTATAAACGTTTATTTTTATTTTCAATTGCAATTATTGCATTTTATTCTACTAGCCAGGCAGACAACGAGGGAAAGTAGACTGTCAATTGATGAGGACTTGGCCTATCGGAAATGGCTGCGGCCAATGTCAATCTATTGACAGTCTTTGACTGTCTCTGTGTACACAAGGACAGAGTAAAAAATCCTCTGCATGTTGAAGTATTGCACAGTTCGACTAGGCTGCCTGTGGTTGTTTGGCATGCATAATGACCTGTAGATCAATGACTGGCAGGGTTTTTGTTAGTTGGCAATTGACAGCTTTTTGGCCAATTAAAAAAATACATAATAATAATTGAAAGGCCAATAAATTAAACTGTTGCCGGGTAAAATTACTGGGACAAAAAAAAGATCTAAATGCAAAATAATGCTTTTTATTCATTGGTGGAAATACCAGTCTATGTATATACATTTGACCTTCATGCTTATTGGTCTTTTGGTTAATTTGCATAATTAAAATTGGCCTGTTTTTGGTATTTTTATGAATAATCACGTATCTTATTTATCCAACGTAACTATCACACGTGCACAGCATACAGAACCTATTTTGAGCGGGGTTTCTCCTCCTGCTCAGCTGCTCGGCTGCTGGAGTAAAACCACGTGCTTTAATAAGCCCATTCATTGCGTAACGATCATAAAATGCAATTGTGTGCAAACGTTTTAAAAGGAGATACTATTTTTTTTATTTCTCAACTGGTAATAATTGAAGAACGCCTCCCAATTCATCGTTCACGTGCAGGCAACAGGCAATCAGAGCGTGTCACCTACCACTTTACAATGTGAGCTGGAGGTCGTATGCATTTTGAAAACATACCTAATTGTTTGAAACCTGAAGTTTTTAAAATGTTTATTTCATATTATGAGGCATGTCTTATCTTGCTTCTAAGTAGCCTAAAGGTAAAATCCCACCATGGAAACGTGGAGGCAATTATTTTATAAATACTCCATAGGTGGTTGAAGTTTGGGGAAGCTTTCAATTTATTCTGACCGTTTTCACCATTCTGTGTTCCAGTTGTGATTTTTTTTCATATCCACATTTTTCGTGTTACAGTTTAATTTCAATAATAATTTTTTATTTTATTTTTATTTCTCAATCATTGTCAAGTGAAGTGGGTTAATCATTTTAAATTTGAATGAAAACGATACAAATCGAAAAGCAACTGATGCGAGATCACCAGCCTCTGTTATGGACATGTTGACCACGCCGTGACCCATTGGCGGCTAAAGAAATGAGCACATGGAACTCAAGCTATAAGCCAATGCAGCAGTAGGACTGTGTGTTTGATGCACTCATTTACTAAGGTAAATTTACTACTGGTGAGATATGTCATGGAATTTAAAAATTGTTATACCGATTTAATTGGCCATTTATTTGTATTTATATATATATATATATACTAAATGTATTTTATTGATGTATTATATTAAGTTAAAATAAGTGTTCATTCAGTATTGTTGTAATTGTCATTATTACAAATAATACTGAATGAACACTTATTTTAACTTAATATAATACATCAATAAAATACATTTAGTCTCAAATAATCAAACATGTTCCATTTGGTTTAAATAATGCAAAAACAAAGTGTTGGAGAAGAAAGTAAAAGTGCAATATGTGCCATGTAAGAAAAGCTACCGTTTGAGTTCCTTGCTCAGAACATATGAAAGCTGGTGGGTCCCTTTTTAACATGAGACTTCAATATTCCCAGGTAAGACGTTTTAGGTTGTAGTTATTATAGGAATTATAGGACTATTTCTCTCTATACCATTTCTATTTCATATACCTTTTGACTGGTGGATGTTCTATTAGGTACTTTAGTATTGCCAGCCTAATCTCGGGAGTTGATAGGCTTGAAGTCATGAACAGCGCAATGCTTGAAGCATTGTGAAGAGCTGCTGGCAAACGCAGGAAAGTGCTGTTTGAATGAATGCTTACGAGCCTGCTGCTGCCTACCACCGCTCAGTCAGACTGCTCTATCAAATCATAGACTTAATTATAGTATAATAACTAAATGGTCTTTTGAGATGCATTACCATCGTCTAAATGTTCTGTTGAGATGCATTACCATCCTCTAAATGTTCTGTTGTGATGCATTACCATCGTCTAAATGTTCTGTTGAGATGCATTACCATCCTCTAAATGTTCTGTTGAGATGCATTACCATCCTCTAAATGTTCTGTCGTGATGCATTACCATCCTCCTGTTCCTATATTACTGAGAACTGTGGGTAATGGGTTATGCACCCAATGCATGTGGATCTGGTAAATTTCTCAAAATGGCCGCTCAATTTGAAATCTTCCCGGTCAGGTTGTCTGGCGCCACATTTTCCTAACGGAAACCCTGGTCAGTTATGTGCTTAGTTCCACACTGAAGGAGAGGACGCGTCAGTCAAATATGAGGCATTTTCAGAAGGTAGAAAGTAAAATGAGCTGTTAAACATGTTAGTGAACTGACAATTCGTACCGTATGAATCGATTTCTCTGACCGACCGCATGCTACATTTGGATCAGTTGTTTCCCACAGACTGATGCACTCGTATCTTAACATTTGAACTGGGAACGACGCGGGGAATCGTTGCTTCCCTGGTTTTTACCTTGAGAGGATAGCACCTTGTAAAATACACACAAACGTTCCATCCCTTAGAGAGAGAGAGAGAGAGAGAGAGAGAGATGGACGGACAGACAGACAGACAGAGAGATGGACAGAGAGACAGAGAGAGAGAGAGAGAGAGATGGACAGAGAGACAGAGAGATGGACAGAGATGGACAGAGAGAGAGAGATGGACAGAGAGACAGAGAGATGGACAGAGATGGACAGAGAGAGAGAGATGGACAGAGAGATGGACAGAGAGAGAGAGAGATGGACAGAGAGAGAGAGAGAGAGAGAGATGGACAGAGAGAGAGAGAGAGAGAGAGAGATGGACAGAGAGAGAGAGAGAGAGAGATGGACAGAGAGAGAGAGAGAGAGAGAGAGAGAGAGA